>NC_057724.1:32957132-32980640 GCF_004010195.1 Chiloscyllium plagiosum | reverse complement strand
ACCTCCATCCCCACCCCCACTCACCTATTGTACTCTATGCTACTTTCTCCCCAACCCCACCCTCCTCTCATTTATCTCTCCACCCTGCAGGCACTCTGCCTCCATTCCTAATGAAGGGCTTTTGCCCGAAAAGTTGATTTTCCTGCTCCTCGGATGCTACCTGAACTGTTGTGCTTTTCCAGCACCACTCTAATCCAGAATCTGGTTCTCAGCATCTGCAGCCATTGTTTTTACCGTGTTAAGCTAATTGCCTGCTTTTTGCCTCCCACACATTTTGAACCAGAGTATCACATTAGCAATTTTCCAATCCTCTGGAACTTCTCTAGATTCCAATGATTTTTGGAAAATTGCTGCCTATGCAATCAATGTGACCCTCGGATATAAACCATCAGAACCAGGATACTTACTTGTCCTGGGACGTTAGCTCCATTATTTATAATGGTGTTGTTATTAATGTATTTAATTCCTCAACCACATTCTTTTGTATTAATGGGATGGTTCAAAGCATTTTCCACCATAAAGGCTGATGTAAACTATCTGCTTAACTTCTGTACCATTTCCTTGTTACCTAAAACTGTCTCCCAGGTGCATTTTCTAAGGTGCCTACACTCTGAGGGGCCTTTGACCTCTCTTTTTCTTTTCATTTATTTAAAGAAGCTCTCGAAAATGGGATCACTTCTTTCTGGGGTATCTCATTGAACCTCTTCTGAACATGATAAGGTCCACTCAACCAGTACAACCAAGGAATGGGTCCATAATTTTGTTCAGAGCTGCTGTGTGAGGTCTTGCAAACTAAACTAATGCTAATTCCAGTGGAGCAGTAATTCTGCTTTGAGTTTTATCATTTTATAGAGCACAATCAAATGCAGAACAGGAATTCAGGGTTACAGCTGCTATAATTCCTACGATTTCACCATTTTATTAACTCTGACCTCCATTGGGCAGCTGGCTTATTTTCCTGCCCCATTTCACCATCACAATTGATTGTAATCCCGATCTCAATGGCAAATGATTTTGTAGCTCAGATGGACTTTCAGCTCATTAAATACTGACTGGTATTCCTAACAAAGCTTTATTTTGAAAAATTTATTTGCCTTTTCCTAATATCCTTTTCACTCTTTCTATTCAAGCTTAATAGCACTTTTATTAGTTATGATGATGAACTCACCAACCATTGAAAATAATTCTTCTTGTTGATTGATTTATTGAATCCATTCTGAACCCGCACTTCATCCTATCTCCCAGGTGCATTTTCTAAGGTGCCTACACTCTGAGGGGCCTTTGACCTCTCTTTTTCTGTTCATTTATTTAATGAAGCTCTCGAAAATGGGATCATTTCTTTCTGGGGTATCTCATTGAACCTCTTCTAAACATGATAAGGTCCACTCAACCAGTACAACCAAGGAATGGGTCCAATAATCTTATCTATTCTCATAAAAAAAGCCTCAATTTCTCTCAATTTCCAGCATCACTAAAGTGACCCTAGTTTTCAAGAAAAAGTAACCATTTGGAAGCAAAAGTTCTTTAAATTGAAAACTGATTTTACCTTTCTGAACAATATACTGGAGCAGTCCAAATGGGATTCAACATTTTATTCTATTCATTTGTAGGATAAGATATTGCTGGCTGGCCAGCATTTATTGCATGTTCCTAGTTGCCCTGAAAGGGGATGGTGAGCTGCCTTCTTGAACAGCTGCAGTCATTGTGCTCTAGGTAGATTCTCAATGCTGGTTGCAAGGGAATTCCCAGATTTTGATCCAATGACAGTAAAGGAATGGCAATATATTTCCCAGCCCAGATGGTGAGTGGTTTAAGAGGCCACTCTAAAGGTGATGGTGTTCCTATATATCTACTACCCTTGTCCTTCTGAAATGTGAGTTTGGAAGGTGCTGTCTAAGGATCTGCAGTGCATCTTGTAGATAGCAGCTGTAGTGTGTACTGAGCATTGGCGGTGGAAGGAATAGATGTTTGTGGTTGTAGTACCGATGTCTTGTGCTTTGTCCTAGATGGTTTCAAGTTTCTTGAGAGTTTTTGGAGCTGCACTCATCCAGGCAAGTAGGGATTATTCCATGACACTCCTGATTTTTTGCCTTGAAGATGGTGGACAGATTTTGGGAAGTCAGGAGGTGAGTTACCCAGTGTAGTATTTGTAGCCTCTAACCTACTCTTATAGGCACACTATTTCTATGGCTGGTCAGTTTCTGGTCAAGGGTAACTCCCAGGATGTTCATAGTGGGAGATTTAATGGTGGTAATGCTTTTTCTGTGTGGATATTTTAATTTAATGTTCAGGATCTAGACACTTGTAGAAGAATGACCATAGATAACACCATAGGCTACAAATACTACACTGGGTAACTCACCTCCTGACTTTCCAAAACCTGTCCACCATCTTCAAGGCACAAGTCAGGAGTGTCATGGAATAATACCTACTTGCCTGGATGAGTGCAGCTCCCAAAACCTGTTAAATTCAGTAAGAAAGAAATGCATAGTATTTCACCATAAATAATTATATTTCCATACATGTTGAACTCTGTGGTGTAAATTTAGCAGCATTGCCAAAATGTCAATCATTCTCCCACAAATTTCAGGGTGGCCTGTTCAAACCTTTTTCTCCCAAACGCTTCTCCTTTTAACTTTGGTAGCATTTTACAAAGTAAGTCTTAGTGTTCCATTTAGGTCTGTCATAACTTAAGAAAACAGTGAGGTAGAGATTATGCTATTAATTGATTGATATTTATGCTCTAGCACGTATGAGTCATATCATCATATGGTGTTGACTAGATGTTTAAGGTGTGCAGAAGACGAACAGCAATTATTATAAGTGCAGTAGTTTTAGAAAAATATTCATGAGTGTGTTAGTCAGGGGCTAAGTGCTTTCTGATTTCAAGATCAACTACGTCTCATTGATCTTGCTCATTTTAAAGCATTTACAACTCATGAAAGAACACAAGGTATTAGTATCAATGGTTATAAAAGTGGTTTAAGTCTTGATCAATGATTCATAGAAATACACCGTAGTATTACTCTTATTAATGTCATCTGTATTAAACAATGTAGCTTCTGGAATATGCAGAGAAAATGCATTAGGATCATTTATACTCTAAAACGTGTAGTCAGCGCTTCTTTAACAGACCTACATATCGCTGAACATCAAGTTTCTTATCTGGTCTGACACTAATGTTTTCAATGTTAATCCAAATTTATCTCCAGGATGTTCTCATATTGAATAATTTAGCCACCAGGAGAAAGCATCACATTTTATTTATTAAAATTACATCTGCAAAATGTGTTTCATAAAAAAAGTCTTAATTCATTTCCATTTGTAGATTGTGTAATTTATGTATTAGTCACTGATTGGTCTTTTCCTGCCAGTGAGAGCCAGGCCCTGCCTTTTCCAAGTTAGGCCCACTGAATCGAACACCAATTAGACATGATAATGTCAATGACTGGCTTTGCCTAGACCACAGGAGGACAGAAGTCCTGTCCAGCTTGTGCTGTTTATTGATTTGAGACCAATGCTTTCACACTCAGAAGCACCATGCAAGACACTGTAGCTACTGCTGGAAAAGCATCAAGGATCCGAAAAGACTAAGGAATATGATGACCAGTTTATGGCATGGTAATTTCAGAGTGTAGGGGTCATAGAGAGGGGATAGTTGGCTTGGAGATAAGTGCAGTAGTGTGGTTCTCAGTGAGCACCCCTTTTCCCGATGTAATGTCTCTTGATCAAGCATTAAGTGTCATTGATTGAAGGAGCTTGTCCCCACTTCCCTACCTCCTAACATACTGAGCGGACAAGCTGCACATATAGACTAACTTGTCAGGTGCAAAGCATGATGACAGGTTCATTTTCAGTTGGGATAATCTCAGCAGCACCAGACTAAGGCTGTTATGTAGTCTTTAAATGGTTACTTATGGGCTTTAATTGGTGGTGGTGCACATATTTCCCACATGAGACAAAATGCTGGTGGATACAGAAAGTGGCAGGATTAGTTATACCACCACACTGCCCAATTAAGTACCTTTTCACTCACTCAGCAGAAAGTTCCAATCATTAATCCCATTCTGGTTTAACACAGACAAATCCAGTACCAGTGCTGTAATTACCAGCCTTGACTCAACTCCTTGGTCATTCGATCCGAAACATTAACTCTGAGTTCCAGCAACTTCTGTTTTTGTATATGAGCAGACAAAGCTTTAGTTTTTAAGGGATTAATAATTTATGAATAAATAAATGTGAATATTTCCAGATTTCAAGTGAACTCTTAAGGAGCTGTTTAATTATCTAAATACAGCCCACTAATGTGTAGGCAACTTTATTTTTCCAAACTTACCACATTCTCATCTTACTGCTGAAAGACCAGAAGGTTAGGAACACAGATATCATTGTGACACACAACATCAGTGCAATTTTTGTGATTTGCCTCAATTTCAACCTGGACTCAGCAACGAAAATCAGGCCTAAGGTATTTCAGAATGGTCCACTGACTCTTCATTTCTGATAGCAAAGAGCTTAACTTCTTCACAGTGTGAGATTAGTGCCAAAACAAAATGATTATTATTTATCATATTCAGAAATTCCTCATTATCTCCAATGGATGGTGCAAATAAAATTCCCATGTAACCACAGTGTCAAGTTAGAGAAAATGTTTAAAATAGTGGTATTACACATATTCAGTAGGACTTAAGTTTAAATCATATTGATTTCTCATCAGACATTTATAATCAACAGAAAGAGGATTTTTTTTCATAGTAAGAATAGAGCTGGATCAGAACTCAGATTGCAGATGTAATAATCCTGGGTCTAATGTAATGCATTACCCAGGATAACTCTTCTATTTTAACCAGCTTAGCTGCTTAATTTGACAAAACATATTAACCATAACACCATTATACAACCACTAAATATCAATATTCCTAACACTATAAGAAACTGATATGACTAAACTACAATACAGGAACATTTATTTAAAATAGCATGTAATATTCTGTAGCAATACATTTCTGAAAAACATACTATCTTGATTAGCTGATTTTTAAAAAATAAATTGCAACTAAACTGACGGAATAACTGCTTTTTTTTTAAACAAAAAAAAAACAAGTTTGACCGTTCATGAAATGAAATGTATGTATTCTGATATTTAGAGTCATTACTGTCACCATGACAATAATTTATCCGATGTCACAAGATAATCAAATTAATTTGTGACACTTCTCATTTGCTTGTGAAAAGCAAATTACTCAACTTGCTGGAACAATCAAGACTCTTTGTTCTGATGGCTATAATAACATTGACCATTTTTTAAAAAAATGTTTAAATTGTAAAAACTATTGTCTCACTATCTACCCCCATCACACATCACCCATATAAATGTAGAGTACTTATTCAATTGATTAAATCGCAAACCATTTTTCGTTCTTTCCTACTTAATGCAAACATTTTTCCCCTTTGCAAAATCATTAGCCTGATTATATGTGCTTTCAATCATGTTCACTTTTAACTTTTTTTGTCAATCACAAAGTTATTTTCCCACTCTCAAATTTCCATTGGTCAATATCTAAACAGAAGATCAATCATAAAACTTTACCTGAAATCTGCTTCTTACATCAGGAATGTTATAGTTCTACAAGAGCAAGTCATAGACAGCTTCTTGGATTAATTGGTCTGCCTTAACTGGCAAAATATCTTTCACAGCATTGAAGACTTCCTAATCTCTTCAGAATCTCTCCCAAGTAACATGAACTATGTCATAAGCATTCTCAATATTAAAATTCATCAGAGGTAAATTTAAAATTCCACCCTTGCTTGATTCATCCCCACTCACTTCACCCATTCATTCTCTCAATCTCTTACTCACTGCCTCAGTTAGAAGTCCCATATAAACTTGTCATCACTGGTACAGATTTCAGAGAATGGGATTGTCCAGAGACCTGCACTTTAAGTTTTATACCAGTTTTTTAATACTTTTCAGAACTGGTTAACTTTTAAATGCATACATTAATATCTAATTGTTTGTTTGATTTGAATAAAGAGATATTGGTGATAAATGATGTTTGTGATCAGTTTTGGCTATTTACTCAGTTTCTTTTTGTACTTAAAAAGTTAATTAAGCTGTTTTTGATTCCTTTACGTTGAAACAGAAAATAGTAACTTGCTTAATTTATCAAATCACCTTTCTTTAACATTCATTGTTTCACAACATGTAACACTCTTGATGTGTAATGCTGTTTGAGACCCAGTAGGTAAAAACAATGTCTGCAGATGCTGGAAACCAGATTCTGGATTAGAATGTTGCTGGAAAAGCACAGCAGTTCAGGCAGCATCCGAGGAGCAGGAAAATCGGTGTTTCGGGCAAAAGCCCTTCAACAGGAATAGAGGCAGAGTGCCCTCAGGGTGGAGAGATAAATGAGAGGAGGGTGCGGGTGGGGAGAAAGTAGCATAGAGTACATTCACCTATTGTGGTGAATCTCCCAGGTTCAGTATTAAGGTCACTGATCCTTTGGATGTATATTATTGACCTGTGTTTGAGAAGACAGAAGCAGTTTTGCAAGTTGAAGATGAAACATTCGAAGTTATGGTTAACAGTGTGTAAGGTTGTAATAGCTGTCAGGAGGGCTTGAAACAGTTGGTCGAATGGGCAAACAAATGGTAGTTGAAATTCAGTGCAGTAAAGTAAAAAAGGAATAAGGAGAGACAGTACATGTTAAATAGACTAAATGGGATGCAAGACCAATAAGTTCAAAGAATTTAAGAGGAGGCAGTGTGGAATGTCACTGGATTGGCATTCCAGAACCCCAAACCAATTTTCTAGGGACATGGATTTGAATTCCACCATGGCAGATGAGGATATTTGATTTTAGTAAAATCTAGCATAAAATGCTGGCCCATGGTGACCAGGTAATCATTATTAATTGCTGGAGGCAGGATGGAGGTTGAGGCCTGGGAATTTGGAGGGGGGTGTCTGAAAAGCAATTTTGGAGATGAGCCATATTGGATTCAATGTTAATTCTATTTCTCTCTCCACAAATGCTACCAGACCAGCTGAGTTTCTCCAACATTTCCTGTGTTTATTTCAGATTTTCAGCATCCATAGTATTTTGTTTTTATCTGAGTAGTCCAATTTTAATCCTTGCTCCCCACTCCTGAGAACGGTCAATAAAATTTCCCTTGTGTACAAAATGTAGCTTGAGTCTTCAGTGCAGCACTCTGTTGGAGGAGTTGTATGTCAGATGATTGGAAAAGATGAAGGGTACTCATCATACAGGAGTGGATTATTCCACTACTGTTCTGGCTATCAATACCCTCTCAACCAGTACTGACAAATGGTTATTTGGTTGATTTGCTCACTGCTGTTTGTAGGACCTTGCTGAGATCATGTTATAGCACATTTTCCTATGTTACATCAAAGACTACAATTCAAAAACTACTTCATTACTCTTGAAGCACTCTTGAATACCCTGAGGACATGAAAAGCATTATACATACACAAATTATTTTTGAATGCTCTTCAATTATAACAAATAATGAGTTTAGCAAATAAAAACTGAAGTACTATAAATCAGGATCAATATATGCTCTTTTGACACTCCTATTCAATTTAGCAAATGTTTCCTTTAGTGATTCAAACCATGTATTGCTAATTCAATGATAAGAATTTTCAAATTTCTTTTTTTCTTGATTTAGCTTTATACATTCTAAATTCCAATAACCTTCCAACTCCAAATTACATCAATGCCCAATCAAGTCAACTCATCACACAGAAAAAGGCAGGCTATGTTTATGCATTATCTTTCCAATCCATTTGTTTCCTCCATCTAACTCAATGGATACTGTATGTTTCCATAGTTTCTGCCTGAATATTTGGTTCCCAAGAGAATCCCAAAGCATTGCAACACACAAACATACATCTAAACTGTGAGTAATTTTCAATAAGTAAAAAGGTTTAATTTGATCAGATAACGATGAACTGAAAAGTGGATAAATGCCAAATGCAGATGAGCTGTATCCAAGGCTAGATGTACTGGAGCTGCAGGACTGACTATGGTCACCCAAAGCAACCCGTTGACTATGTCCAAGCCTTGGACTGCAATTAGACATTGCCTTTGACTGACTGTGGTGGGGATATCCTTGGCTACCATAGAAAAAAGGCAGGACAAAGTGTCATTGGTCTGAGTAGTGTTCAATCAATGGGTTTCTTTTTCTGTATTGTACCACAGCATGACAATGTCAAACCTAAAACATGTGCCATCGGCTTACACAGCAGCACCTAGATCCTTGAGAACTCTTAGGTTCCTACTTCATTTGAAGGCCTTACCTCACAAGGATGGCTGCAGGTAGACAAAGGCTAGCATCTTTTTATCAAGTGTACATAACTTTTATGAACAATCTTAATATATAATATTTTATAAAAAGCCTTTTAAACATCAATTATTTTGCTCTAGTCTACGCACTCTTTCCTTATCAAAAATTGGAATTAAATCTGGCTGTCCATTAATGCATCACTATAAAAGAACTCTGAGTTTGCGTATTATAAGGGACATTTCTATTAACTTAGAATTTTTACAATAAATAGGTTGGAATTTTAAGGCCACATCTTTAAACAAACTGAATTGTAATAGGACAGAATTTAGCTTCACCATTCTAGTCTATCCATGATCTTTCCCAAAATCGCAGGACAAGGTCATTTAAACATTTGGGACAGATCTATCTCACAAAAATCCATCCTATTCAGTCAGGCTAATAATTTAAGGCTGTGAAAGAAAATATGTCTTCATAAAATGAACATTAGGAAACCAATAATTCCCATTGGGTTAATTGCCTTTGAGCTTAATAACAATGAGGATGTGTGGAAATCCAGAACTGAGCTAATGTCTCCATCAGCTAGTGACTCCATTACATAACATACTGAATGATGATGAGAATAGAAAAAAATGTCTAATTTCTTTAACCAGCACCATTGTCGGACAGATGAGAGGCCTCTTGAAAATGAGATTCCAGTGTTAAAATCACTCTGGGGTATCTTTGCAGCATACTTCAGACCAGGTGTTCCACGTACAGTAATAGAATCCATACAGTGTGAAACTAGGCCATTCAGCCCATCAAGTCCACACTGCCCTCCCTGTCTATTTACTCTATCCATGCCCCTCATGATTTTATAAACCTCTATATAAAATCATCCCCTCAGTCTCCGATACTACAGGGGAGAAAAACCCCAGCCTATTCAGCCTTCTCCTACAGCTCAAACCCTCCAAACCAGGCAATATCCTTGGAAGTCTTTTTCCTATTCTCTCAAGTTTTACAATGTCTTATTTAGAGAAGGCAAACAGAATTGTATGTAGTATTCCAACAGTGGCGTCACCAATGTCCTGTACAATGGTAACATGACAACCCAACTTCTATGCTCAGTATTATGACCAATGAAGACATGCGTGCCAAATGCCTTCCTCAGCACCCTGTCTATCTGTGACTCCACTTTCAAAGAACTGTGCACTTGGGCCCTTAGGTCTCCTTGTTCAACAACATCCCCAAAGCATGTTGTACTCTGCACTATGACAGCAGAGAGAATGTGATGGGAACTGTAGAGAGCAGCATTGCCTTCTGAGGAACAAGGTGGGAACTTTGAGCAGGAGGAACATCACTTTCTGGATGATAGAGTGGTACATCATTGGACACAACAAGCCAGATTTAATTGACCCTCACATCTGTAGATCTGAGCTGTGTGTGGTTATTCTTCATTGATTGTAAATCTGGTGTTGCTCAAAAGTAAAGCAGTCCCTGTTTATTTAAAGAAACAAATGCAGATTTTTTGTTTGTTGTTTCTTCATTCAATTCATCAGTTAAAGGTAACGTTTTCAACTTTTTGTAGGCCTTCCGAACATATGTTGCTCCCGCATTGACTGGTAAGAAGACATGCTTTTCTGAGAGAGAAAGAGTAACATTCTGACATGACATTACACTAAGGGCAGGTATTCCCTGAAACTTCATTCTTGCATCTGTAGTTAGACTGACAATTGATCAGGCAGAACAAGATTTAAAATAGTAACCTATTTACAAATGTGAGATTCAATAACCAATGAAATGTTATCAATGCCCTCAGAAGCTTGCTTTTTTTCCTTCCCACTTTCTTGCTGATTGTTCGTGATTGGCCTGGTGTGCACAGATGGGTTTTAAATATAGTTTCAGCATCACAAATCTCAGAAGGCCCTCACAATTGCAAATACTTCTGCCATTAGTGAGAACACAATACTGATGCCACATAGATTACTATAATGATGCAAGCAGCAGATAATTGTGTGGGATAACGCTCAAGCTCACAAAGAGAAACCCTCAGTGCACTTCCCACATCGATTTTTGATAAAACTTTAATATAAAAGAATCACATGGGCCCATGTTTGTTAGATTTTACATGAAAATGCATGTTCAATATTTAATTAAGTTTCTGTTGAGCTGAATATAAAACAGTGTTTTACAGAAGACTGGAGCCTTTTTTTCTTAAAACTCGCTTCTACCAACCTGAATACGACCTACTTAGTTTATCTAAAATCTGTTGTTTAAAATGTGAAAATTAATCTGCAATGGAATTTCATAATTCATATATGCATAGGGACAATGCATTGAAAGGT
Source organism: Chiloscyllium plagiosum (assembly GCF_004010195.1). Lineage (NCBI taxonomy): Eukaryota > Metazoa > Chordata > Chondrichthyes > Orectolobiformes > Hemiscylliidae > Chiloscyllium > Chiloscyllium plagiosum. The sequence goes on along the minus strand of NC_057724.1, from coordinate 32,970,015 downwards.
TTATTAATGCTTGTCTAGCTTAAAGGGATTTAATGCCAGAATTTGGAAATTTAAAGCAATGTAATAGATGACTGAAAGACACATTTGGCCTGAGAATTCTGAATCAATTCAGAAAAAGAATTCAACAGTCTTTAATTTATAAATGTTTAAGTTAGTTGTCAGAACAAATATATCAGCCTGTCTCAGTTTATCCTAACCAGAATGGGACGGTCAACCACAGCTCAAAATGAACTTTTCATATTTCAGAAGAATTATTACATTTGAAGAAGCAAAGCTTTCTGAAAGCAGGATACTGAGATGCTGGAAATATGAAACAAAAACAGAATAATACTCGAAATATATCAATTGATGTAAGCTTACTCACCTGAAATGCTAGCTCTATTTTTCTCTCAGATGCTGCCTGATCAGCTGAACACATCCAACATTTTCTGTTTTTATTTCACAAAGACAACTGAATAGCTGAGATAATTATTTGTGTCCATGATGATCAATTGTACTTTGTGACTAGGTTATAGTTTTCCAATAAAACAAAGCTGCAGAACAATATTTTACAATGCTCTGGAATGATCCTGATGAACACACACTGATACAGCGTGGAACCTTCCTAAACCTTGAACAATCTGGGCAATGGCAAATCAATTGAGAAAAGATAGCAGGCTCAGAAATATAAGACTTTTGATGTCAAGTAAGAAAATCTGATTTCCACCGAAGGTTTTGATGACGAAATGAGAATCTCGCAAATGAATAGCAAAAGGCTTAACAGCACACATTAACATCTAATTTTCGTCAAATCTCACTTTTATTTACCTGTAGTTTGCTTTTTTTTATAGGCAGTAAATTGAAACTCGACAGTTTTGTGGTTGTGGTAATAGTTAAAGTAAGTAATTGGAGACCGTAAGTTCTGATTGAGGTAACGGTGCTTAAAAAGCCTATGTAAGCCAGTGAGTATTCAAGCAAGTACAAAGTGAGTGAACGCTAATGGGGCAAACAAAGAGCCCTAAGGTGCATCCTGCTCCAATGTAAGATATGCGTACCTGTCCCTGCGTGTATAGTGGCCTGACAACAGTTTTGCAATGAAAGGTTTTGTTTGTTACACTCCAAAGTTAAGTGAAATGTGAAGTGTAATTTATATAAATGATTTGGATGTGAGCATAAGAGATATAGTTAGTAAGTTTGCCTATGACACCAAAATTGGAGGTGTAGTGAAGAAGGCTACCTTGGATTACAATGGAATCTTGATCAGATGGGCCAATGGGCTGAGAAGTGGCAGGTGGAGTCTAATTCAGATAAATGCAAGGTGTTGCATTTTGTGAAAGCAAATCTTAGCGGGACGAATACACTTAATGGTAAGGTCCCAGGGAGTGTTGCTGAACAAAGAGACCTTGGAGTGCAAGTTCATAGCTCCTTGAATGTAGAGTCGCAGGTAGACAGGATAGTGAAGAAGGTGTTTGGTATGCTTTCCTTTATTGGTCAGTGTATTGAGTACAGGAGTTGGGACGTCATGTTGCGACTGTACAGGACATTAGTTAGGCCACTTTTGGAATATTGTGTGCAATTCTGGTCCCCTTTCTATCAGAAGGATGTTGTGAAACTTGAAAGGGTGCAGAAAAGATTTACAAGGATGTTGCCAGGGTTGGTGGATTGGAGCTATAAGGAGAGGCTGAATAGGCTGGGGCTGTTTTCCCTGGAGCATTGGCGGCTGAGGGGTGACCTTATTGAGGTTTATAAAATCATGAGGGGCATGGATAGGATAAATAGACAAGGTCTTTTCCCTGGGGTGAGGGAGTCCAGAACTAAAGGGCATAGGTTTAGGGTGAGAGGGGAAAGATGTAAAAGAGACCTAAGGGGTAACTTTTTCATGCAGAGGGTGGTATGTGTGTGGAATGAGCTGCCAGAGGATATGGTGGAGGCTGGTACAATTGCAACATTTAAAAGGCATCTGGATGAGTATATGAATAGGAAGGGTTTGGAGGGAAAAGGGCCGGATGCTGGGAGCTGGGACTAGATTGGGTTGGGATATCTTGTCAGCATGGTCGAGTTGGACTGAAGGGTCTTTTACCATGCTGTACATCTCTATGACTCTATGAGTCTATATTCTAAGTAAATCAGCTGTGCATCATGATGGTATAGTAAGACTGCTGTGTTGTTGACACCAATGTTTACAGATGAAGGATGCAGGTGGGTACTGCCTGTGTAGTACACCTTGAGATGGTTTGGAATGCACATGATGTTGCACACTTCCTGTGATGATGTAACAAGTACCTGATTAGCAAATTACATATTAGAATTAACCCCATATTCTCCAACTCTCCGTAAGAACCCAAGAGCTTTCTTCCTTCATTCCTACAAGGACAATTGCTGTGACAGTTTCATATATCTACCAGAAGGGGTCTTCTTCTCCTTTGATGGGGCTTGTAGCCATGAGTTCTGCAAGCGGTCTGTCATTGACTGGTAGGCAGAGATGAAATGGTAATTAACTCAGGTTCATGAGTTACCAGATTAATAGATTGGCAAATAAATGCAACATCTCTGAGCATTTTGATTGGTTAACTGACAGCTCCCATCAGATAGGAGGTTGCTTCTGTGTGGCTACAGTGCCCATCTCATAGAGGCATGGAGTCATGGAGATGTACGTCATGGAAACAGGCCCTTCAGTCCAACTCATCCCATTTGCTAGTATTTGGCCCATATCCCTCTAAACCCTTCCTATTCATATACCCATCCTGATGCCTTTTAAATGTCAAAATTGTACCAGCCTCCACCATTTCCTCTGGAAGCTCATTCCATACACACACCACCCTCTGCATGAAAACATTGCCCTTTAGCTCCCTTTTAAATCTTTCCCCTCTCAATTTAAGCCCATGCCCTCTAGGTTTAGACTCCCCAACCCAGTGGAAAAGACCTTGCCTATTCACCCTATCCATGTCCCTCATGATTTTATAAATTTCTATAAGGTCATCCCTCAGCCTCCGACACTCCATGGAAAATAACCTGTTCTATGTTACCATACTTGTACTGTTCGGATGGGATAGGAACATGGATGTGGTGTTTGTTGGTCAATCACTTGTCCATGGCAAGGTTTGTCTTGGATCCAAAACTGGCTCCCCTGTTTAAAGGAATGGTGATTTGTGTATCTTGTAATAGTTTGCCATAGTTCCACATCTGGTTAGAATAATATTCATCCCCTTTCTGCTTCACTTTGTCCAAGTTATCAGCTAGCAGTTGCAGCATGAGTATGTATAAGATACATAATCATATGATTTCTCAGTCTTCTTCTCATGAGCAAAACTAGTGTAGTGTACAAAATCCCATGCAAGGACTGCACAAAACACTATATAGGACAAACAGGAAGACATGGGTGGCACGGTGGCACAGTGGTTAGCACTGCTGCCTCGCAGCGCCAGAAACCCGGGTTCGATTCCCGCCTCAGGCGACTGACTGTGTGGAGTTTGCACATTCTCCCCGTGTCTGCGTGGGTTTCCTCCGGGTGCTCCGGTTTCCTCCCACACTCCAAAGATGTGCAAGTCAGGTGAATTGGCCATGCTAAATTGCCCATAGTGTTAGGTAAAGGGGTAAATGTAGGGGTATGGGTGGGTTACGCTTCGGCGGGTCGGTGTGGACTTGTTGGGCCGAAGGGCCTGTTTCCACACTGTAAGTAATCTAATCTAATCTAATCTAAAAGCTAACGATCCGCATCCACGAACATCAACTAGCCACGAAACGACACGACCAGCTATCCCTAGTAGCCACACACGCAGACGACAAGCAACATGAATTTGACTGGGGCAACACTACCATTATAGGGCAAGCGAAACAAAGAACAGCCAGGGAATTCCTAGAAGCATGGCACTCATCCACAAACTCCATCAACAAACACATCGACCTGGACCCAATATACCGGCCACTACAGCGGACAGCTGAAACTGACAACCAGAAGCGGCAGAGACAGGCCACTATAAATGCTGGAGGAAACACCACAGAAGCGCTTCACAGTAGGCTCCCAAGCACTGAGAATGTCACCTCGACAGGGGACGAAACGTTTGCAACAAAAACTTCCAGCTCGGCGAACAGAATCACAGCAACGAGCACCCGAGCTACAAATCTTCTCACAAACTTTGAACTTCTTCTCATGTGCAGTTCACATGGTCATGAGGGAAAGGAAGATGACATCAACAGTTCTCTTGACTCCAGGCAATAGATAACACAAATAATAGTTTAATATCATCTCATCCAATGACTTTGAGAGAGTTAACAACCAAACAGAACATTTTGCTCTGGCTCAATATTTTGTGCGAACTAAATGTCCTTGATTCAATGGTTGTAGTATGTTGAATCTGCTAACTTTGCAATGGCCAGTTTCTCATTACTTATGAGTGAATCGTCAACTCCACCAATGTGAGTCCATGTTCATCGTACTGTCTGTCAGTGGGACTGTGTGGCATAACTGTTGGCTAACCTTTGGTTCATATTTATGTGTATCTCTGATTTCATTTAGTCATTGTGTTGTTGCTGGCAGCATTGAGGCTGTTGTCAATAGAAAAGTTTGCACTTATTTAATCAGATTTGCACCATCTTTTTCTGATCTTACCTCTGGGATGTAGGCAACTGCATTAGTCATGATCTGCTGCTCTCCCGGAACATATTTTACATCCAACTCCATCCTCTCAGTCTGAGTCATTGTACTAGTGTTGACATTTTTCTTAACTCCTTGAAATCTACAAGCACTGAGGTTTGTGGTTTGTTTCTATCTTGAAGAAACCAAGAATGTAACCTTTAAACTTTTTGCGAGCTAATGTGGCAGATACTGTTTCTTTCTTTATCACTTTGATGGAAGGTCATTATATAATTGTTTGGAATTTGAATTTCCAAATAGAGGCAGATAAGTGTTGGTTATTTCTGTAAAGAATTTTCTTGAAAATAAATATCATGGTCAAAGAGTCCTTCTGGAACAATATCTGAGTCCAGCATTTTGTCAAAACAAGTGACTATACCCTACGGTATCAGTGGAAAGATATTTCTATTGTTGGGTTTGTGACAGCTTTGTTTGCTGTTCAAAGTAATCTCAGATTCATCGAGTTTTTTTGTAATATTCAGTTCAGAAAACACCAGCTTGAATTTAAAATCAAGTTTGAATCCTGCCTGGAAGGAGTTGAGGGAATAAGTCACCTCAAAAGAAAGGTTTAGTTTGTAAAGCTTTCAAACCATATGCTCATAAGGCATAGGAGGAGAAATTAGACCATTCAGCCCATTGAGTCTGCTCTGCCATTCCACCATGGCTGTTAAGTTTCTCAATCCCATTCTACCACGTTCTCCCATAACCACTGATCCCCTTGACAATCAAGAACCTATCTATAGCAGTCTTAAAAAAAAACTCAATGACCTGGCCTTCACAGTCCTCTGTGGCAATGAATTGCATAGATTCAACACTGTCTGGCTGAGGAGGTTTCTCCTTATCTCCGTTTTAAAAGGTCTTCCTTTTACTTTAATGCTGTGCTCTCGGGTCCTCATCTCTCCTACCAATGGAAACAACTTCCCAACATCTATTCTGTCCAGGCCATTCAGTATTCTGTGTGTTTCAATTAGATCCCCCTCATCCTTCTAAACTCCATCAAGTATAGACCCATATTCCTGAAATGTTTCTCATATTTAAGCTTTTCGTTCCTGGGACCATACTTGTGAACCTCCTCTGAACACGCTCCTGGCCAGTACATCCTTACTGAGATATGAGACCCAACACTGCACACAATACTCCAAATGTGGTCTGACCAAAGCCTTACAGAACTTCAGAAATACATCCCTGCTTTTATATTCAAGTCCTTTCAAAATAAATGCAATAATTGCATTTGTCTTCTTAACTACAGACTCAACATGCAAGTTTACCTTGAGAGAATCCTGGACTCCAACTCACAAGTCTCTTTGCCCTTCTGAATTTTCCTCCCATTTAGAAAATAGTTCATGCCTCTATTCTTCCTGCCAAAAGTGCATGACCTCACACCTTCCCACGTTGTACTCCATCTGCCACTTCTTTGCCCACTCTCTTAACCTGTCCAATATCTTCTGCAGCCACATTTCCTCCTCAGTTATTCCTCCTTTTCCTCTACGAATCTTTGTATCATTTGCAAACTTAGCCAGAATGCCCTCAATTCCTTCATCTGGATCTGGAGATGTTGGTATTGGACTGCGGTGTACGAAGTTAAAAATTACACAACACCAGATTATAGTCCAACAGGTTTAATTGGAAGCACTAGATTTCGGAGTACTCCTCCTTCAACATGTGGTTGTGGAGTACATGATTGTAAGATACAAAATTTATAGCAAAAGTTTACAGTGTGATGTAACTGTAATTATACATTAAAAAATACCTTGATTGTTTGTTAAGTCTCTCATCTGTTAGAATGACCATGATAGTTTCACTTCTTTCATATGTAAATCACAAAACATTTTTTAAAAGTTACATTCTCGTGAACTTTAACAATTGGGGTCAGCCCAGATAATGTATTGAAGGTGTTAGCCCCCTGTGTGCTGCTGACTGTGCCATAATGTTAAGACTGATTCTAATCTAAAAAATAGATTAACAGAATCTTACATGGATTTATGCAGTTTTTGAGCAAAATACAACGTAACTCTGCAGGTACAAATTCACCCCACAAATGTATATGTGTATGCGCATGTGTGTGCGTATGTATATAGGGGAGATGAGTTTGTGAGTGTCTGTTAGGGAGAATATATGTGCACAACAATCAACAGACAGGACTGTTCCCTCCCAGTTGGAGAACACTTCAGTGGTCCAGGACATTTGACTTCTGACCTTTGGGTGACTATCTTCCAAAGCAAATTTCGGGACAGGCAGCAGTGAAAAGTAGCCGAGCAGAGGCTGATAGTTAAGTTCGGTACCCATTGGGAAGCCTCAACCGGGACCCTGGGTTCATGTCACGCTACAGGTGACCCCATTGTACTATATACACACACAGGCACTCCTACACATACACACACCCACCCACACACCCACCCACACATACACACACTCCCACACACACACAAGCACTCTCACACATACACAAGTGCGCTTTCTCCTTCTCTGTCTCATACACACACATGCGCGCGTGCGCGCATACACAAACACTCCTACAGACATGCATACACACTCCTATGGACACACATGCACCCTCTCACAGACTTAGACTCCCTTACACTCACACACACACATATACTCTGCCTCATAGACACAGCCCCCCCCAACACACACACACATATACACACCCCCACAGGCACATACAAACTCACAGGCACACATATACATATACATTTGTGGGGTTAATTTGTACTTGCAGAGTTATGTTGTATTTTGCTCAAAAACTGCATGAATCCATGTAAGATTCTGTTAATTCATCTTTTAGATTAGAATCGGTCTAAACATTATGGCACAGACAGCAGCACAGGGGGCTAACACCTTCAATACATTATCTGGGCTGACCCCAATTGTTAAAATTCACTTGAGAATGTAACTTTTTAAAAAAGTTTTGCGATTTACATATGAAAGAAGTGAAATTATCATGGTCATTCTAACAGATGAGAGACTTGACAAACAATCAAGGTATTTTTCAATGTATAATTTCAGTTGCATCACACCATAATCTTTTGCTATAAATTCTGTGTCTTACAATCGTGTACTCCACAATCACATGATGAAGGAGCAGCACTCCGAAATCTGGTGCTTCCAATTAAAGGGCAAGACAGAGGCAAAAGTGGACATTGGGCCGCTGGAAAATAATGCTCGAGGGATAGTAGTGGGGAACAAGGAAATGGCTGAGGAGCCGAATAATTACTTTGCATAGGTCTTCATGGGGGAAGATACAAGTAATATTCCAAACATTCAAGAGAGTGAGGGGGCAGAGTTGGACTATAACCTGGTGTTGTGTGATTTTTAACTTCATCTAGATTATTAATGTATGAAGTGAAAAATTGTATTTCCAAAACTAAGCCTTGTGGAACACCACAGGCTGCCATCCTGAGAAAGACCCCTTTATCTCCACTCTTTACTTTCCGCCAGACAGCCAAGCTTCTATCCATGCCTCTAACACCATGGACCCTTATCTTACTCAGTAGCCTCTTGTGCGGCTCCTTGTCAAAGGCCTTCTTGAAATCAAGTAGATAACATCCATTGGCTGCCCTTGGTCTAACCTGCTTATTACTTCCTCAAAGAATTCCCATAGGTTTATCAGGCATGACCTCCCCTTGATGAAACTATGCTGACATCGCCCTATTTTACCACACAGTTCCAAGTATTCAAAAATCTCATCCTTCACATTGAATTCCAGGATCTTACACATGACCGAGGTTAGGCTAATCATTCTGTAATTTTCCATCTTCTGCCTTCCTCCCTTTTTAAACAGGGATGTCACGTTAGTGGTTTTCCAGTCCTCTGGGAGCCTCACTGATTCTAGCGATACCTGAAAGATCACCACTAACACCTTCACCATCTCTTCAGGTATCTCACTTAGAACTCTGGGGTGTAGTCTATGTGGTCCAGATGACATATCCATTTTTAGGCCATTCAGTTATTCTAGCACCTTCTGCTTGGTGATGGCCACCAAATTCAACTCTGCCCCCTCACTCTCTTGAATGTTTGGAATATTACTTGTATCTTCCCCCATGAAGACCTATGCGAAGTAATTATTCAGCTCCTCAGCCATTTCCTTGTTCCCCACTACTATCCTTTGAGCATTGTTTTCCAGCGGTCCAATGTCCACTTTTGCCTCTGTCTTGCTTTGTATTTCTAAAGAGACTTTTACAGTCATCTTTTATATTAAGGGATAACTTACCCTCAAATTTAATCTTCTCCTTCCCTATTTCTTTTTAATTTCCCTCTGTTGGTTTTTGTAATCTTCCCAATCCTCTGGTTTCCCACTGCCCTTCGCACATTATATGCTTTCTCTTTCTCTTTTATTCTATCCCTGACTTCCCTAGTCAGCCATTCTCCCTGTATCATGTTTCTTTTTCCTTGGGATGAATCTCTGCTGTGTCTCCTGAATTACTTCCAGAAACTCCTGCATAGGCTCCTCTCCCAGTCAATTCTATCCAGCTCCTCCTTCATGCCTCTATGGTTGCCTTTATTCAGCTGTAGAACCGTTACCTCTGTTTCTATCTCCTCCCTCTCAAATTGCAGAATAAATTCAATCATCTTATGAACACTGCCTCCCAAGGGTTCCTTCACCTTAACCGCCTTATTAAGTCTGCCTTGTTACACAACACTAAATCCAGTATTGCCTGTTCCTTAGTGGGCTTCATCACAAGCTGCTCCAAAAGGCCATCTCGTAGACATTCAACAAATTCCTTTTATGGACCATTACTAACCTGATTTTCCTCGTCCACCTGCATATTGAAATCCCTCATGATCACTGTAACTTTGCCTTTTCTACACATCTTTTCTATCTCTTAGTGTATCTTGCACCCCAGCTCCTGACTACTGTTTGGAGGCTTGTACATAACTCCAACTATGGTTTTTTTTCACCTTTGCGGTTCCTTGATCCTACTCACATAGATCCTACACCATCTGATCCTACTTCATTTCATATTATTGATTTAACTTCATGTCTTACCAACAGGACAACCCCACCCCCTCTGCCCACCTGCCTATCTTTTCAACAGGATGCATATCCTTGAATATTCAGCTCTCAATACTGATGCCCTTGCAGCCACATCTCCATGATGCTCACCACGTCATACCTGCTAATTTCGATCTGTGCCACAAGCTCATTTACCTTATTCCTTACAGTGCTTGCATTCGATAAAACATCTTGAGTCCTGTATTAACTGTCCCTCATCTCATTGTCATTCATTTGTACAATGTACTTGAAGTTTGGTTGCTAATCCTTTCCATACACTCTGTCCTATTTGTGTCTGTGCTGGAGATTTTAATAACCTCTTCATTAAGAATGAAGTCTGATGAAGGGCTTATGCCTGAAATGTCGATTCTCCTGCGCCTCAGATGCTGCCTGACCTGCTGTGCTTTTCCAGCACCACACTCTCGACTCTGATCTCCAGCATCTGCACTCTTCACTTGCTCCTAGTTGATTTTAACCTTATTATGAAGCATCTTCCAAGGATGCCTATATTGAAGAAGTTCTCCCCCTCTCGGGCCTCATTCCTAATGAAGGGCTTATGCCTGAAACATCGATTCTCCTGCTCGGATACTGCCTGACCTGCTGTGCTTTTCCAGTAGCACGTCCTCGACTCTGATCTCCAGCATCTGCAGTCCTCACTTTCTCCTACCATTGAAAGAAACCAAAGATGGAGTTATTACACAAGTGATCTGAACCTGGTTTTGACCTATTCATGTATTTTCAGTTACCTCTACCAATTGCACTCTGCTTCATTCTGGTCTAACCAAACCACCAGTCACATTTGTTTTTTCTCTAAATGTTCGCTCTAAAGCTAGCCCATGGGGAAACAATGCGGAGAAAAATATCTCTCTCCTCCTCCATCCAGTCTCCTGCCCTTGCTGCTCATCAAAACACAGATTCTATCATTGGAGAAGCAGTAAGTTCAGGAGAGACAAACCTGTATTTGGAGGAATAGTTTCTCACACAATCTGTCTTGTGCACTTAGAGGGATGACTTCCCTTTTCTTGGTCACCCTACAATGGAATTTTCTCAGGCTTTTGGGGAGATTTTGAAGAAAAGCTTACCCACTACACCTTGTAATTTGAAACCTGTGAGGGTTTCTGAAACAGCTGAAGTGGGGTTGCCCCTTACTTTTGATCCCTGTGTTACGACCCTTGCCATTCTGACAAAGTTCAGGTCTGAGTATGCAAGGGCTAGCAGGCAATCAATGTCTGGCCACATCTAAAGATCTACCCAGCTTGTCACATTTTATAGGGAGTTGAACATTAATGCAAAAGCACAAACTGTCATAGAATTTGTGCTAGATAACTCTCTCTAATTGTGCATAATGTCTCTGGAAATGCTGACAGAACATCTAACATTATATGCTCTTGGTCTTAAGTAATCCTCCATCTTGATCATGCCAACAATCATCATCTGTTTCCAACTTAGTAGAGTTTAAAAGGGCTCTCCATCACTGTTTCTGTCTTCAACGCTTGCTTTTGCTCACCAGTTATGTGTGAGACAATTAGCAACAACCCAACTACATGTTTTGAAGTCTCCACTAAATCTTTGATTTGCAGCTGATAGTACATATGCATGAATCATGAATCCTCAATTCTGTGATCTCCTTTTCATGAAATTTTGTTCTCCTCAGGCATTGACTCTTGAGGGATGTCAATGAGACCTTTGGGGAATGAAACATATGAATTAAACCTGTCAAGGTGAATACTGTACAGATCATTATTTTTCATTGCTTGTAAGGTAACATCAGTGAGTATTAGATGCTATTAGGTTTTATCACCAGGTAACTGAAAGTCTCCCCTGATGTTCTATTGTCAATGGCCATGCATGTTGAGACACTGCTAGTCTCCAGTGTCTCCTCCTCTACAATGGTCAGGTTGCAGGGCCACCCCTGTTCTCGCAATCCCTGGTGTATTGTGTTCTCTTTCCTCGAGAGGGCAGAAAGAATCAGATTACAAATTGTGTTGAGAGGATGAAAGGATTTATTGATGTTCTTACAGTGAGGGTTATGGTTGTATCATGATAATGTTAGACATTCCCTTGAGAAGCAGTCCTCTGCCAAAACACAGATAAATTGCTGTAGTCAATCAACAAGGGATGCTGAGTACTTTGGCCAAGTGAAACAAAACCCAAACACCAGACACCAAACACAGCAACCAAGTGCTAATGACATTAGCATAATGTGAAAGTACCTGGGTCCTGCTACACAAAAAAATGAACAGTAGCATGCCACCCAAATGATTGACTCTATTTCAAACTGTTAAGTGTATCTCCCTGATTAATCAGAACTATAGAAAGTTTCAGGAAACTATCTAAAAGATATAAAAACAGGGTCCACCTGTAGACCTCCCTATTCTAATTGCTCTTCGTATCATCTGAGGCCTTCTGAGGAGACCAGCATGGCAAGAGGCAGAGACCAGTTGACCATCCAGAGAGAAAGAGACAGAGGACAGAGGAAGAAATTAGCTTTGCAGACCCAAAGACAAAGCAAGAGAGTGAGCAACTGTGTAAATCTACAAGAGACTTGGGAAGTATTATAACCTTAAGGGGCCAAGTAGGATTAGGATAGTATGTTTACAATTAAAGGTTACTGTAACTGTGTTCCTAATAAAGTTGGGACTGTTTTGCATTCTTACAGGCTTGTGTTCATATTGATTTGACCATTTGGTATTGTGGGACAATGAGCAAATACATTCATAACATTCTGATCGGAGTTGTCTGAATTGTTTTAAGGAGAGACTAGGCAACACCTGGGAACAAAAATGACTTGCCAGCACTCCAATTCAATGTGCATTGAAATGTGCAAAGCATGATCTGAAGGCTAAATTGCAAGTTATAATTTTGTAAGCTTTAGCTCTATAAATTTGTTCTGGACGCTTAGTTCAGATTCGCTACAGACTGCTCTGGGTCATAGTATTTGTTAGTAACTTCATTAATTTTATCTTGTTGATTACTATAAATAGTTAACAAAAGCAATCACAGTCAATTTACTTTGGAATTCATGCCTCCAACTTCCAAGTCATTACAATCTGTTAGCAGCACAAATCTGTTAGCCACAAATTCACCTGTTCCCTCCAAGGCCCCAAGGGATACTTCCATATCCACCACAAATTCACCTGCACCTCCACACACATCATTTATTGCATCTGCTGCACCCGATGTGGCCTCCTCTATATTGGGGAGACAGGCCACCTACTTGCGGAACGTTTCAGAGAACACCTCTGGAACACCCGGACCAACCAACCCAACCACCCCAT
>NC_057724.1:32947115-32956583 GCF_004010195.1 Chiloscyllium plagiosum | reverse complement strand
TCTCCTTCCACCTATCGCATTTCCAACGGCCCTCCCCCAAGTCCCTCCTCCCTACCTTTTACCTTAGCCTGCTGGACACACTTTCCTCATTCCTGAAGAAGGGCTTATGCCTGAAACGTCGATTCTCCTGTTCCTTGGATGCTGTCTGACCTGCTGCGCTTTTCCAGCAACACATTTTCAGCTCTGATCTCCAGCATCTGCAGTCCTCACTTTCTCCTCCAATCTGTTAGTACCGTCTATTCACTGTAGTATATCTTTTCTTGCTCTTCTATCTTGAGCTGTGCTACTGAAAGCTGGAGTTCATTAATCACCGTGAGATAAAACTTAAGTGCAACTGCAACACTGCTATCACCTTTTTATCCTTTAGTGTCTACTTACTGTCACTAACTAGCTGTCACCACTAGGGCTTTTTGTATCTCCTTGTTGCCACCAGGGTGTACTTCGTGGTGTTCTATTTATTAACACACATAACTGTAAAGACTGTGACTTTTTTTAGTATTTTTAGTTTTGGATTAAAATGGGAAAAAGGAATGTTTTATAAATCAAGGATTACTGAAGGATTGCTGCAGTTTTTACAAGCAAATAACCTGAAGCTCATTGTAAGCATCATTTATAATTATTTACCTGTAGCTGGAGTGCATTTACTTGTCATAAATACAAATTCTTCATATGTCTAGAAAATTGGTCTTTGCTATCTCTTAACCTGGATCTCAAAGACAGGAAAATTAGAGAATATTGTATCCTTTTTTAAAAAATCTTTAACTTTTGTGAAGACTCCAGGAATACCAGGACTTGATTTCCAGTGCACTATCCCATAGATAACATGTACAGCAAAGAGTCACATTCTAGTTCAGGCAGGTGCCTTGAAATTTATTAACAACAATAACTATGTACACAACTGCAATGTCACAGACTTTTGCACAGTCTGGATTATGTGCTTTCCAATGCTACTACACAGTATATGCACAGAGCTGACTGACTGAAGGTGTTACACTGACTCCATTACTCACAGCAATTAACTGAAGGTTATGCCAGTACCTTCACACCAAAATGTCATTTATTTACATATCATCATAATATGAAAGGCACTGGCCTGTCTGGTCTGAAATCTGTGCCATACCCAATAAGAGTGGTTCCATATTATGATTGAAGGTGACATTGGTTGAGCAGTTCCTCTATTCTATAGATTATCTTCACACCTTCAGGTGATTTTCAAGTGGTATGTACAGTTTTGCTGAGAGAGAACTTGAGAAGAGGGATTTTAATAAGGTTCAGATGAGTGCCAATGGTGGCTGCATAGATAGGGTGATGACAGGAAGTGTTTGGAAAAAGAAAGTGTGTTTCGCTGTAGGGTGCTCTGCTCAGTGCTGTGCAGCAAAAGGCTATTCACTTTTTTTTGCCACTTCCAGTCATACCTGCTTAACCTCCGAAGCAGTTTTTTTTGCTTCTGACTGCTGGGAAGAGAATCTATCTGAGGCTCTGTCCATCTTGCAATCTGATATCCAGGTAGGTTGCAGAGAGGACTGGGCGGCAGTGTTCCCTCCTTCAGACTCCATCTATCTCTATCTCTCAAGCTGTCTCTCTCTTGGAGATTGAATAGTTATATTATGACCCTCACAAAGACCTTTAAAGAGTGAAGCTTTCACAGTCAGACGTGGGTCATTAAACTGTCCCTTCTGCTCTAATTGGTTGGATATGCTGGAAATAAGATCATAGTGTCATGCTGGGTCAGATTAAAAAAATCCCTTGAAATTTCTGTTGCCCAAACTCCGAGGTTCAATTCATCTTATCACCTCTGCTGTGAATGAGTTTGCATCTTGATATTCTCATTATCTTAAAACAAACATTGAAGGCTATTATGAAACAATAATTAACAAACAAAACTTAAATGGATTTCTACTTTAAAAAAATCAAATACGCCCACACTCTAGAGAATGTTTTTTGTCGGCAGTATTACTCAGACCAGAAGTAATTGAGTTCAAGACTTTAGATGTAATCTATTCTTAGTTCATTCAAAGACTGTTGAAACATTTATTTTCTTATTTCTGCTTGTGATTTGTATTGTTCCTTAAATACTAAGTACACTTAATAGCTCAAATGTGCTCCTTAACAAAACAATTTTCACAATAGTCAGAAGAAATAATTTTGAGAAGAATGTTTTTCTGTTATCCTAGAACACCACAGAAAGTGACTGGCAGCAGTAATAAATAATCCGTTTATGTAAAGTGCAAACTTCAGCATTGCTCCCAAATATTCTAACAATCACATACCTGGAAATGAAATCTAAAAAGACAAAGAGATTGAAAAATGGAAACTTGCTAAAGTAATACCCTAATTCAAACAAAGTAACTTTAGTATTTTTATGACAAATTTCTCAAACCTTTTAAAGTACTTCATATGACGAAAGAAGAACATGCTTGCATTTATATAGCATCCTTCATGACTTCAAACTGTCCCACGATACAATCACTAAAGTACACTCACTGTAGAAAACATGGCAATCAATGTATTCACAGTTAGGTCCAACAGATAAGAGAAGGAATATGTTGATGAGAAGATATTTTGGCGATATCTTTTCAATAAATATTGGCAAGATAAATGTAGATGATTTTTCTGCTATTCTTCCACTTAAAAGTTCTTCCACTGAGAACTTTCACATCAATTTAAGAGGAAAGACAAGGTTCCAATTTAACAGCACATCCCCAGCAATGCAGGACTGCCTCATTACTGCAGCAGCATGTCAGATCCAGTTGTAGTCATGGGGTAAGAAAAAACCTTTGGCGTTTGAGGCAAAATTGCAATCCATTGAGACATTACAAGTAACAAATTTGAAGTGCACTGACCATGACAAATGCGGCAGCCATTTAGTACAAATTACAATCGTAGCAAGAAATGAAGTGAATAATTAAATAACTTTATCAGGCAGAATTCATTGAGGCATAAACATGATGTCAAATGACTGCCAAAATGTAAACATTTTAAAAGTTAAATGATTGGCACATGAGTACTTGTATGTTAAATAATGACGGTTATTTCATGAATTACTACTGATTGGGTAGACACTACATTTCCAAACCTGTTCCCACAATAGCTATCCATAATGCACACATTTCTGTGACTTTTTTTGTGCTAATTGCACATGTTGTCCAACATGCAAATTGGCTAAGATTAACCTCCTATCCACATTGTATGTATGCCTTAATAGTTGAATTTAGTGATAAAGTTCTGGAAGTATGTTCATGGACTTTACATCAGGTTAGTAAATAGAGGAGGATCAAAACCAAAACAACAAGAAACAATGGCCCAGATTCTTCAATGGCTAGACAATGTCTTCTGAAAAGGAAGATGGAAGGTTCCATGGGAATGCTACAGAATCCTTGATATAGTAGTCTCTGAGAAAATTACTTGGGAAATTGAAGATTCCATTGGCCAATTCTCCTTCTTAACTAAATGCATAGCTTTTTAGTTTATCACATTGTCCCATCCTCATTAATTGACTTCCTAGTTCTGTGCATCCTGCAACTTGGTGGTCAAATATTGTGTTGATATTATGGCTCTAACAGATGTATTTAGTCTGTTTTTAATGAAGAAAAGTTGAGACAGAGGTGCCGAGTGGTCTACTCAAAGCCAATAAACTAAACAGCTGGTAAGTCCTTGGGTTTTTCTTTTGTTTGAAGTTGGAACGATTAAAGCAGCCTAAATGGGTGGGGTCAAACTCCCAGAGAACCAGGATTTTAGTTTTCACTTTCAGCAGTTGCTGAGGTCTTGAAGCTGAATGCGGAAGCTCTTATTTCTCTCTCTGTTACAACTAAAAGATGAGGCTCTCTTCCTGCTGCTAGAATTGCATGTCAGATAATTTGTTTTACTTTGCCAAGCATGTGTTTATGAGACATTACTATACTAAAACAGTTAATTAATAGTAGTTAACTAAAACTAAAACAGTTAATTAATTGCATGTCAGATAATTTGTTTTACTTTGCCAAGCATGTGTTTATGAGACATTACTATACTAAAACAGTTAATTAATAGTTGTTAACTAAAACTAAAACAGTTAATTAATAGTAGTTAATATACATACTATTTTGTTAAGAACTTTGATAGAATTATAGTTAAGTCATTTTTTCTTCTATTTTTATTTTGTCCATGTAAAAATAAAATGTGTTTTGCTTAAAGTCACGTTGTTTAACCAATCAAATTTAATCTGGAATGCAACACTTTACATTTACTTTTAAAATAAGAAAACTTTAAGGTCTAAACTATCTTTTTAATATAGTTTCAGGGTGTTTGGTCTTGTCCAAAACAATATTTACTCCCATCATCCAAGTCATTAAAATATATTGCAAATAATGCTGGCCTCAGGTTTAATTCCTTTGATATTCCATGAGTTGCAGGTTGCCACCTGCGAATTCCCTCATGTTACCAACTCTAACTTTTATTAGTTATCCAATCATTTATTTATAATATATCACCCTCAACAGAATGGACCTTTGTCTTTTTTAATAGCTGTATGTGTGGCACATTATTGAAAGCTTTTTGCAAATCTACATATACTGCATCTATTGGTTCCCTGTTATCTATTCTGCCCTTTATCTTCTCAAGTAAGTCTAACAAATTTGGCAGGCATGATTTTCCCTTTATGAAGCCATGTTGGTGTTGCTCAATTGCATTTCAAAATATCAACTGTCATTAAGGACACTGATGCATAGTTGCCTGTTTTCTGTCTCCCTCTGTTTTGGTCTAAGCATGTTACATTTGGTTACAATTAACTAGAAACTGAACAGGATTCATCATATAAACACTATGGCTACATGAACATTTGGGTCGCTGGACTTGAAATAAAAACTCAGTTTATTTTTCCATAGATGCTGCCAGACCTGCTGAGTTTCTCCAGCAATTGCTGTTTTTATTTTGTTCACTGATATCCTTTCGGGAAGAAATCTGCCACCCCATATCCAAGCTTTCTTAAATGTAATTCCTGGTGGACAATAATGAGTTGACTCTGAATTCCCCTTTGCCTTTAAATTGAGTGACCCATTTCAATCAGGGATGGGCATTAATGTCTGACATGTCTGTGAAAAAAATAATAAAAATCTGTTCTGCCAGAATACTAAATGTCATTGGAAATGAGGACCAATTTACACAATCATTGAAAGGTATCCTGTAGGATGTTATTCTTACCTGTGTAATTTTGAGAGTGGGAGACACTTATTCTTGTATGGAAGGGATGATTAAATTCTTCACATGTAGACTGCATAATTTACTTGTCTATTATTCCCAAGACTGATCTTTTGAACAGAAAGAAATGTGAAGAGCATTACAAGAAGCCCCAGAAATACTTGATAAGGTGCAGTATAAATTGAATAGAAATTGCAGGTGGCATGAGAAAAAGTTCAGCAGCAACTATGTTGTATTTTGGGTCCGAAAACAAGAATAATACAAAGCTGTAAACTACAATGCCTCATAATTATAGCCCATACCTATTGAAACATTGCTTTTAATTATCATTTGATGGAACTTTGCTTTGTTGAGTGATATTTGATATAGAATAAATATTTGAATTCTAATCTGCAAAATGATTGTCCTTTGAGAATTTCATTCTGGTTCATCTGCTCATCATTTTATGTTATTAATGATAGCGTAAAGATTGAAAGCTATATCATTATCTGAAAATAGAAGGAAGAGAAAGGCCTAAATGTAAAACTGGACACTGTTTACCATAAAGCTTCAGAGGCCAAGAATCTCAAAGAGAGAATAGAAACATTTCCAATAATAGTGAGAGATTAATGGTTTATTTTCAGTTTTATAACTAGGGATATCATTGATCAGCCTGAAGAAAGTCAACATGCAGGCTATGGGAATCAAGAAAATCTAATGTAATTCAACAACAAAGTCTGCTTCAGAGATTCCATTTGCTGCTTCAGATGCCAATGGCAATCTGTACACATCCCAACAAATCATGCAATTGGAAAATGAATTGTGATTCGTTATGCTTGAGTCACATTGCTTACCAGACCAAATGCCAACAATCTGCTTCACAATACCTTTTACTTACAGAGGAACTAGACCATTGAATGTGGTTTCCTGCTGTTTCTCAAATCTCAAATAAAAATAAACACAGACATTGCAAAATAGGGAAGCTGTGTCCTCCTGTCAGCATGCGAGTTCAGTTATTGTACTAATTAGTTGCACAGTAAAACTGTTTCAAATTTTCAAATCCTACAATGAATGCTACAGCAACACTGTTGCACTTTTAGAATCAGGACTTTTTAACATGGATTTCTGGAAGCAACACCAAAAGCAATTTTCCAAAGATGACCTTCTAAATGACCATCTCTGAACTTACCACCCAACTAAGAATAGCTGTTCTTGATGCTGCTTCTAGTTGCAGGACTGGCAATTTAAAATCCTCATCAATAACAACAAGTGAGTTTGGTCTTGTTAAGGCAGTTGGAATAGTGTGAAGGCATCTCAATTCGAGACACCTGCAAAGGGGTTAGATGAATGAAGTTATTACAAGAGCTAAGCAAAAAGGTCCATCTAATCAGATGTTCCTCTGTGCAGCAAGTTCTGTCCTACATTTCTGAGTAGTAGAAGAGTATTGTAGTGTTAATTTGTGATAGCAGCTAGTTTTCAATTGTCAATTCATGTTTTCCAAAGTTTCATTGACATTCCACAAACTATTTTAGTTCAAACTTTTTCTGTAACCCAGGAGATAAAGTGAGAATTTATCTCTATTTCAAGCTAGAATTGGATCTAACTTCCAAAATTATCTAAAATTTCTAGGAACCAAATTATACAATAAAATATGAGAAATACAAAGAATTGTTTGTGTTCCCATATGAAAAACATGCATTATCTTTAAGTTACAAAATTCACATTAAAAGAGATAGATACTCATTTGTATCTCACCAGTATAATCAAGGAAAAATCGAGTACAAGGAACAATTTCAAGAAATTCAAAGTCTGAGCATTGGTCACCATCATCTGTTTGAGGATAATATCTATTCCAAGTCATGGGTTTCTGCCACTGATCTTCATGTGATTGAACAAAATGGTTCTGATCCCACAGAATTTTGGGCACAGGATGTCGAACAAGGTTGTGGAATCTGGAGTGTAGAATTTATTTTCTTTTTTTCCCCCCTCTTTGTTGCTGTTTTGTAAGACATTGTAACTGAAAAACATGATGCAGTATGATGGACAAGTATATGCAATTTGAATGAAAACCTGCTCTCAGTCTTTAATGTCCATGTTGTCACACCTCAAGAAGAGTTCAGAAATGTTTTTGGTTTGTTAACTTTTCCCTCTCCTGGCACCTTGGCTAGTTTGGGAATTGAGAAAACAGGACCTTACAAAGGAGAGAGGCGTTTTTGGGAAGCTGGATCATGTCCAGTCCATTGAAGTTGATTTTATAGAAATTTTAGTCTGAATGCACGTTGTTCAAGAAGAACACTCATGTTTGTTTGACAACTCCCCCATTGGATTAGAATGAAGTATTGGAAGCAATGCCAAGAGAATTTCTCTAACATTCTTATATTTATAGATAACCATTTCTGGTCAAACTACCACACAGGAGTGCGATAATGACACTGCTTTGCACATTAAGACTTTTGCTGACTGGTGGAGAGTGCTTTTGACAAGCACTCACTGCTATACTTTGCAAAAGACTTTATCAAATGTGCCAGATCTCTTTGTTAATGGTAGCTTTTTGAGTGAGGTGGCTGCAAAGGTATGGAAAGTGCCCCATATTCCAGAATCTCTCCTGAACCATATGTGAGAGGTAAAGTATTTGGCTAACCAAATGTCAAGTGATACGAATTTTGTTTGGGCAGCTTTCAACAAAAGGCTTAATTTCTGGCATGCAACTGTTATGAGATATACTGTGACTTGTCAATTTGGTGCAGACTGAGTAATAACACTGATTCCACCTGCACACTGGTGATTTTACATCTTTGGTAATCAGTTTAATTTTAACATGAAAGAAACTGAGGTTAAAGAGTTTTGGTCAGTGAATAACCACTCTCAGAAAGATTGTAATTAGCATGAGGGCCATCATATAGCCTTGCTGGACCTAGTTTGGTATTTGAAGATATCTGTTTCAGATGTTCCTCTGAAATTATCTTTGTGAGATAGTTGCATTCCTATCATCATGAAGGATTGCAGGATTTTGATGAGTTTTCGTGTACATCCAAGAGGCCATCTGTGTTGTACGTATTTTGAACTGGTCCTCCTGGGAGCAGATGCGGCGGAGACGAAGGAATTGGGAGAATGGGATGGCGTTTTTACAGGGGGCAGGATGGGAGGAGGTGTAGTCCAGGTAGCTGTGGGAGTCGGTTGGTTTGTAGTAGATGTCCGTGTTGATTCGGTCGCCTGAGATAGAAACACAAAGGTCTAGGAAGGGGAGGGAGGAGTCCGAGACTGTCCAGGTGAATTTGAGGTCGGGGTGGAAGGTGTTAGTGTAGTGGATGGGTGGAAGGTGTTAGTGTAGTGTGACTTGTCAATTTGGTGCAGACTGAGTAATAACACTGATTCCACCTGCACACTGGTGATTTTACATCTTTGGTAATCAGTTTAATTTTAACATGAAAGAAACTGAGGTTAAAGAGTTTTGGTCAGTGAATAACCACTCTCAGAAAGATTGTAATTAGCATGAGGGCCATCATATAGCCTTGCTGGACCTAGTTTGGTATTTGAAGATATCTGTTTCAGATGTTCCTCTGAAATTATCTTTGTGAGATAGTTGCATTCCTATCATCATGAAGGATTGCAGGATTTTGATGAGTTTTCGTGTACATCCAATTCTTGCAGCATGATCACAAAGTATTGTGATTTACTCACTATTATTGTGGGTGGCACAGTGACACGGTGGCACAATGGTTAGCACTGCTGCCTCACAGCACCAGAGACCAGGGTTCAATTCCTGACTCAGGCGACTGACTGTGGGAAGTTTGCACATTCTCCCCATGTCTGTATGGGTTTCCTCCGGGTGCTCTGGTTTCCTCCCACAGTCCAAAGATGTGCAGGTTAGGTGAATTGGCCATGCTAAATTGCCCGTAGTGTTAGGTAAAAGGGGTAAATGTAGGGGAAAGGGTAGGTTGCGCTTCAGCGGGTCAGTGTGGACTTTTTGGGCCGAAGGGCCTGTTTCCACACTGTAAGTACTCTAATCTACTTTGCTCAGGTTGATGAACTCAATGCTGTTCACAATATTTTTGGATTTTCAATGAAGAATTCATGCTGTTGGTCTTGACATTTTTCTTGTAGTTCTCTGGCAACAAAAACTATAGTACACATTCCTCTGCTACTATATGAGTATGTGTATATATTTATTGATGTATGTGTGTGTACATCTAAGTGTGCATGTGTACTTTTATATGTTTGTACATTGGATTTAAACTTCTGTCATGATGCTATCACTTTAAAAAGGTTACTTTGTCCTTGGCTGTTTCTCAAGAGAGGTCGTAAAGGCAGAGG
>NC_057724.1:32939176-32946615 GCF_004010195.1 Chiloscyllium plagiosum | reverse complement strand
TCTAATCCCTCCCCGGATAATCTTTCTCTTCTTGGGGATGAACCTCTGTACAGTGTCCTCAATTATACCTACAAACTCCTGCCATTTTTGCTCTATTGTCTTCCCTGCTAGGCTCTGCTTCCAGTCTATTTTTGTCAGTTCCTCTCTCATGCCCTCATAATTACCTTTATTTAACTGTAGCACCATTACATCGATTTTGCCTTCTCTCTTTCAAACTGCAGACTGAATTCTACCATATTTTGATCGCTGCTTCCTAAGTGTTCCCTTACTTTAAGATCTTTTATAAAGTCTGGTTCATTACATAGCACTCGGTCCAGAATAGCCTGCTTCCTTGTGGGCTCCATGACAAGCTGTTCCAAAAAGCCATCCTGTAAGCATTCCATGAATTCCCTTTCTTTGGATCCACTGGCAACATTATTTACCCAGTCCACCTGCATATTGAAGTCTCCCATGATCACCGTGACCTTGCCTTTCTGACATGCCTTCTCTATTTCCCGGTACATGTTGCGCCCCTGGTCCTGACCTGAAAGACCCTATACAGACAATAAAACTAATGTAATTTACAAAATACAATGCAAGAACTGTCGCAAACACTACATTGGACAAACAGGCAGAAAACTAGCCATCAGGATACATGACCATCAACTAGCCACAAAATGATGTGACCCTCTCTCACTAGTATCCTTACATACAGATAAGGAAGGACACCACTTCGACTGGGACAACACATCCATCCTAAGACAAGTCAAACAGAGATATGCACGAGAATTCCTAGAAGCATGGCATTCCAACTGGAACTCATTCAACAAACAAATTGACTTGGATCCCATTTACCACCCCCTGAGAAAAAGAACAGGAAATGACATCACCATAGGAAATGGCATCACCAACCCAGAGAAACCTAAACATATAAGTAGAAAGCAGGGATCATCAGCAGTGCTTCATCTGGAGGCTCACTGAAGATGTTACCTACTATGGTGACGAAACATCTGAAAATGAACCTTCCAGCTCAGCGAGCAAACCTACATCTAGAGCCTCAATCTGAGCTACAGATCTTCTCAAAACCCTTTTTATTTCCAGTTTGGCAGTTTTTAGGAGTCTTGACTGAAGCTGGATATGCAAAACTGTTTAAAACAGCAGAGAGGGAGATAATTTTGAACTTGTAAGGAAGAGGTTTCCTCAATGTAAGGATTTTAGTTTACAAGTTCCAGATCAAAAGTGTTTAGCTAAAACCCAGAATGTGATATTTGATCTGAGAAGATCACAGCTCAGTTGTATGAGGGCTCAAGGATATGACTAGCAAATTCTGAATACTGGGAGTTGAAGTCACAGCTAAATTAAGTCTTATAGCGGTAGTAGGGCTGAGAATTCTCTGTGGTGTGAGCAGTATAAAGGAGTGCAGTTGGGATTAATAAGATTTTATTTTATTATGTACTTTGAATTCTTTAAATTTATTTTACATGTGAGTAGTTTGATTTATTCTAATTTACCTTCATTCCTTTTGCATAATAAACTTAGGTTTTATTATTAAAGCCAAATGTAGTTTTGTGTGCTTGTGTTTCAGTGAAAGACGACCTAAGATAAAACCAAATTTTAAAAAATTATTTAAAAGCCAGATTTCAATCTTGGATCTGACTTGTCCAGTAATAACATCTGCCATGGTGAAGGCCTCCAAGGCCTCCGTTTCTTCCTCTTCCAGTGACCCAACTAGTACCCCTTCACCGACACACTCATTCGATTGATGGAACTGGTCCTCACCCTCAACAACTTCTCCTTTGAATCCTCCCACTTCCTTCAGACCAAAGGGGTAGCCATGGGCACCGGCATGCACCCAGCTATGCCTGTCTTTTTGTCGAATACGTGGAACAGTCCATCTTCTACAGTTATACTAGCACCATTCCCCACCTTTTCCTCTTGTCACATTGATGACAGTATCCACACTACCTCGTGCTACCAGGAGGAGGTTGAACAGTTCTTCAACCTGACCTCAAGTTCACCTGGACCATCTTGGACACCTCCCTCCCCTTCCAGGACCTCACCGTGTCTGGTGAGGGACTCCACATGGACATCTACTTAAAACCCACCAACTCCCACAGCTACCTGGAATATACCTCCTCCCATCCCCTTATAAAAGCACTATCCCTTACTCCCAAATAATCCGCCTTCACCGTATCTGCTCCGAGGAAGATCACTTCCACTCCAAGCCATCCCAGATGGCCTCCTATTTCAAGGACCGCAATTTCCTCACCCCCCCCATGTGATCAACAATGCCTTCCAAGATATCTCCTCCACTTCCCCCCCGCACCTCTGCCCTTGAACCCCACCCCTTCAACCACAACAAGGATAGAACTCCCGGAGTCCTCACCTTCCACCTCACTTATGTCTGAATACATTCCCGATGAAGGGCTTAGTCCTGAATATCAATTCTTCTGCTACTCGGAAGCTGCCTGACCTGCTGTGCTTTTCATGTGCTACACTTTTCGACTCTGATCTCCAGCATCTGCAGTCATCACTTTCTCCCAGTAATAACATCAGCTGGGGTCATAACATATAATTGAACAAGTCATCCTCTTCCAACGTCTCTCCATTATTATCCAGCTGGTTGGAACTGCTCTCACCTGGTTTCATTGCTATCTAGTTAATTATAGCCAATGTGTTACTTGTAGTGTTTTCTCTTCTTGATTCCAGATTATTAACTCAACTGTCTCCCAAGGACCCATCCTTAGCTCCCACTTTAATGACAATCCTTAAAACCTACTTCTTTGACCAACCATTTGATCATATTTATATGGATCAGCATAATGCTTCATTCTAGAATACACTGTGAAAGACCATTGGTTGTGTTATTATTTAGAGATGCTATGTTGATGATGAATTTTGAAGACACAGTTAAGTAATTATTAAAAATGTTAGAATTTAATTGCAAAGTTTTAGATCATACACATTGTATCAATCCATTATACATTGATGTTTCTAGATGTATCCAGTGTGGTCATTTACTCTGATCCTTTGCCCATAATAATACAAATACACACATGCAAAATTAACAAGAAGTTGCTAGAATACTTGTACTGTAATACCCATATCCAAATGTGGCACAAACATCTGCAGGGATACTTCTTCCCAACTGCTATCTGAAAGCAGCTCTGAATCATTAATTGTGGGGTGAGATAATGGGTGGAATCAATTAATATGTCCTAATGCTCAAAAAACTGTTGAGACTTCAGGACAGTGATTTGATTGTCTTTTATTAAAGATGATCATTGCCCGGCATTTATGTAGCACAAATGTTACTGGGCCATCACAAGTTGACAATCCGACCCTCTGTGGCTCCATGATTTCATGGTATCTCATTGGAATGAGTTTTAGAAATTTTCTGATTAGTTGCAATTCAAACCAAGATGGTCATGAATCT
The DNA here is from genome assembly GCF_004010195.1 of Chiloscyllium plagiosum. NCBI lineage: Eukaryota > Metazoa > Chordata > Chondrichthyes > Orectolobiformes > Hemiscylliidae > Chiloscyllium > Chiloscyllium plagiosum. The sequence goes on along the minus strand of NC_057724.1, from coordinate 32,943,200 downwards.
TGCTGGGCTCATGGTGAATGGAATGTCCTTTCACTTAGCCTGCATTTCTGAGCTTTAACTCTGCCTACTCAAAAAAGAGAAATTCCTTCTTCACTTTATGTGTGGCCTTTTTGAAATCAAAAGACATTTTGACGGACTATTAGTAAGCCATGCGAATTGATGTTATTGTCAAAGTGAATAATTTTGACCACCCGAATTAACAACTAGATAATCCCCTCTCTTTCCAAAAACTCAAAGAACTGTGAATACTGGAAATCTGAAACAAAAGACAAAATTCCTGGAAAAACTCAGCAGGTCTGCCAGCATCTATGGAGACGAAGCAGAGTTAATATTTTGGTTTCAATTACCTTTCTTCAGAAGGGTCTGAGTGCTGAAGAAATGTCACTGGACTGAAAACATTAACTCTGCTTTGAATCCGCAGATGCTGTCATACGTATGGAGATTTTCTAGCAATTTCTGTTATATGCCCCCATTCTTTACCCACTGAACACCTTATAATTCCTGTCACTGCTTAGTTTTAAACAAAACAAAATTTATTTACAAGATTACCAAATGGAAGACAAACAAAAGAGAACAGAATACTGAATAACTTAACCTATCTGAAAACCCAACAGATCATCCCAAGTTAATAATGCTGTTCCAATACTTGCAACAATCCTCATAAACACTCCTTGGCACAAAAAGAAAATCAAACACAAGGTCTTACAGGAGAGAGGTCAGAAAGAGAGGGTCAACACAGACTTGGTTCTTTTGGGTCCAGCGGCTTCACAATTGCCCGACTGCTAATCAAACCAAACTAGAGAGAGCTGAGCTGGGAGAGCTGGCCACTCCCATTTCATTGTACAAGTGTTTTCTTTAAACTTGAAAGCCTTTTGTCTGAGCCAGTATCTGTTAGCTATAATCAAACTGGCCCTAAAGCCCTTCTAAGCTCAGTCTGAGTCTATGTCTTTTACGACCACCTGAAAAGAAAAAGGCAAGGACAGCATAACCTTATTAAAGGAGCAGCATCGTCACACATTAGTTTATTAGAAATGTAACAATGCTCACTATATAGAATTTCAGTTAGCACCAACTATAGACTGTGGACAACTGTAACCACACATAACTAATGGTGTTTTACATAAAGTAAGGTTGACAGTGTCATTGAGTGCTTACAAATGACGTGATGTGCAATGACTTTTCCAAGACTTTGCTAAAGTTCAGCCTGTGAAAATAAGTCATCAAATTTTATCCTAACACCAGGACTTATCTGTACACTTGTGTAGGTCATGGCAAACACTTGTCAAAGCTAGCACTTTGCTTTCTTAATTTGAATTGCATTTCTGTCAGATCCAATCTGGATGATCTTGAACTATTATTTACTATCTCTCTTCCCAGTGAACCACAGTTCACTTAGTTTGCATGTCATCCATCATTCCTTACTCTCAAAGGTGATTTAATTCCTGAGAACTTTGAAGATAGAATATTCCTTGAAATACCCAACATTAGTATAATTTACAAGTATATCTGGAGATCACTGAATGTGCCAATTCATATTGCCAATTGCAGGTGTAGTGGACAGCAAAGAAGGTTTTCTCAAGAGTACAACAGGATCTTGATCAATAGGCCGAGGAGTAACAGATGGAGTTTAATATATACAAATGCGAGGTGCTATGTTTTGGAAAGGCAAGTCAGGACAGGACTTGTACACTTAATGGCAAGATCCTAGGGAGTGTTGCTGAACAAAAATACCTTGGAGTGTTAGTTCATAGTTCCTTGAAAGTGGAGTTTCAGGTAGCTAGGATAGTGAAGAAAGCATTTGGTATGTTTTCCTTTATTGGTCAGTGCATTGAATTTAGGAGTTGGGAAGTCATGCATAGGACATTGGTCAGGCCACTTTTGGAATATTGTGCACTTCTAGTCTCCCTCCTTTAGGAAGGATGTTGTGAAACTTGAAAGGGTTCAGAAAAGATTTATGAGGATGTTTCCAGGGTTGGTGGGTTTGAGCTTTAGGGAGAGGTTGGGGCTATTTTCTCTTGAGTTTCAGAGGCTGAGGTGTGATCTTACAGAAGTTTATAAAATTATGATGGGCACGGATAGGGTGAATAGCTATGGTTATTTTCCAAGTCCAAAAGTAGAGGGCATAGGATTAAGGTGAGAGGAGAAGGATTTAAAAGGGACCCAAGGGGTAACTTTGTCACACATAGGGTGGTGTGTGTATGGAAAGAGCTGCCAGAGGATGTGGTAGAGGTGAGTACCATTACATCATTTAAAAGACATTTGGGCAGGTACATGAAGGGTTTAGAGAGATATTGACTAACCCCAGACAAGCGGGACTAGTTTGGAATATCTGGTCGGCATGGACAAGTTGGACCAAATGGTCTGTTTCTGTGTTACATGACTCTGTGATTCTAAACTATGTAATTAGTAATTGAGATGTAAAACACATTTTTGTTATTGTTGCCCATGTCAAATGATGCAGCAGAATCCTTTACGAACAAGCGAATGTTGCACTCTTATTAAAAATTCAAAGAGTCCTGAAAAGGAACTGGTTTTTCAGTGTTACCTTGAAGTATCAGCTTAGTTTATGTTCTTAAATTCTGGAAAGAGTTTTTAATGATCTTAGCCTGCTCCGAGAAATTATTATGTTTACTATTGATTCCAATCACCCAGAAGAGGATATATTCCTGTTATTTCTGTTTTAAATCTTTCCAATTAAATCTGCTGAATTTTCAACATTTAAACCAAACAATAGAGAAGGCTACTGAATTTCAGAAATTGGAGAAATAGTTTACTCATAACCCGATGATTAACTTACTAGTTTATTGTGTTATAACCAAATCTGAAGTGGTGAACAAGTTTCTCTCTTTTCACTACTGAGTTTGGTATAATAGAGTTTTAAATTTTCCAAGCAGATGTGTTTTTTGCCTAATTCAATACATACTTGTACATGCATTCAAACTATGATTGACATACCTGATAAATTTCTTTCAGTTAATCAAAATTAAGAAGTTAGTTTATTGTAAATTCCCTCAAAGGAGAAATGTTACGACAAAGATAAATCCCAGAGTAAATACCCTGATGTCCACACACGTGCAGTCATGTCACTAAACACAACATGGGAGAAGGTGAGTTATTAGAAACAGTGCTCCTGTATGCAGTTGATCTGAGCAGAATTCCACATTCTTAAAATTACAGTTCACAGCCAGTTTCCTCACAGGGTTGATCACCCTTGTGGAACCAAGCAAACAGTTGCAATGTCCTCCTTCTTGGTTACTGGGTGATAATGTTTCTGTGGCTAAAATGACATGCTGACAATCATGATTTCTGACAAAAGGAGGATTTTGATCTGTGAATGCTGATTGTTGGCCCAAAATAAGGACAATCTATTTAGCGAGGATGTTAATGGTCCATTTTTGTCAGAGATCCTTTAACTTTTGATATAGAGAGAGTGGCTTCAATCCCCTTTGCATAACAAGTATGAGATTTACATCTTTGTTCCGGCAATATTTATAGTCAAGAAGCCTTATGCCTAGAGACATTTGAAGGTCTCATAATGTTTTCCAGATAGTGAATTTTAGTATTCAGGTCATTACATTTGAATAGCCTTTTCAGGACATGTTAGTCCATCTCAGCTAGAGGTCCCTTTGCAAGTTCCTGTTTAGCTTGGCTATTTTTGGACAGGTGACTGTCCATTTTTACGTGCTCAATATGTTTTTAAATGTATTTCCTCAAACTTCACTCCAAGACTTTGAAGTTAGTTGATGAGATTTAGAAACGGAGAAAATAGGAGCAAGAGTAGGCCATTTGGTCCTTTGAGCCTCCTCCACCATTCAATATGATGATGGCTGATCATCCACTCCCTCCCTCCGTGACTCCCTTGTCAGATCCACAACCCCCACCGACCCAACCTCCACTCCCGGCACCTTCCCTTGCAACCGCAGGAGGTGCAACACTTGCGCCCACACCTCCCCCCTCACTTCCCTCCAAGGCCCCAAAGGAAACTTCCATACCCGCCACAGATTCACCTGCACCTCCACCACAT
>NC_057724.1:32924005-32939164 GCF_004010195.1 Chiloscyllium plagiosum | reverse complement strand
CTTTTCCAGCAATAAAGTTTCAACTTTGATCTCCAGCATCTGCAGATCTCACTTTCTCCTCGAAGATTTCAACCTACTGCGAATCCTCTTACAAGGATGCCTTCCTTGAAGAAGCTCTCTGCCTCTCTCTACAAAGATTTCAGTGAGTCCCTCTCTCACTGCACACCCCAGGTCATCTCCTCTGCCAACTCCCCTCCTCCAAGTCCCTCCTCCCTACCTTTTATCTTCTCCTGCTGAACACTCTCTGCTCATTCCTGAAGAAGGGCCTGTGCCCGAAACGTCGAATCTCCTGTTCCCTGGATGCTGCCTGACCTGCTGTGCTGTTCCAGCAATAAAGTTTCAACTTTGATCTCCAGCATCTGCAGACCTCACTTTCTCATCCAACTCAGTACCCTGATCCCACTTATGCTCCATACCATTTGACCCCATTCACCCTAATAACATACCTAGTTCCTTCTTGAAATGATTCAATGTTTTGGCCTCAATTACTTTCTATGGGAGATCATTTTGCAGGCTCACCATTCTCTGGTTGAAGAAATTGTTCTTCATCGCATTTAAAGGTTAACAGTCTGGATTTTATGTCATCTTCACAATAGGTAGCAAGTAAAAATGAGCACACCGTATCGTATTGGCATTACATAAATGTCAAGTACCCAATCATTGTTGCACGGGAATTACTAAAGCAATTTTTTTGCTAGCAAATACTGGATTTGTTTTCTATTACTGCTGAAAATGTGTTGCTGGAAAAGCGCAGCAGGTCAGGCAGCATCCAAGGAACAGGAGAATCGACGTTTCGGGCATAAGCCCTTCTTCAGGAATGCCCGAAACGTCGATTCTCCTGTTCCTTGGATGCTGCCTGACCTGCTGCGCTTTTCCAGCACCACATTTTCAGCTCTGATCTCCAGCATCTGCAGTCCTCACTTTCTCCTCCTTTGTTTTCTATTAGCAAATTATATCAATTCAATCTGCAAAAAAAAATCAAAACTGATGCATTTTAACTAGTGTTAGTAGTTATAATTTAAGTGTGTAATATTGAAATTAGTACAATAAAGTTATGTGTATTAATTGTACATTAGCTGTGAACTACTTGTTACGACAAGGTAAGGAGGACTAAATTGGCTCTGTGCTTTTAATCCCTTATTGGTTGGCTGCAACAAATGTATATTATTTCATTTTTGCAAGTCAATAGCATTTTAATTGTAGTACTAGTCCAAATTAGAAGTCAGTTATCAAGTTTTATTGAGTGAAAGAAAGACGAATTATACTATTTGCTAATGCCGAGAAATATAATGAACTGTGACATCTAACATAGGTGACATAGCTTGGAGGAGCCGGTGTTAGACTGGACAAAGTTAAAAATCACACAATATCTGGTAATAGTCCAACAGATTTATTTAGAAGCACTAGCTTTTGAAGCGCTGCTCCTTCATCAGGTGGTTGTGGAGCAGGGCCATAAAACACAGAATTTAAAGCAAAATATTGTAGTGTCATGCAGCTGAAATATATTAAACAAAATAACTTTACGAATGCATTTTGAAAATCCTAAAACCTACATCTACATCACAGCCTCCCTGCACCCCCAATACCACATCTCCGAACCACTTACAACATGAACCTCCAACTGAACCTGTTGGACTATAACCTCGTGTGTGATTTTTATCTAAATGACATAGGCAGATTCCATGATTTTTCTTCCTTTTTCACTTTGGAAAGGCACTGTGCTCTCCCTTTTAGACATTCTTCAGATTTGTGTAGTTTGTTCCTAACACATCAAAGACCATTTAAGATGACAGTTGGTGCATTTTTTTCTATTTGTATATTTTGTACCTATGACCTGAATCACTTCACTTGATCACTGTTACCTGTATCCTGTATCCCTGTGGGAAGAATTTTTTACACTTGTACTTCAATCAGTTTTTAAGAAGATCTGACCTAACTTTTCCCTTCCCAGTACACACTGCACCTACCAATAACTCTCCATGATTTATGTATAAGGATGTCTAGGCCCCTCTGAATACAAATAATTCCCAATCTCTCATCATACATAGAATTTTGTTTTGTTTCATCTTTATTATGGAAGTAGATAACTGTACACTTGGTTTCAATGTATTTCATCTGCCCCATTCTTGCCCATTCACCCAACCTCCTCTTTAGCCTTTACTCATCCTCCTTACCGTTTACCTTCCTATCTACTTTTGAATTTCCAGAGAAGCCAAAAATGTTACACACAGTCTTCTAATCTAAGTCATCAATATAGATTGTAAATAGTCGAGGCCAAAGTACTGATCTTTGTGGTTCTTCATTAAGTATGGCTTACCACCCCACAAATGTCCTACTTCTCCCTATTGTCTGATTTCTGTGCATTAAAAAATCCTCACATTATATAATTCTCAATTCCATGACTTATAATTCTTTGTGTCACATCTGTGTAGAACTTTACAAATGCATTTTGAAAATTCAAAAACCTACATCCTACATGACAGCCTCCCTGCACCCAAATGCCACATCTCTGACCCACTTACAACATGCACCTGCAGTTTGAAGCACCTTTCATTGCAATGCTGCTTCAAGGATACCGTTCATGCAGGAACAGGCGTTATCTCATAGATTGTACTGGGCTGCATTCCAAACTGCTTTTCCTGCCCAGTTTCCATGCACTCACTTTCCCCCTACTTTGATGTTCACTGGCTTTCAGTCTTGCCCTGCTTTTTTATGCTTTTTCCCCTCAGTCAGAGCTTAAAGACTCTGTACTTCTGTCTTGACTTACTTAATGGCACTGGCCCAAAGCCAGATCTTGTCGGGGGACATTGGCCAAAGGAGTGGACATATTGCTCTATGGTACCATGCTATGTCAATCTTACATCAGTGTCATATGCTACCAGCTTATACAGCATGCACATACAATGCACTGGAAGTAAGTCACCATATCTCAACCTCTGAAGGGCATAGTCCTTAGTCAAGTTAAGTGAGATAGACTTCAGACAGGGGTTCCCTGCAGAGTAGAACATAGTCCAATATCAGTCCAGGGGGTTTGCACACAGTCAGTCGATGTCTTGAAGCAGTCATGGATAGGGCTCTGTATCACTATAATTCAGGCCATCGACCAGTTAGTCCTGTAGGTTCAGTATAATGAGTCTGGGGAGTGAGTTGAGGAGCTGCATACAAATCAGTCAGGTGTCTGTCCAAATCAGTCAGTGGAGTGGGCTGTCCCAGGGTTCAGCTCAATGAAAGTCAATGGAGGTTATGAGGAGCCAGTGCTGTGTTCCCCCAAATGAAGCAGGCAATGAGGGGATGTGTTGGCAACTGAAGAATTGGAAGAGTGGCAGCAGTCTCCTGAGAAGGGAGATTAGGTTATTGAGCAGGAGGAGTGTCACCTTCAGCATAATGGATTCCTGCAGCATGAAGCACAAGTCAGGCAGCACTCAGTTAATATCTGCTTCTGGTATATGACAGCTGGGTGCAGGAATCACTTCGAGACTTAAAGTTTACTTTTGATCAAAAGTAAGCAGTCTGTATCTGTTCTGAGGGGTAGATGAGCAACTGTTTTGTTTGTTTATTGTTTGCAGTGGCAGTCACTGAATAAAACTGAAGATTATCAGCTGTTTAAAGGCTTTACAGTACTTCCTGGCTCCACATTGAGCAAAGAGCAGATGTTAGGCTACACTGGGCATTGGGGAAAGAGCAACTTTTCCTTAGATAGGGTTCGAAAATGAGATGGGTAAACTGTGTATCTTGGTTCTTAAATCACAAGAAATTTATTATTAAGTACATGTATTTGCAATGAAGTGCCGCCCATGCCTTCTCCATGCATTGAGAAGTGTTTGTTTTTGATTCCTCCCTCATTACATGCATGATGAACCAGATGACAGTGCTGAACCAGATGAATGGCTGTCACTTCAAAATGGCATAAATGTCAGGAATCCCAAGATACCTTGGCAGTGGTGAGTACTTCTGCCTGGGAGGGACGTTTAGCACGAGTGGTTACAGGTGTGGTGCATAGTTAATGAGATGAGTTTTGGCAAAAAGCATGAGAAATCTCATTAGGGGTCACATTTGCCCCAGGTTTCAAATGCCAGGTCTTTATTAATGTGGTACTTTCTTTGGCAGTGATAACATTACTAATCATCATCCTGGTTTCAATCTACTAACTCAGTCAGTCTTTATTATCCCTGAATTTGACTTATTAATGTTGATAATGTTCAGGGGTCACAATGAATGTCTCCAATTAGGAAAATTTGAAGAGATTACATATTAGGACTTACTTGAAGAATAGCATATGCCATAATGAGAGAAATGAACATCTGTATTGTCAGAAGCTATTAAAATCCACCTATTCAAAGAAAAATATCATATACTTTGATTGCTGACTTGCAATGAAGGAATCATATCAAACATGCGATCCTGTTCTGAGAGAATTGGGAATAAGATATGGAATCGTAGAACACCTACAGTTGAGATGGAATCCACTCGGCAAAAGTGAGGACTGCAGATACTGGAAATCAGAGTCAAGTTTAGAGTGGTGCTGGTCAGGCAACATCCGAGGAGCAGGAAAATCGATGTTTCGGACAAAAGCCCTTCATCAGGAATGAAGGCAGGGAGCCTCTGGGGTGGAGAGATAAATGGGAGGGGGTGGGGCTGGGGAGAAGGTAGTCAAGAGTACAATAGGTGGATGGAGATGGGGATGAAGGTGATAGGTCAGAGAGGAGAGTGGAGCAGATAGATGGGAAGAAAGATTGGCAGGTAGGATGGGCAGTCTCTGTGGCGCAATCAGTTAGTGCGTTTAGCTGTTAACTGAAAAGTTGGTGGTTTGAGCCCACTCAGGGACGTAGTTAGATTTTTTGCAGTCTCTAAGGTTGCTATGGAGACTATTCAGCGCATCGAGGAATCACTGACTCTCCAAAGGGCCACTCACTCATACCCAACCCTCACTCACCCCCATAGACCTACATTTGCCATGGATAATTAACTCAGCCTGCACATTGCTGCACAATATGAAGTAATTTAGCATGGATAATCCACCTAATCTGCTCATATTTGGACTGTGGGAGGAAATTAGAGCACCCAGTTGAAACCCACACAGACATGGGAGAATGTGCAGACTCCACGCAGACAAGCACCCAAGGCTGGAATCGAATCTGGATTCTTGGTGCTGTGAGACAGCAATGCTAATCACTACTAGTTAATTGCTAGCTGTATGTAAAGTTCAGCACATTGCCATGAAAAACTAATGTACTAGCTTTGTCATGGAATAAATGATACAGCTGATAGTAGTTGACACAGGTCTATTTGGATAGAAATTGTATTTCTACAATGTTTTCAATTCATAATGTAGCTGGGCTTGTGTTTTTAATAGGAAAAAGGGCTTATGCCCGAAACGTCGATTCTCCTGTTCCTTGAATGCTGCCTGACCTGCTGCGCTTTTCCAGCAACACATTTTCAGCAGTTGTGTTTTTAATAGTCAGTTTATTGATTTGGAAAAAAAAACCTGATACTGTTTCAGAAAACAAAGCAAATGCCAACCCCACTGATCTTCATAATGTAAGCACAGGGAGATTTAACTCCAAGCCCTTATTTTCAATAGCTGGTAAATTGGCCACCAGAGACTGGCCTCAAAGTCCATTGCGTGACAGCTCATTTTAAGTGAGAGGCTTTAAATTGTGACAAATTAAAACAATTCTGGTATTAGGTTTCAGAGGCTTTGGAAGGATTAGGCATTATTGCAATCTCCCCATTAAACGCCCGCCACTATACAGTTCCCAACCCATTTGTACCGGATTTTTTTTCTTTTATTATTCTCATATGGAATGAGAGCATCATTGTCAGACCAGAATTTGCTGTCCACCTATATTTGTACTTGAGAACGTGGTAATGAGTTGCCTTCTTGAACTGCGGCGGGACTTGTGGTGTTGGTACATGCAATGTGCTATATTACAAGATTACTTGAAAAATACCAAAGTTTATCAATGATGAGTGCATAGTAATGTGATGAAAAAGTCTTTACAATCTATAATGGCTCTTCAACACAATTATCTGCTCATAAAATACTGCAGTGATCATACATCAAATAACTATGCAGTTGTAATTTAGAAATAACACAATTTATGCATTGAAATGCCTACTGCTAGCTCATTTGTGAGGGATAATTGATGTCAGAATGTACACTGATGGAAATTTTAGCCTTCATTATTACCTGTGAAATAGAACAAGCTGAACTGTAGCTTATTTTGCTCATCATTTTATCATCAAAATCCACTCATAATGTCCATTGTCTTCATTGCTTTTTTGTAAGCAGTTCACAACAAGTGCATTAAATTAATTCTGCTTTTCTGTTGTGCAGCATGGTGAGTTTACAAATGGAAATAATGTAGTCTGCCTTTCCCATGGACAGATTAGGTTGAAATTGTACTTCATTCTTTGGAAAAGAAAATTATGAATGTACATTATTTTGCAAATCCTTTCTACCTTTTACAGAAGGCAATTATAACAAATATTTTAACCAGCATAATAGTTGCTTTGTTCGATTTAATTGTAAAAGAATTTCCCTTTCTTTCGATCTTCATATTTCAGTGAAGAAAACATACTGTGTTCGTTAGGATATATGTTAGGATCACAAATGTCATCAAATACAGAGACATTGGTGAGCTTGACCAACAATTGCTAAACTCTGAATATTGCAAGAACTGAATGTAGAATGCAACACTGCAACTTAAACATCACACGACAAAGGGTTCAAATAGGCATTGCACAACCTTTCGTTAATAGGAGTTGAGAGATCTTCAAAATTTGACCTACTAACAAGTCACCATGTTTTTTTCTGTGGCTTCATTATATTAACACTTGTTTATAATCCTAATCTGCACCCTAACAGTATCAGATCCTATTCTAGTAGTTTCCAGATGTGCTCTCTGAGCATTTATTGCAATTTGAGTATCAAAAGAAATGCCAATCAAATTTTAACATGGCATGCTTAGTCATATCTGAATTATCTAATCAACACTGTCCTAAATGAACCGTAGGCTTATGCACATTACAAAAAAATGAGTTCATGCTTTGATTTCTTGAGCAGCTTAAGTCTGAACTGATGGCTGCTTTGTTAGTTTATTCATCAGGTTGAGTAAAACATCCTGAGAGCTAAGAATTTTGATTAGTTTGTGGCAAATGTAGGGAGTAAGTTTATTTCTAATTGTGCTCTTTCAGCCCATGCTTTCTGCTCATTAACTTTAGTGGATGGAAATTTTAATGCTCCAGGAGCAAAATCATGAGGTTTTATCCCTCCCCTTGGCAACTCGGTAGACAAATGGTTAAGAAGGCACTTAGCACTTTTGCCTTCAGTGATCAGACCTTTGAGTATAGGAGGAAGGACATCATGTTAAGGTTATACAAGACATTAATGAGACCTCTTTGCTCATACTGTGTGCAGTTTTGGTCGCCCTGTTACAGAAAGGATGTTATGAAACTGGAGAGAGTTCAGAAAATATGTTGCCGGCAATGGAGGGTTTGAGGTATAAAAATAGTCTGGAAAGGCTGACAGCTTTTACTCTGCAGCTTTGGAGGTTGAGAGGTGACCTTATTGAGGTTTATAAAATCATGAGGAGTTTAGATCAGGTTTTTCCGTGGTGGTGGTGGGGGGGGAATGGAGGAGTTCAAAACAAGGCAGCATATTTTTAAGGTGAAAGGAGAAAGATTTATAAAAGATACAAGGGGCAACTTTTTTGTGCAAAGTCTGGTTTGTATATGAACAAAACAAAGAACAAAGAACAATCCAGCACAGGAACAGGCCCCATCAGCCCTCCAAGCCTGCACTGATACATTTTGCCCGTCCACACTAAAACTGCCATCACTTACTAGATCCTGAGCCCTCTATTCCCTTCCAACTGATGTAATCACCAGGTGCTTCTTGAATGCTGCTATTCTGTCTGCTTCCACCACCTCCTTTGGCAATGTGTTCCAGACACTCACCACCCTTTGAGTGAAAGATTTGCCTCACACATCTCTTTTAAACATTCCCCCCCACCCCCCACACCTTCAACCTGTGTTCTTTAGTAATTAACACCTCCACCCTGGAAAAAAGCCTAATATTTTCCACTCGCTCTATGCCATTCATAAGCTTTTAAACTTCTATCAGTTCATCCCTCAGCTTCCTGCATTCCAGTGAAAGCAAATTCAGTCCACGCAACATATCTTCGTAGCTAAAATCTCTCATACCAGGCAACATCCTGAATTGAATTGATTGAGTTGAATTGAATTTATTGTCATTTGTACCGAGGCACAGGGAAAAGCTTTGTCTTGCGATCAATACAGGTGGATCACAGAGTTAAATAGCATAGATAAGTAAACTCCAGCAAAAACAAAAACACAGGTACAGGCGAATGTTAAGAGTTTGTGAATCCATTCAGTATTCGAACAACAGTAGGGTAGAAACGGTTTCGAAATTGGCTAGTACATGTGCTCAGGGTTTTGTACCTTCTCCTGAATGGTTGAGGTTGTAGGAAAACATTGCAAAGGTGGGATGGATCTTTAAGAATGCTGGCAGCCTTTCCTTGACAGCGGACCTGGTAGATGGATTCTATAGATGAGAGGTTGGCCTTTGTGATTATCCAGGCCGAGTTCACCACTCCTGGTAGACCTTTTCTGTACCCTCTCCACAGCATCTACATCTTTCTTATAGTGTAATGAACTGTACAAAGTATTCCAAGTGTGGCCTAACTAAAGTCTGTAAAGTTGCAGCATAACATGCCACTGTTTAAGAAGGGTGGTAAGGACAAGCCAGGGAACTATAGACCAGTGAGGCTGACGTCGGTGGTGGGCAAGTTGTTGGAGGGAGTCCCTTGGGACAGGATGTACATGTATTTGGAAAGGCAAGGACTGATTAGGGTTAGTCAACATGGCTTTGTGCATGGGAAATCATGTCTCACAATCATGTCTGACAAACTTGATTGAGTTTTTTGAGGAAGTAACGAGGATTGATGAGGGCAGATTAGTAGATGTGATCTATATGGACTTCATTTAGGCATTTGACAAGGTTCCCCATGGGAGACTGATTAGCAAGGTTAGATCTCATGGAATACAGGGAGAACTAGCCATTTGGATACAGACCTGATTCAAAGGTAGAAGACAGAGGGTGGTGGTGGAGAGTTGTTTTTCAGACTGGAGGCCTGTAACCAGACTGGAGTGCCACAAGGATTGGTGCTGGTCCTCTACGTTTTGATATTTACATAAATGATTTGGATGCGAGCATAAGAGGTACAGTTAGTAAGTTTGCAGATGACACCAAAATTAGAGGTGTAGTGGACAGCGAAGAGGGTTACCTCAGATTACAACAGGATCTTGATCATGTGGGCCAATGGGCTGAGAAGTGGCAGATGGAGTTTAGTTTGGATAAATGCGAGGTGCTGCATTTTGGGAAAGCAAATCAGAGCAGGATTTATACATTTAATGGTAAGGTCCTAGAGAGTGTTGCTGAACAAAGAGTCCTTGGAGTGCAGGTTCATAGCTCCTTGAAAGTGGAGTTGCAGGTAGATAGTATAATGAAGAAGGTGTTTGGTATGCTTTCCTTTATTGGTCAGAGTGTTGAGTATAGGAGTTGGGAGGCCATGTTGCAGCTGTACAGGACATTGATTAGGCCACTGTTGGAATATTGCATGCAATTCTGGTCTCCTTCCTATCGGAAAGATGTTGTGAAACTTGAAAGGGTTCAGAAAACATTTACAAGGATGGTGCCCAGGTTGGAGGATTTGAGCTATAGAGGGAGGCTGAACAGGCTGGGGCTGTTTTCCCTGGAGGGTTAAAGGTTGAGGGGTGACCTTATAGAGGATTATAAAATTATGAGAGGCGTGGATAGGGTAAATGGGCAAAGTCTTTTCCCTGGAGTGGGGGAGTCCAGAACTAGAGGGCAGAGGTTTCGGGTGAGAGGGGAAAGATATAAAAGAGACCTAAGGGGCAAATTTTTCACACAGAAAGTGGTACGTGTATGGAATGAGCTGCCAGCGGAAGTGGTGGAGGCTGGTACAATTGCAACACTTAAGAGGCATTTGGAATGGGTGTATGAATAGGAAGGGTTTGGAGGGATGATCAGCCATGATCATATTGAATGGTAGTGCAGGCTCGAAGGGCAGAATGGCCTACTCCTGCACCTATTGTCTATTGTCTATTGATATGGGCCGGGGGCTGGCAGGTGGGACTAGATTGGGTTGGGATATCTGGTCGGCATGGAGTGGTTGGACCGAACGGTCTGTTTCCATGCTGTACATCTCTATGACTCTATCCTAATACTCAATGCCAATGAACTGCCAGAGGATATGGTGGATGCAAGTACAGCTGCTACATTTAAAGGCCATTTGAATAAGTTGATGAAGTAGAAAGATTTGGAGGAATATGGGCCAAGGGCCAGCAGCTAGGACTAGTTAAGTTTGAGAACATGGTCAATATGGACTGCCTGGAATGAAGGGTCAGTTTCCATGCTGTATAACTCTTTGACTCAATAACTAGATGGAAGTGCCATTCTTTTCTGTTCCTTAAGGAAGCCCTGACTGAGACAGAATGTAGATCTAATACTGCCTGCCCTTCCACCAGTTGCAAGTAGGAGTATTATGGTGCTACTGAAGTTGAGGTTTTGATGCTTGGAACAAAAGCGAGCACTACAGAACATGTCTGACAAGGTGTTTTGCATAATCTTGGCATGTTGTATTTAGCACAACTGGTTCACAAAAGTCCTTTCAGGAAGGAAACTGCCATCCTTAACCTGGTCTGATCTACATGTGACTCCAAATCCACAGCAAAGTGGTTGATTCTTAATTACCCACTAGGAAGGGCAATAAAATTGCTGGCCTAGTCAACAACGTCCTTAACTCATTAATGAATAAACAAAAATGTCTCACTGTGGCACACAGTGCTCAAGGATTACCCACAATATATTTCAATGGAATGTTTTCAAAGTGAAAACAATATCAACCAAACCTTAAATAGAAGCGAAACATTCAACTTCATCAGTAACATTTTTTATAATCAATTTGTTTTCCAACTCACCATTATTTTAACCAGATTTGAGGTAAACTTTAATAAAACAAAGAATTGTGAGTGCTGAAAATCTGAAACAGAGATTGCTCGAGTTACACAACAGCTCTGCCAAAAATTGTGAAGAGAACGCAGAGTCCAGTGACCCTTCTTCAGAACTGAAATGACCCAGGAAAAGGTGATATTTGTGCTGGTGACAGGGGGCGGGGAGGAAAAAGAGTGAGCAGATAGGTGGAAGTGAAGCCCAGAGACAGAGAAAGAAGGTTCGACAGAAGGTTCTGGCTTTTGTTCCTTAATACATAAAGCAAACATTTGTATTATTTTAAAAACACAGTCATCCACACAAGTTGAAAGGTTTTGTTTCTCAACTGAAAATAATTCATTTTGTAACATGGTAATTTAAATATGATGGGCATTTTATCTCACAGGTTGGATACTAACATTTGTTATCAAGTCTTACAATGTCACAGGAAATACCTAATGCCATTGGGTATGTTTTCTTTTAAACATGACCATCATGTATCACAAATACTTTCTCACTTTGCTTTAGTGATGCAGCTCAAAATGTCATGTTCTCTGTTCTCATAGTGCAGGTTGCTAGGGGGAAGGAAAAGCCATGTGCCCTTTTTCATGGCAATAGTTGCTGTACTCAATATCGACAGAGCAACCAATTTGACACTTCAAGTGAGAGTGGAGGTATGGAAATTTGGGGTTGGGGAGCCAGGTGGGTAGGGTTCCAAGATGTAGATAGGTAGGATGCCAGGATGCCTTGAGGTGGAATATCAGGATGCTGGGAAGGTAGAGTGCCACATAAGAAAGGTGCTAGGTGAGTAGAGTTCTAGGTGGGTAGAGTGTCAGAGAAGTTATGGAATGTTTAGGATGGTTTGGGATGGGTGTCAATCTCATATCCAGAGGGGATGAGTGTTGTGCTCAGCAAGGGGAAGGGGTTTGGTTGGAAGGTGGGGGTAGGTGTGGAGGGGGAATCAGTTCAAGTGGCTGAGTATGCAAGTGATCTAGGGATATCTTAGGTGGATGGTACATTTGGGGACGGAGGGGGTGAACATTTTAATTGTTGCCTAGTAATTAGACTGGCAGAATTCAACTGAGTGTCAGTAAGCAAGCAATTCATTTGCAATTGGCATTTGAAAGCAGTGTCATAGACTTTATCAATTAGTAGACATGATGGATGTTCATAGCCAGGTTAAATTTGTCCTGGCCTTTGTCTATATAGCTGGGCAATTTTCCACAATTTTTAGCTAGATACCAGTGTTGGAGCTGTAATTTAACAGCTTGGCCAGGGGAGCAATGAGTTCTCGAGTACAAGACTTCAGTGTTATTGCCATAATGTTTTCTGGGCCATTAGCTATTGCCATGACATGCAATGTCTTGTAGTTATTTCTTGATATCACCTAGAGTGAATTGAATTAGCTGAAGACTGGAATCTGTGTCTAGGGACCTTCAGAGATTGTTAAATGATAAAACGTCACAAAATCTCTATGTAGCAACCATTTTGTGCAAAAAGAATGACATTTACTACTTTACTATGTACTAAATGAAACATTTCCCACTAATGGAAATTAAATTATTCTCTGGGCCTTTTAACACTTACAGTCATTTTATCCATACAGCTGTGAAAATCTTACCAACCTGTGGATTTGAACTTTTCTGCAACATGTGACTTGGACACACAGATGACCAAAAGATGATGAGGTGGAGGTTCTTTATTTCACTGACATCAGGTCATTTAATCAGGAAGGGAAATAAAGGATTAGCAAGGAGCTGGTTACATATTGCATGGAATGGCTGTGTGGGTTAAATTGGGCTGAGGAATTCTTGTCTCTGTCTGCTACCCCATTCCCCTCAGCCATCTTTTCACCAGTGAGAGCCCATTCAACTGCCCCAGTTATCTTCCCTCACCATCAGCACCAGTTGATGGATGTCCAGAGAACTATTCAGCTCACTTGCTAAGTGTCCTTCTGCATTGCTGCTACCTGCTGCTGGAGATCCTGTTACACAGGTTCCAAGGGAAATAGTACTTATTACAATCACCAGATGTCACGAAGCAACTCACAGTCAAAAAATGTATTTTTGAAGTATAAGTCATGATGTAATAATGGAGAAAAGGTAGCCAATTCACACACAATAAACTTTTGAAAACATACGATAATGACCAGATATTCTGTTACTGAGATGTTGGTTGAAGGGTAAATATTGGACAGGGGACTGGCAATAATTCTTTGCACGTGTTCAAGATAATGTCAGGGATCTTTTATTTGTACCTGAGAGGGCAAATGGGACTTAAGTTTAATGTTGAACCTTAGAGAAACCTCCTCTATTAGTCCATCACTCCTTTAGCAGTAATCTACGGCAGCATTCTCAAATGCTGGAGTGAATTTTGAGTATTTAACCATACGGTGAGAGGTATTTTCAGCTACATCATAATCAACACACAATGCAATAACACTCAACAAGGTTTGCCAAGCTTGGTTAAGACTCTGGAATGTTGGCTTTGAGCATTGTAATGTCTACTAATCAAAATAAACACAACAACCTAGTTCTGAAATGAAACCAGGACTGGATGCCTATTAATATCTGACATTCCTAATGCTGTATGGCCTCACTTGGCAGACTGGGTGCAGACATCTGTACTGCCAAGTGAGTTATTAGTCTGCTTCTTCCAGGTTGAAAGAACTGGGCAAATGATGTTGAGAGTTGCATTCTGCTATAACCATTGGAGGAAATCCTGGAGAAATTGTTTGAGTTGCTAATTTTCTTCTCCAAAGTAACTATGGGAGAAAATCCTCAGAATATATTGGCATAGTTTGGAATTGGATAAAGTCAATGTCACACTTAAAAGTTGTCCAGCCAAAGAAATCCTCCCTTTCACTTGCAAAACTTCAGGTGACACCAGGGGATAGCTTGCAAAGTAATAACAAGGTTAGGGAAAGGAGCAGTGTCAGTGAAAAGACAGATCTGATGACAGAGCTACTTCAATACTGCAATAAACCATGAGATTAGCTGACAACATTGAAAAAACAAGTTCTTATTGATAAGACATACCAATTAAGGAGACAAAAGCATCTACTACTTCTAATCCAAGACCTGGCAAATCTCCAAAGGAGACTTTGGAAGACAACAACACTTGTTCTGGCAAAAGCTCAAACATTCAGAGGATCCGAAATGGTTCTGGCATTAGATTTATGGGACCTCAGATGAGGGTCAAAATGAAGGCATGCAGTTCTCCATCTTCTTAGTTCCTGTGCAAAGCCAGGCCAACAAAATGCTGTAACTAGAAAAATAAAAGCAAAAGTGCTTGAGGAACTCAGCAGGTTTGGCAGCATCTTTGGAGAGAGAAACTGTTAACAGTGCAAGTCCTTCTTCCAAAGCTGCAAACAACTCAATGTAACTTCTCCTCTTCTAAAAGTGGTGTCGATCTTTCTCATTTTCTAACCATAGTCCAAAAGAAATGTCTCCTCCAATATACACAACAGCTTTGTACAGTCCTTCAATAATTTGGTAACTACAAGCAGCGTGACATTATATTGTTAAAGTCCATCTGGCGTTACAAGAACTGAAATTTCTTTGATTGTATTAGTCAATGAAACTTAGCAATATTCTTTCAAACAAGTCAAATTTTACAAACAACTTTGTTTTTTAAATTCTCCCAATATGATTCTCCAATTTGGAACGAGGTGACCAAGCATGTGGATGAGGGTAGAGCAGTGGAAGTAGTGTACATGGATTTTAGTAAGGCATTTGATAAGGTTCCCCATGGTAGGCTTATGCGGAAAGTCAGGCGGCATGGGATAGAGGGAAATTTGGCCAGTTGGATAGAAAACTGGCTAACCGGTCGAAGTCAGAGAGTGGTGGTAGATGGTAAATATTCAGCCTGGAGCCCAGTTACAAGTGGAGTCCCGCAGGGATCAGTTCTGGGTCCTCTGCTGTTCGTAATTTTTATTAATGACTTGGATGAGGGAGCCGAGGGGTGGGTCAGTAAATTTGCAGATGATACAAAGATTAGTGGTGCTGTGGATAGTGAGGAGGGCTGTTGTCGGCTGCAGAGGGACTTAGATATGATGCAGAGCTGGGCTGAGGAGTGGCAGATGGAGTTCAACCCTGCCAAGTGTGAGGTTGACCATTTTGGAA
>NC_057724.1:32866480-32923467 GCF_004010195.1 Chiloscyllium plagiosum | reverse complement strand
GAAGGGCCTGTTCTGTGCTGTATTGTTCTATCTGAATCTGCTTCTGTTACTGCATTGACTTTGTGAACACGGATACACAGATGTGGTAATGCATCTGGTTTCAGCACCTCATAATGGGTGATCTCTAGCTACTTTAAAAATCACACAACACCAAGTTATAGTCCAACAGGTTTATTTGGAAGTATTGGCTTTTGGAGAATTTATAGCAAAACATTACAATGTCATGCAACTGATACAATATATTGAACAAACCTAGATTGCTGTTTAAACTTTCATCTTTTAGACTGGGTTCCAAGTTCGGTTCATTAATATGTAAATTCCAGAACGAAATTTTAAGTCACATTCTCGAGATTAACTTAGGTTTTATAAAAAAAAGGTGACATCTCAGCTCAGACAATGCATTAAAGGTGCGAGGTTAGAGTCTGTCTGTATCCCAAACTTGAGTCAGACTGGTTCTATTTCCAAAGTAGGAATTTATAAAATGTAACATGGATTGACTGTCTGCATTGATTGCATGCAGATTGTGCACGTTTTGAGCAAAATGGAACGATTCTGCAAATGCAAATTCACTCCATGGAAGTATATAGAGCATAGAACATAGAACAATACAACGCAGAACAGACCCTTTGGCCCTCGATCTTGCATCAACCTGTGAACTAATCTAAGGAGAAAGTGAGGTCTGCAGATGCTGGAGATCAGAGCTGAAAATGTGTTGCTGGAAAAGCGCAGCAGGTCAGGCAGCATCCAGGGAACAGAAGAATCGACGTTTTGGGCATAAGCCCTTCTTCAGGAATGAGGAAAGTTTGTCCAGCAGGCTAAGATAAAAGGTAGGGAGGAGGGACTTGGGGGAGGGGCGTCGGAAATGCGATAGGTGGAAAGAGGTTTCACCAGTTTCCTCATTTCCCCTCCCGCCACCTTGTCTCAGTCAAATCCATCGAACTCAGCACCGCCTTCCTAACCTGCAATCTTCTTCCTGACCTCTCCGCCCCCACCCCAGTCTGACCTATCACCCTCACCTTGCGATAGGTGGAAAGAGGTCAAGGTGAGGGTGATAGGTCAGACTGGGGTGGGGGCGGAGAGGTCAGGAAGAAGATTGCAAGTTAGGAAGGTGGTGCTGAGTTTGATGGATTTGACTGAGACAAGGTGGGGGGAGGGGAAATGAGGAAACTGGTGAAACCCATGCCCGAAACATCGATTCTCCTGCTCCTTGGATGCTGACTGACCTGCTGGGCTTTTCCAGCAACACATTTTCAGCTGTGAACTAATCTAAGCCTATCCCGAACCTATCCCATCATCATCCATATGCTTATCCAAGGACTGTTTAAATGCCCCTAGTGTGGCTGAGTTAATTACATTGGCAGGCAGGGCATTCCACGCCCTTACTATTCTCTGAGTAAAGAACCTGCCTCTGACATCTGTCTTAAATCTATCACCCCTCAACTTGCAGCTATGCCCCCTCGTACATGCCGACATCATCATCCTAGGAAAAAGACTCTCACTGTCCACTTGATAACGCCTCCTCCTTACTAACCTCAGTCCTTTCTAGTCTAATAGCCCAAATCTCAGTCTTCTCCTCCACAATATTCTCCTTCTCCTGAGTGAAAGCAGATGAGAAGTATTCATTTAGCACCTCTTCGATCCCCACAGGGTCCACACACAACTTTCCACTTCTGTCTTTGGCTGGCCCTATTCCTACCGTAGTCATCCTTTTATTTTTCACATACTTATAGAAAGCTTTAGGGTTCTCCTTTATTCTACCCGCTAAAGACTGCTCATGTCCCCACCTTGCTCTTCTATCCGTCTTTTTAAATCCTTCCTAGCTAATCTGTGACTTTCCATTGCCTCATCTGAACCATCTCATCTCAACATCACATAAGCCTCCTTTTTCCACTTAACAAGAGATGCAATCTCTGTAGTAAACCACAGTTCCTCCCTTATCACTTCCTCCCTGCCTGACATGGACATACTTATCAAGGACACGCAATATCTGTTCCTTCAACCAGCTCCACATTTTGATTGTCCCCATTTCCTGCATTTTGCTACCTCATTCTATGCATCCTAAGTCTTGCCTAATCGCATTGTAATTGCTCTTCCCCCATCTATAACACTTGCCCTGTGGCATGTACATATCCATTTCCATCGCTAAACTAAACATAACTAAATTATGGTCACTCTGTCCAAAGTGCTCACCTACCACTAAACCAAACACCTGGCCTGGTTCATTACCAAGCACCAGTTCCAATGTGGTCGTCCCCTCTTGTCTACCCTTCTACACACTGTATTAGGAAACTATCCTGTGCACATTGGACAAAAACTGATCCATCCGAAGTACTAGAGTTATAGCATTTCCAGTCAATGTTGCGAAGTTAAAGCCCTCCATAATGAATACCCTATTCCTTTCACTCCTACGCAGAATCATTTTGCCAATCCTCTCCTCCACATCCTTGGAGCTTTGTAGAGGCCTATAAAAAGTCTCCCAGCAGTGTGACCTCTCTTCTCCTGTTTCTAACTTCAGCCATACCACCTCAGTAGACAGGTGGTATGGTTCTTTCAGGTTCAAAGGTTCTTTCAGCCACCGTTATGCTGTCCTTGATTAACAAAGCCACACCTCCCCCTCTTTTACCACCTTCCCTGTTCTTAATGAAAGGTCTAAACCCTGGAACCTGCAACATCCATTCCTCCATGTCTCCGAAATGGCCACAACATCAAAGTCCCAGATACCTATCCATGTTGCAAGCTCACCTATCTTATCCTGGATACGCCTGGCGTTGAAATTGACACACTTCAAACCAGCTTGCTGTCTGCCAGCACACTCCTATGACATTATATGTATGTGTGTGTGCATGCACGAGAGAGAGAGTGAGTGTGTGAGTGTGCGTGAGAGTGTGTGTTTGCATGTGTGCATGCTTGGTAGAGTGTGGGCGTGAGTGTGATGAAGTATGAGCCTGTGAGAGAGTGTGTGCATGGGTGTGAGTGTGCAGGGTGGATGTGTGTGTGTATATGAGAGACAGCATGTGTGTGAGAGAGGGTCTGCGTGAGTGAGTGTGTAAGAGTGTGCAAGTATGTGTGTGAAAGTGTGTAAAAATGTATACTGTAGTAGGGTCACCTGTGGTGTGACATGAATCCAAGGTTCCGATTGGGGCCATCTTCATGGGTACCGAACTTGGCTATCAGCCTTTGCTTGGCTAGTCTGCATTGTTGCATATCCCGAAGTCCACATATGAGGATGGTCACCCAAAGATCTGAGGCCGAATGTACTTGACCACTGAAGTGCTCCCATCTGGTGATTGTTGCACGTTGTCCATTCATCCATTTCTGTAGCATCTGCTTTGTCTATCCAAAGTATCATGCCTCGGGGCATCCTTACCTGCAGCATATGAAATAGACAACGTTGGCTGAGACACATGAGTACCTACCGAGTAACTGCTGGGTGGTGTCCCCATGTGTAATGGTTGACACTCTCACATGTCTACACCATGACAGGGTTGTATGGTGTTGTAGTCGATGTTGTCCTGAAGGCCGGGCAGTTTGCTGCAAACAATGGTCCTGTTTAAGGTTTGGTGATTGTTTAAAGACGAGAAGTGAAGGTGTAGGGAAGGTCTTGGCGAGGTGCTTATCCTCATCGATAATGTGTTGCAGGCTGCGAAGAACATGACATAGTTTCTCTGCTCCTGGGAAGTACTGGACAATGAAAGGTACCTTATCAGTCATATCCCATGTCTATCTCCTGAGGAGATCATTACAGTTTCTCACTGTGGCTCGTTAGAACTGGCAATTGATGAGTTGAGAATTGTACCTTGTTCTAATGAGGGTGTCCTTCAGCAGCTTCAGGTGTCCATTGTATTCCTTCTCATCTAAACAAATCCTGTGCATGCACTGGGCTTGTCCATAAGGAACGGCTGTTTTAATATGTTTACGGTGGAAGTTAGAAAAGTGCAGCATTGTGAAGTTATCCATGGGTTTGCAATAGTGTGAGGTGCTGAGGTGCATCTTGATCAAGACGTGTGTGTCCAAGAATGAGACAGATACTAAAGAGTAGCCCATGGTAAGTCTGATAGTGGGATGAAACAGTTGTTTCAGTGACTCCTTGCCATGGATCCAGAGGAAGAAAATGTCGACAATATATCTGGTGTATAGTGATGGTTGGAGGTCCTGTGCAGCAAATAAGTCTTGTTTGAACTTGTGCATGAAAATGTTGGCATATTGGGGTGCAAATTTGGTCCCCTTGGCAACTCCATGTGTCTGCACCTCCACATTTAGCTATTTTGAGTTGGTTCAAAGAATCATTCATGAACTTTATTTCCTCTCTTTCTTGAACTAATTTCTTTTGTCTGAGTCTGTAAGGATGTTGTTTCATAGGTAATGCAATCCCTATGTTAACATCATGTATAGACAAAAATGTGATTCCTATTCTATTCATACAACTTGATTTATGAATCTGTAATAGTTCTGCAAGTCACTTGGGTAATTTCCTGGAATTTTCTTTGAGATTGTCACAGGTCACAAATCTACTTTTCTCTTAGATTAACTTAAGAGTTCATCTCACCTCATGTCCATATAACACTGCAAAAAGACTGAATCCTCTGGATTCCTTAGGGGAAATCTTCATGGAAAATTACTTTACTAAAATTCATTTAGCACATGATTGAAACTGATGTAACGTGGGAATGTTCACATTATAGAGATTGAGATCTTTTGTGGGAAGATTTCTTCAAGGTTGGAGCTCTTTCTTCATAGTTGACCACATCACCTAGGCCATCCTTTAGCAAGTTCAATTCAGAATGTGACTTATTCTTCCAGATTGAACCCATTCAATGAAGGAAAACATTTACTGTGGAGGTTCCTAAAGAAAAGCAGATAGAAAATAATTCTAGCTACTGAAGTAACATGTAATCATGTTATGCTCCAGAGAATTTGCAACACAGATGCAGAATAAAACCTATAATTAGATAAGACATTTTTCCATTATATATACTGCAATCATTCACCTATTTATTCCAGTTATTTAAAAAAAAACTGTTTCCAGTAAAAACTAAGCTGATCACCTTACCATTGTTAATTAAGATACTTGGAAACATACACTCATTGGTTGACTTGAAATTCGAACTAGACAAATATATGTTATAGGAACAAGAAATGCCAGGATTATAACCTTCCTTTTCAAAGGTACTTGAATAGTTCAAAGGTTTTGCAATTATGTGCATTTGCATTGCACCAAAGCTTTGGAGAACTAATTGAGTTGATTTTTTTTCATCCCATATAAATTTCAGCCACATGAAAGCAAACATCGAAGAGAGAGTACCCATAGATCTATTTCTCCGCACCATTATTTATGCTTCCAACTCTATTGTTCTTTCGTTGGTACATATTTTGAGCATATTTTATGGCTTCTTCTTCACACTTGCTAATGAGCTTAAAATGTTTATCAACCAGGCTGCATTTCTTATGAGAGCTGCAATATTCACTCCTTACACTTTTGGATCTAGTGTTGTGAATACTTTTGAATGCCAAGATAAACACAGAGTTCCCTGAATTGACCAAAAGTGCAATGCTTACTAACCTTAGAGTCCAGAATGCTGACATGCAGAGGCAGTTTATTGAAAGAAATTTACTTATACCAAAACATGGTGCTATGGAACAGACCCAAACATTTTCTTAGTTTAAATGTAAGTGTAAGGTGTTGTGTTACAGATGCAATTCGATTGTTCAAACTAGAATATAAAACACAATCAATGCAGTACAACATTACAATGCAGTACCGGCCCTTTGGCCCTCGATGTTGCGCTGACCTGTGAAACCAATCTGAAGCCCATCTAACTTACACTATTCCATTATCATCAATATGTCTATCCAATGACCATTTAAATGCCCTTAAAGTTGGTGAGTCTACTACTGTTGGAAGCAGGGTGTTCCACACCCTTACTACTCTCTGAGTAAAGAAACTACCTCTGACATTTGCCCTATTTCTGTCACCCCTCAGTTTAAATCTATGTGTCCCCTCGTGCTAGCCATCACCATTCGAGGAAAAAAGCTTTCACTGTCCACCCCATCTAACCTTCTGATCATCTTGTAAGTCATTATTAAGTCACCTCTCAACCTTCTTGTCTCTAATTAAAACAGCCTCAAGTCCCTCAGCCTTTCCTCATAAGACCTTCCTTCCATACCAGGCAACATCGCAGTAAATCTCCTCTGCACCCTTTCCATGTTCTCTCACACCCTTCCTATAATGCGGCGACCAGAACTGTATGTAATACTCCAAGTGCAGCCGCACCAAAGTTTTATACATCAGCAACATGACATTGTGGCTCCAAACTCAATCCCTCTACTAATAAAAGCTATCACATTGTATGCGTTCTTAACAACTCTGTCAATCCGGTTGGCAACTGTCAGGCATCTATGTTCATGGACACCGAGATCACTCTGCTCATCCACACTACCAAAAATCTTACCATTAGGCCAGTACTCTGTTACCCCTCCCAAGTGAATCACCTCACATTTTTCCACATTAAACTCCATTTGCCACCTCTCAGCTCAGCTCTGCAGCTAATCTATGTCCCTCTGTAACCTACAACATCCTTCGGCACTGTTCACAACTCCACCGACCTTAATGTCATCTGCAAATTTACTAAGCCATCCTTCTACTCCCTCATCCAGGTTATTTATAAAAATGACAAACAGCAGTGTTCCCAAAACAGATCCTTGTGATACACCACTAGTAACTGAGCTCCAGGATGAACATTTCCCTTCAACGACTACCCTCTGTATTCTTTTAGCTTGCCAATTTCTGATCCAGACCATTAAATCACACTCAATCACATGCCTTCATATTTTCTGCAATAGTCTACCGTGGGGAATCTTATCAAATGTATTACTGAAATCCATAGACACCACATCAACTACTTTACCCTCATCCACCTGTTTGGTTACCTTCCCAAAGAACTCAATAAGGCTTGTAAGGCATGACTTAGCCTTCACAAAACCATATTGATGATCATTAATCAAATCATTCCTTTCTAGATGATTATAAATCCTGTCTCTTATAATCCTTTCCAACACTTTACCCACAACACTTTACCCACAACTGAAGAAGCAGACATTATTCAAGCACTATAGTTAAAATACAGCGAAAGAAAAAATGAAACAAAAATTGGCAAAACTGTAAGTCTACAGTGATGCTTAACAAAATAATTTAATGTAGTGAGTATTACTAATTAACTGTTACAATAGAGTAACATTCCATAAATATATCCTTGACAAAGGCAAATTCAGAAAAGCAAATTGTCTCATAGGCAACTCTAGCAGCAGGAAGATCCCCCAAGGTTTTAGCTGTAACCAAGGGAGGAAAGAAACTGATTCCACATCTTCAACCTGCCTGCAACAACTGCTACTGAAACAAAATTCCTGGTTCTGTGGGAGTTTGACCCCACCCTTTCAGGCTGCTTCTATTGTTCCAAGTTTAAAAAAGATCCAAGGCCTCACAAAGAATCCAGAGACAGTATGTTCTGATTAAGTTAAAAGGCAAGGCTGATAGGTGCAGGAAATGTTGGAGGATGAGAGAAATGGAGGTTTTGGTGAAGACAAAAAAGGAAGCACATGTCAAGTATAGACAGCAGAGCTCGAGTGAATCCTTAGCGTATACAGACAGTAGGAGTATACTTAAAAGGGAAATCAGGAGGGGAAAAGGGGATGTGAGAGAGTTTTGGCAATTGGGTTAAGGAGAATCCAAAGAGATTTTATAAATATATTAAGGACAACCGGTAACTAGGAGAACATCTTTTGCAGTGTTAGCAACAAGGTAGACTACGTGTGGAATTGTAGGAGGTGAGGGAGATGCTAAATGAATATTTTGCAACAGTGTTTCCTGTGGAGAAGGACATGGAAGATATAGAACATGGGGAAATAAATAGCGGCATCTGAAAAATGTCGTTATTACAGAGGAGGAGGTGCTGGATGTCTTAAAATGCATAAAAATGGATAAATCCTCAGGACCTGATCAGATACTCCCTAGAACTCTGTGGGAAATTAGGGAAGTAATTGCTGAGCCGCATGCTGAGACATTTGTGTCATCGGTAGTCACAGGTCAGGTGCTGGAAGACTGAAGGTTAGCCACTATTTAAGAAAGGTGGTACAGAAAAGCCAGGGAACTAAAGAGCAATGCGCCTGACATCAGTAGCAGGCAAGTTGATGGAGGGAATCCTGAGGGACAGGAAGTACATATATTTGGAAAGGCAATGGCTGATTAGGGACAGTCAACATGCTTTTGTACTTGGGAAATCTTGTCTCACAAACTTGATTGTGTTTATTGAAGAAGTAACAAAGAGGATTAATGAGGGCAGAGTGGTGGATGTGACCTTTATGGACTTCACTAAGGCATTCAACAAAGTTCCTCATGGTAGACTGGTTAGCAAGATTAGATCACATGGAATACTGGGAGAACTAGGATTTGAATATAGAACTGGCTCAAAGCTAGAAGATAGTGTGGTGGAGAGTTGCTTTTGAGACTGGAGTTCTGTGACCAGTGGAGTGCAACAAGGATCGGTGCTGGGTCCACTACTTTTTGTCATTTATATGAATGATTTGGATGTGAACATAGGAGGGAGAGTTAGTAAGTTTGCAGATGACATCAAAATTGGAGGTGTACTGGACAGCAAAGAAGATTGCCTCAGAGTACAGCAGGCCAATGGGCCAAGGAGTGGTGGATGGACTTTAATTTAGATCAATGTGAGATGCTGCATTTGGAAAGGCAAATCAGAGCAGGACTTACGCACTTAATGATAAGGTCCTAGGGAGTGCTGCTGAAACAACAAGACCTTGGAGTGTAGGTTCATAGCTCCTTGAAAGTGGAGTCACAAGTAGATAGGATAGAGAAGAAGGCTTTTCGTATGCTTTCCTTTATTAGTCATTGCATTGAATATATTAGTTGGGAGGTCATTTTGCAGCTGTACAGGACAACTGGTTAGGCCACTTTGGAATACTGATAACAATTTTGCTGTCACTGCTTTAGGAAGGACATTGTAAAACTTGAAAGGGTTCAGAAAAGATTTACAAGGATGTTGCTGGGCTGAAGGGTTTGAGCTATAGGGAGAGGCTGAATAGGTTGGGGCTATTTTCCCTGGAGCATCCAAAACTGAAGGGCATATGTTTACAGTGAGAGGGGAAAGATTTTAAAGTGACCTAAGGAGCAACTTTTTCACACAAAGGGTGGTACGTGTATGGAATGAGTTGCCAGAGGAAGTAGTGGAAGCCGGTACAATTACAACATTTAAAAGGTATATGGATGGGTATATAATTAGGAAGGTTTTCAAGGAATATGTGCCAATTGCTAGCAAATGGGATTATATTAATTTAGGATAACTACTCAACATGGACGAGTTAGACCGAAGGGTCTGTTTCCTTGTTGTATATCTTTTTGTGCTATATATCTCTATGACTCTGAATTGTTAAATTTTAAACTCTGCATAGTCTGCCCATCACCTTTGCTTTTAAAACCTCTCTCTTCAAGAAAAACCTGAACAAAATACACCTCTTAAAGCCACAATACTGACACACAAGGAATGATCAGCAGGTAATTTTCTAATATATATTTATGAGAACTTAACTCCAATGACTTGTACAACTGGTTATTAAGTTCAAATTAACAACAATCTTTTGATGTTTTATTCTGTAAATACCAACCTTTACGTTGTTAGAGTTCTGTTTTGTGCACGTGATTTAGGAATACAGTTAATCTGAGTTATCTTGGTGGATTTAAAAAGCTAGTAAGAATTTATTTTATTTCTCCAAGACTCGCATGGCTGCCAGTTAAAAGCCTAACAATTTATTTTAGACAACAGAGCACAATGGCAGATTATAGTATGTGTGATTTATCCAACATCTGAAAGTCAAGAATACATTATTGTTGACAAAACATAAATGGGTTTCTTCATTCTAACATGGCATTCCCTAACCAATAATGATCAGATCAAAAATTCTAGTCTACAGTCTGCTCTTCAGCTTATTATTTATGAAACCTGTCTGGATGGAGTCATGTGGTAGGAAAGTGGAGATGCTTTTGCTGCTGAGACTTTGCTATGTTTGTGCTGCTGCCACCATATTTAAATCCCAGCTCCACTGTGCTTCAGACACTGCAAGCAATGACATGAACTCCAAAGGATGCTGTTTGACTGTCATCACTCGTGCAAAAAGGCATGTTAGTATTTTACAAACAGGGGTCTGGAGGATGGGGTGGTGGAAAGGCAATGCCTTAGAACTGTTCTTGACTTGCCATAGATCATAAGGTTCCATTACACAACACTCAAATATGTAACCTGTCTGAAGCCCTAATAGCAACACAACACTAGCATGGCATATCTCCGATCCATTTCCAATCCACTTTGAGACTTCAGTGCAGCAGTTATGAATGCACTGGCACCTTTCATTGGAATACTGCTCCTGAAGCCACCTGAACACTTGTTGCTACTTCAGTGCCCCATCTTAATGACTACTGCTTTCTCCTGAATGGTGAAGAAGACCAGTAATGTGCAGTGACTTGGTGAGTCACCTGAAGATGCCATGCATGCAATCGTATGGATTAAAA
The DNA here is from genome assembly GCF_004010195.1 of Chiloscyllium plagiosum. Lineage (NCBI taxonomy): Eukaryota > Metazoa > Chordata > Chondrichthyes > Orectolobiformes > Hemiscylliidae > Chiloscyllium > Chiloscyllium plagiosum. The sequence goes on along the minus strand of NC_057724.1, from coordinate 32,912,891 downwards.
CAGAAGATATGCAGCAGCAGGAGTTCTGAAGTAACTAGGCCCTCTTTAACTTGCAGATGTGACTGTTTGATTGAGTGTATTTACTATGTAAGCTGCAGGTCCTTGCTATCAGCATGTCAGTAGTGTAGCAATTTGCAGTACCAAACATGTGCCTCCACTTGACTGTTCAGTGCTGTGAATGGTGGCACGTTGCTTGTCTCTGCCACTGAGCTAAAATGCCTACCACAAAGGTTCAGAGCCTGTAAATTTGGCTTGAAGAGTGTGTATGCAAAGAACAGTGCAAATCAGAGAGTCTGGCAGCCTCTGAATCAACGCAAAGTGAGAGAGTCCTAAGACACTAACAGAAATAAGATGCATCCTATTTAGAGGCATGAGCTGCACACGTATTCAAGTGACCTGGCAGAAGCACACAACATACTAGTGTCCCTGACATCGAAAGTGAAGTCCTGAACAGCTGTGTAGGTCTGAAAGCAGCCACAATGGTGAAGCTCATGCAGTATCTTTGGCAGAGATAAGGCTGGAATATGGTGCAGGTGCAACACTAAGTTAGCACAGTGACGTACAACATTTCACACTCTTGATGATGACTGCTGACAATGATGGCAGGTTGTCTGGCTTTGTGTCAGTGCTAAAGGTAAGTCAGGACAGAAAGTCTGTGAATCTGTTTAAGGTAAAGATGAAGGGGCAAATAGCCAAAATGTAAGCCAAGCCAGAGTTGCTGTGATTACTGAAGTAGGTGCACACTGACTAAGTAATTGGTAATAGAGTGAGCGAGCAGTCCTCAGATGCACCCTGATTCAGCTTGTCAGCAGGCTGGCATTGCACAAAGTGTCCTGGAGCAGTATTCCATTGAAAGATGTTAGTGAGGTCCAAACTGCTGCATTGGGATCTTACAGTGGATTTAAATGGATCGGAGATGGGCCATGATGGTGCTGTGTTGCTGGTGTATGTCAGATGCCAATGTCCATGGATGTGGTGTGCACATTATTGCTACCCATGGGGTCTGCCCTGTGATATCGATGTCAGGTGTCCAACATAAATGTCCAAGTGGCGAGCTGGAGTCGCCAGGTAGCTACTCTCACTTTCTTGTTTGAAATTGTTGCATCTGATTTGTATCTAAAGGGTGGGAAAATGGAAACAGCATCTTAAAAAGATGAGGTTAGTTAATAATGAGGGTGCGAAGGAGTGATAAAGCCCATTAGTAAGCCTCTCAACACTCTTAGTGGGAATTGTGTTGTCCAGGACTTGTTCGGAAAATGTAACCATTTGGTCTTGACATCGAAAAGGACCTTGCTAGACATTTTATACGACTTTGGAAAATTTCTTGCCATAACCCATGTCATTCAGGACTGAGAAGATTCCACACACAGAGAATTTCTGTAATTTAAAACATGACTGACCTTTGGGTCATTATGCAAAATTCTCTTTCGTAAGATTGACAAGTCATTTCTTGAGTTGTTTGCACAAATCTTTCTTTCAATCCTCAATTAATTAAGAGGAGCTCTTGCATAAAATTTTAATGGACACAAAGTCATGAACCATCATGAAGAACTTTCCAGTATACCTCTAATGAAAAAAAGACATTCCTCTTAAGTTTTATGTCTAAGCATGGCTCTGGCAAGGACAATTTACAGCAAATAAAAAAGGAAGCTTAAGAGCTTTCACTTTTGTTGTTTGTGGAATGTTCTGGCATCTCATGGAAGGGCAAAATCATGATTACATCACAAAGGTAGTTTGTTCAAGTACGATGGGCCTCATTGAGCAGAGGCAAATTTGCTGACTCAAGACTGTTTGCAGAGTAGAATAAAGATTTTCTATATGACAAGGGACTGGAAGATCAATAGCTCAAAAAAACTCCTTTTCAAGGACACTAGCCAATGAGAGGAAAATTAAACATTACCCCTGACATGCACCATCACAACATTTAGTGATTACTGTGGTTTGACACAGTTGCAAACACAGAAATGATACAAGATTAAAATCTTTCCCGTTGACTTATTTTCAATTTTAGTCAGTGATAAGCAGTTGAGCATGTCTTATCACTGACGGCCCATAAATGTTTACAATATTTATTTCACTTTCTGCATTTAACTTCAATTCAATTGGGTATCCTGACATACGGTTTTGAAAATTTGTGAAGAATCTCACTGTTGAAAACAACTGAAATGATGTTTATCTTGTAAATACAATAATGTTAAATCCAGGAACTTGAAATAGTCTGTAATAGGCACATTTTTGTAATCTTTATTATAAAAAATGCATCCCTTCAAAAATTATTTTATACTCATTATATATAATCATGAATATTGTACATATATGTGTATCAGAATATTATGCCAGTAGTGCCCAACATGTGGTCCACAAGTGTCTTCATGCATTCCTCAGGCTGTTCCAAAGTACAAGTGATTGACTGCACACAACAACATGTCTGGGGCCATATAAGGTCAGCCCCAGCACGATGTGAAATTTCATGACTGGAATTCAGCTCCCATGTGCCACAAGTCATTATACGCATAAGCAATGACACTGTAGATGTATGAGAAAGGTTTATGTTACTGACACAACATTCAACAAACTCGATCAGATCTTCAAAATGTGCAGCACTGTAAAGAAAGAGGAAAGATAAAATGTAGCAAAGAACCAATAGAGTAGATGACTGAAGTCCTTCAAGCTTACATTAGCCTATTACCATCCCAACAAAGGTAACACAATTCTTCCAATTCATTGTGACAAGGTTTATTGTGGTGGTTAGCAAAAGTGATTGAGTTGTAGTTGCCCAATAGATGATCCAGATGGTCTTTTACAGACTATGCATTTCACTGAAAAAAAATGAGAATCATATAGAATGGGTAATAAATGCAGGTCCAGCCAAAAGCACCCATATCACATGAATAAATAACACATTTGTTTTAAGAATGCTCAGTTTACAAAATATTTCTTCAAAGTAAAATATAAAGAAAACTTTCAATCTCTTTTTCTTTCTTTAGTGTTCATGATTGCTTGGTAAGTTGACTCTAATTGATAAAGGTGTTGCCATGGAGACTGCACCAGTAACCATCAAATTTTAAATTTTAAACCAGAGAGATTGATTATGATAGGTCAAGGCCCTTGAGAAATGAATCAGAGAATGACTGTCACTGTTCTCGCTCAGTTGAAACAGGCACAGTATCAATTCATACTTACAGTTAATACAGCATGAATTCAGACCAAAATTCTCCAAATGTTGCCTTAGTTTTAACTGGGTCTCATACACATAGGAAACAGCAGGACGTTTTTTGCAGTTGCTAACCAGTCATAAAATTGTCTTTATTCTGCACTCACAGACACCTCATGTTCACAGGCACAACACTCACTCTAACTCTACCACTACATATGCAGCTCACCAAGGGTCATGGACTACAAGTCTCTCAACATCATGCGTCTTGTCCACTCAGCAACTTTCAACCCCTCATCTTCCCAAAACTATGAACACGCCCTGCCCTTTGCACTTCTCACTCATGGGGATTCCAAATCATGTCTCCTACTCGTGCATCATCACTAAATGCTCTTCCCTGAACTGGCATCTTCTATTCAAGTTTCTCCCTTTGCCTCAATGCAGGTAAAATGGCTCCCCTCTTCCTTCCTACTCTGATGCCTCCATGGGACTGATATCTCTCTAATTCTATGGCTGTATTTAGCCTGCAGGACTGATTGTGGCTCAATCTCTGTATTGCAAGAAAATGGACTGCTGGGCTTTGATACAATCAGTGGCTCTGACCTCCATACTCACAAAGTGCTTTGAGAAGCTGATTATGACCCACATTAACTCTAGCCCCCCAAGCTGGTCTTGATTCCCTGCAATTTGCATGCAGATGAAACAGGTCCACAGTGGATGGCATTACCTTAGCCCTATACCCATCTCCGGAACATCTGGATAACAAGGACACCTACATCAGAGTCCTACTCATCAGCTACAGTTCTGCCTTCAAAACCATAAACCCCTCCCGAGTAACCTCAAAACTCCAAGACATAGGTTGCAGCTCCCTCCTCTGTAACTGGGTCTTCAGCTTCCTAACCGATAGACCGCAATCTGTCAAGATAGACAATAACACCTCCTCCACAATAACACTCAACACTGAAGACCACCAAGGATGCATTTTCAGGCCCATACTGTATTCCTTGTACACCCATAAATGGGGAGCCAAATTCCGAACAAACGCCACCTATAAGTTTGCTGATGATGCCACCACAGTAGGACAAATATCAAATAATGATGAGTCAGAATACAGGAAAGAGATAGAGTGCTTGGTGTTGTGGTGTAATGATAACAAATTCTCGCTTGATGTCAGCAAAACAAAAGAATTGATCATTGTCTTCAGGAGGAAAGGAGGAGACCACACCCTTATCTACATCAACGGAGATGAGGTGGAGAGGGTCAGGAGTGATGATAACTGACAATCCGTCCTGGACCTCCCACATAGATGCAATGGTCAAGGTGCCACAACAATGCCTCTTCTTCCCAGGTAGCAGAGGAAATTCAGCATATCCATAAGATCCTTTGCTAACTTTTGCAGATGTACCATAGAAAGCATACTGTCTGAGTGCATAATGACTTGGTACAGCAACTGATCTACCCAGGGGCATAAAAATCTATAGAAGGTCATGTGGACAGTCCATACCACCATGGAACCCAAATCTCCCATCCACAGACTCCATCTATACTTATCATTGCCACAGAAAGTTTGCTAACATAATCAAAGACTCCTCCCACCTTGTTAATGCTCTCTTCCAACATCTTCCATCAGTCAGAAGATACTGAAGCTTGAACATAAGCACCAATAGGTTCAGGAACAGCTTCTTCCCTGCTGTTATTAGACTGCTGAATGAAATCTCTAACTTCAAATAATGTGGAACTTGCTAATATTGATCTTGCTTTGCACACCTCCTGTGCAGTTATAATCTGTGCCTCAGTCTGTCTAAGCACCCTTTGATCTGTATGTCCTTGTTTGCTATGATCTGCCTCGCAAAACAAAGCTTTTCACTGTACTTAGGTTCATGTGAAGTACAATAAATTAAATCAAATGAAAATTAAATCAAGCATGTGGCTGACCACAGCCAACTCTCTGTTCTGTAATGCCCTTGACTGAGTGTGGTGCCATGGCCTGACTGAATGTAGGCTGTTTGATCCCACTAAGGACTTTTCCCCTATCACTTTCAGGCATGACCATTTGATCAAAATGCATGCAGTGTATTTTGTACGTAAGCTGCTGACACATGCAATTAAAAGGTAGCACATTGCCACACAGAAACATGTTTATACCTTTGAAATTTCTGTTCTTCAATTGGGACAAACGTCCTGGTTCTACCCCTAGCTGAAAAAAATGCAAGGTATTATTGTTTACAGACCAAATGCAAGAGCATGAATGTGAGCAATAAATAGCTTGCCTGTGAAAAAGCAATCCAAATCAGAGTTTGGTAGCTTCCAAAACAGGGGAAAGTGAGAGAAATCAAAGAAAGTAAGCCAAGAGCCATAGGATGATTTCTGTGCAGATGCATGTGTCTCTTCTTGCAAAGTGACCCGGCAGAAGTCCGCAGTATATACGCATCCCTGTGCTCCAGCATAAAGTCCTGAATACTGATGTGGTCTATGAATTGGTACAAGAGCATAAGACAATGAGATAGAGGAGCAATACTGTGTCATTTAGTCCACCGAGTTTACCCTGTCATTCAATGAGATCATGACTGATCTGATTATCCTCAACTCCACTTTCTTGCCTTTTCCCATAACCCTTGATTGACTAACTGAGTAAAAATGCATTTAGCCCAGCGTTGAATGTACTTAGTGATCCAGCCTCTGGAGCCTTCTGCAGTAAACAAAATCCAAAAAAATCACTCCTCATTCTCAATTCTTCCTTATTTCTATTACAAATAGGAGATCCCATACTCTGAGATTATGTTTTTTGGTCCCAGACTATCCCAGAAGGAGAAGCAACCTCTCACACATACCCTGTCAAGTCCCCGGAGAAGGTCATGTTACAATGATCCTGCCTCTCATTGTTCACTGAGTGAAGACCCAATCTGCACAATCTTTCCTTATAAGACAATCAATCCAGATCTGGGTTCAACCCAGTGAACCTTCTCTTGATTGCCTCTTAAGCCAGTTTATCTTTCCTTAATCAAGAGGACCAAAATGGTTCACAGCATCCTAGCCTAGAAGTTGCCTTGAGTAATCTTAGCAAGACTTCTCTATTTTTAAACTCCATTCCCCCGGAATAAAGACCAATATTAGATTTGCCTTTCCCAATACTTGCTGTACTGAAATGCTGGGTTTTTTTGCTATTAATGTAAAATGTCTCCCAAATTCCTCTATACTACAGATTTCTACACACTTTCTTAATATAAATAATACTCAACTCTTCTATTCTTCCTGCCAAACTGCATGACCACACATTTTCCCACCTTATATTCCATCTGCCAAGCTTTTGCCCATTCACCTAACCTGTCTTTCTCCTTCTGCAGACACTTTTTTTCATAGTTACTATGTAATTTCCCACCTACATTAGTGTCATTCACATACTTGGCTAAAAGACATTCACTGTCCTTATCCAAGTCATCAACACATAATGTAAATAATTGTGGCCCCAGCACTGATCTCTGTGTCACTCTACTAGTTACAGGTCACCATCCTGAAAATGCTCCCTTTCTCCCAATACTCTGTCTTCTCTTTGTTAGCTAATCCTCTATCTATGCTACTATATTATCTCTAACAAGCTTTAATCTTATTAAGTACCCTAACATAGTCCAACTTTATCAAACACCTTCTGAAAATCCAAATATATTACATCCACTGCTTCCCCTGTTTGTTACCTCCTCAAAGGAATCTAATAAATTTGTAAGGTATGAGTTTCCCTTTTTGAAGCCACACTGACTCTGGCTTGATCAGTTATATATTTCTAAATGCCCTGCTTTTCATCCTTTCATAATAGACTTATATTTTCCCAATAATAGGTATTAAGCCAACTGGCCTATGATTATCTATTTTTGCCTCTACCACTTTTGTAAATAAAAGTTAGTGATTAGTAGTTTTCCAATCGTCTTTGATTTTTCCAGAATATAAGGAATCTTGGAAGATTATTACTAGGGCATTCATTATCGCGACAGTTACTTATTTTAATATCCAAGGATGCATTCCATCAGGTCCAAGGATTTATTGGTCTTCAGCCCCATTAGTTCTCTGAGTACTTTTATTCTCATGATATTTATTTATTTGTTTTCTTTCCTCTTTTTGCTGTTTGATTACATAGCATGGTTAGAATGCTAATAGAATTGCCAACTGTGAAGACTGATGCAAACTAAATGTTCAACTTCTCTGCCATTTTCTGGTTTCCCATTCTTATTTCCTCAGCCTTGTTGACAATAGGACCTAGGTTAATTTTGGCCTTTCTTTTCCTTTTTATGTATTTCAGTAAAATCTTGCTGTGTCTCTTGCATGGTAGGTCCTAGTAAAAAAAAAAGAAAAGACTGTAACAACCACTGGACAAACAGGCAGAAAATTAACCACTAGGATACATGAACATCAACTAGCCACTAAACTACATGACCCTCTCTCACTAGTGTCCTTACACAAAGATAAGGAAAGACACCACTTCGACTGGAACAACACATCCATCCTAGGACAAGCCAAACAGAGACATGCACAAGAATTCCTAGAAGCATGGCATTCCAACCGGAACTCTATCAATAAACACATTGAGTTAAATTCCATCTACCATCCCCTGAGAAAAAGAACAGGAAATGACATCACCAACCCAAAGAAGCCCAAACATATAAATAGAAAGCAGGAATTATCAGCAGTGCTTTGCCTGGAGGCCTACTGAAGATGTTACCTAGTAGGGTGATGAACCACCTGGAAATGAAGCTTCCAGTTCAGCGAGTAAACCTACATCCATAGATACATCATCTGCTATCTGCCAGTCTTCCGGCACTACATATTTGCTATTGAATTATTGAAAAGGTGTCGTTTGTAGCTTACAGTGGAGATTTCCTTGTGTTTTATAGACTTTCTTGGTCTCAATCCACCTCTGCACTTGTCTCCTAGTAAAATTACATGATCGAGAACTAAAATCTATCTGTTAAAGGGACTGCAGGCCATGTCAGAAACCCTTGCTGCCTGTTCAGCTGAAGTTCACAGTAGGTCACCTCCTACTGGCTCTGGTGCTGACAAGTGTTCCACTGCCATTGAGACCAATTTTTTAAAGTGTTTTGATTGATTGGGTTTTTTCGTTATCTTTAAGTTATATTTTACCAAATCATATGTTTCCTCTAAGCACCATTCTATAATTGAAAGGGTAAATAGATTCCTCAGGTCCCTGCTAATACTTTGCTAGAGACAAACAATAAGAAATACATGAAATTACTACAGATTGGTGGTAATTGTGGCTTCAAACGATTGTGTAAAACAGGCAATATCAGAAGTAGTTTACATTATACAACTCTTACACATTTAATTCCATTGATTAGGCCTCTGTGTTGAAATGTTTAGATCTAAAATATAAAAGTAACCCAGACAATAGGTAGAATGTAAGATTACACATTTATTCAGCAGGAGGAGAATGTTCTGGAGATGGAAACTCAATCAGAATCCAACTCCTTCAGTTACCAATTCTCTTGGCAGATTTCCCATATCTGTGTTAAATAAAATATGGCAGCATTGCAATCTATTAGTGTTGTAACATCTGAAAAAGAAGGAAACACAATAGTCTTAATTTAGTTGACACTCAGATTTAATTATTGCATACATGAAAAAAATGCTCCACTTCTTTAAAAACTGAAAGAACTGTGGATGCCGTAATTTAGAAACAAGAACATAAGCTGGTGGAAAAGCTCAATAGGTTTGGCAGCTGAGGAAGGGTCACTCAACCTGAAACGTTAACTCTGATTGCTCTATACAGATATTGCCAGACCTGCTGAGCTTTTTAAGCAATTTCTTTTTTTACTCTCACTTCTTTATTTAGTCTGTATTTTTCAGGAATCTTTGATCATTGCTTCCAATTTACATCACTTAATGGTCTCCAAATCATTGGTATACATTAATTCATATAAAATAACTGCACAGAGGCCGGTATCCCATCACCGAGTCAGTCTTTATTTACATGTGCACTATACTGGATATAGCCAGCCAGCTCGGAGTTAGTCTTCAACTGAAGAGATTCTAAACCCCTGGTTATATTTTTTTTCTTTTTTTTCTCTATTACCTGTTTTTTTTCTTCTTCTTTTTTCTTTCTTTTCTTTTTAAAAATAATTTAACCCCCACACTACCACCTAAGTGCGGTAGTGCTTATTATATATATTTTCTTTTCCCCAGCACCCATGGTGTGTGTGTGCGCAGGTGTGAGAAACCCCTGGTTATATTTTTTTTTTTGTTTTTTTTTAAAATAGAGTTTGTGTGAAGCTTCTTTTTTTTTTTTTCCTTCTTTTTCTTTTTTATTCCCAGCACCCATGGTGTGTGTGTGCAGCTGTGAGATCTCCTGTTTATTTATTTTATCCCCAGCACCCATGGTGTGTGTGTGCAGGTGTGAGACACAGTGAAAGACACAAAGTGCACCAATCTTTATTCAATTTCCACCACCAGGAAGATAGGAAAACACCCGGGTGGCCAGTGACAAGCACTGCCCTTCACATCAAAGGGCAGTGCTGTGTGATCAAAACAGTGAAGGGGTGGGTAGGGACTAAATCAAAATAGAGTTGGAGGGAGAAATGATGCACTCCACTCCCTGCGGCGCCCACCTCTCCCTGAACAACTCCAGGGTGTTGGTGGACACCGCGTGCTCCTTCTCCAAGGACACCCGGGCTCTAACGTAACCGCGGAAGAGGGGCAGGCAACCCCTGGTTATACTGGTCAGCCAGGGTTTTCCTGATTGGCCCAGGTTAACAAACCCAAACAATGACTTTGTAGTCAACAAGGTCCACCTGGTCCCAATCACAAAAACACATTTTTGTAACACTAGTGTTGGGCTTGAAAATGATATCTTCAAATCAGATCATCAAAGGTTAATTGTTCATGGCAATACACAATTGAAGGAAAGTGGAAATGTACATGAAAAACAGGCCTAATGCAAAAGCAACCTGTTTTAACCAGGGGATGGCACACTCACTAGTCTGTAGTTCTCAGGTTTGCCTCTACAACTCGTCTTGAACATCAGAGCCACATTAGCTGTTCTCTTGTCCTCTGGCACCTCCCCTGTGGCAAGAGAGGAATTGAACATTTGGGTAATTGCACCTGCAATCTCTTCCTTTGCCTCCCACAGCAGCCTGGATCACAGTTAGAGTCATAGAGATATACAGCACGGAAACAGGCCCTTTGGTCCAATTTGTCCACGCTGACCAGGTATCCTATTTAAATCTAGTCCTATTTGCTAGCATTTGGTCCATTTCCCTCTAAACTCTTCCTATTCATATACATATCCAAATGCCTTTTAAATATTTTAATTGTACCAGCCTCCACCACTTCCTCTGGCAGTTCATTCCATACATGCACTACCCTTAGGTTCCTTTTATATCTTTCCCCCTCACCCTAAACCTGTGCCCTCTAGTTGTGTACTTCACACCCTGAGAAAAAGACCTTGCCTATTTACTCTATCTAGGCCCCTCATGATTTCATCCAGATGTGGAGGTTTATCCACATTTAATCCTCCCAACACTTTCAATATCTTATCCTTTCCTGTGTCAATTTGCTCAAGCACTCTGTGTAACCTCATTCTCAGTCTTTTGGGTGAAGACAGATGTGAAGCATTCCATTCTGGAGTGCACTGCCTGACCTGAGACAGTGATAGAGGCAATTTGCCTCAAATCCTTTAAAAAGTACCTGGATGAGCAATTGTAGCATCATAACATTCAAGGCCCGAGGTCAAGTTGAGTGTCAGGTATTTCTTACATATTGGTATAGTCTTGATAAACTGAAGGATTTCTTCTGCATTGTGTGATTCTATGATTCTAAGCTGCCTGACCTTAGGGGCACGTAGGAACTATCTGCTTGTGTGGTCTACATGGGCCAACCTGGACTTGTCTTTCTCAACTATTTTTGAAGGTTGGAAAAATACTGAAGTTATTATAAAATGGAGTGCCAGTACATAATCTTAGATTTAGAAAGTATTAATATTAGGGACTCTACATCACTCTTTAGACTTTTCACCATTGGGCTCGGGTTTATGAGGCGAGTGCTATGGACTCTGAAATAGAGCTCCAAGTGTCATAGTCACCAAAGTGCCTGCTGGGTAGAAGGCAGTATGAGACTCATTTTTTGCATGTATATGTATTTTATGTAGTTTAAACGAATAGATCCACTAATTATTTTGCATATGTGTCCAATGTATATTGAGTAGATTGAAATAATAAATTTTCTTCTTATTAAAGAGCACGTGTCTTCTATTAATTTTGATCAGACCTTAAAGCACCCATTTAGGTACTTTCAGCCTAACAATACACTTAGCACTAAGAACAGGGAAGGAGAGGAAGGAGAAGAAGAAGACCATGGCTACGATAAGATTCTGTGTCCCAGATTGTCCTCTAAGACTAAGACATCCAATGCTTAATCAGAGAAGCTGCTCCAATGATACTCATTATTACTTGTGAAAAATCCTTTTGATACAGCTGTAATACCTGTTGCAGCCAAAGGTTTTCCACTGGTGGGTGAGACTAGGACTCGGGGACATGGTGTCAAGTACTTCCTTTAGTAGTGCGAGCAAGTGCACCTTGATAGCCATGCACACGGATGGGTCCCTAGTTAGTTGTATACTAGCATATTTAATAAAGGGCTTCAAATTACAGCCATAATTATAATGATTAGCTGCAAATACAAAGTTTGCTTGTTGTCTATAGAACCTTGATTCCATGTGGGATTTTCTCAGTAGCAATCACAATGGTCCTATTGAATTTTTAGCTTGTGGTTTTATTAGTGTTATGATACTACCATTTCTGTCAATTACTGAAGATCACTTGTACTAAGTCAATACATGAAAACCTGATGATTGAAACAAAATTTTCAAGCAATTAAAATTGAAATTTCCTACTACATTTTAAAATTTCCATATCTGAGCAGTGTGTGTACTTTAACAATAGACATGCATGCACCATTTGTGTTTTACAATAAATAAATAAAAAAATACATGAATGACAAAACTAAGTTGCAGGGACATGATGTCTGTTCAGAATATGCAGCTTGGAGGCAGGATAAAGTCTGAGCTTCAAAGTGGCTCAGGCCTCCTACTGGAAGCCAGCTGTTCAATGTTAATCTGTCTGCTTGTCTTCAGTATTCAGGTGAACGATTTACCCAATTCATAGAATCCCTGATCACTAAAATACACCATGGCATGAGTCAATTGTCCTGTATACATGTAGAAACATTGACAATGAGACATACATACACAAAGAGAACTGAGATGGACTAAGTTATTAAATTCTGCTTGAGTACATTTACGTTCATATTATGTTCATCTGGACTTAACTATTTCGAGAAAGTTGAATTTGAAACTGTAGCTTAATTATTATTTCCAGAACACAATATGAATACTATTTGAATCTCTGAATTTAACCTTGGACTAACAATCTAATGATGCATCCATTTTTGTAACTTGGCTTTCAGATGCTCCTGATTCATGTACCTGAAATAGTATTGAAATTAAATCATTGACCTAAATTCCCAAGAAATTGAAGGCTATGCTGATTTAGAGTCATAGAGATGTACATCACACAAACAGACTCTTTGGTCCAACTTATCCTTGCTGACCTGATATCTGAAATTAGTCTAGTCCCATTTGCAAGCCTTTCTATTCATATACCCACCCAGATGCCTTTTAAAAGTTGTAATTCTACCAGTCTCCACCACTTCCTCTGGCAAATCATTCCATACACACACCACCATCTGCAAGAAAAAGTTTCCCCTTAGGTACCTTTTAATTCTTTGCCATCTCACCTTAAACCTATGCCCACTAGTTTTGAATTCCCCCACCATGGGGAAAAGACTTTGTCTATTTGTCCTATCCATGTGCCTCATGATTTTATAAACCTCTATAATGTGACCTCTCAGCCTCTGACACTCCAAGGAAAATAGCCCCAGCCTATTCAGCCTCTCCCTAAAGCTCAAACTCTCCAACCCTCAAAACCTGGCAACATCCTTGTAAACCTTTTCTGAACACTCTCAAGTTTCACAATATCCTTTCTACAGTAGGGAAACAAGAATTGCACACAATATTCCAAAAGTGGCTGAAACAATTTCCTGTACAGTTGCAACATGACCTCCCAACCTCTATGCTCAATGCACTGACCAATAAAGGCAAGCAAACCAAACACTTTCTTCACCACCCTGTCTACTCATGAACACACTTTCAAGGAACTATGAACCTGCACTCCAAGGTCTCTTTGTTCAGCAACACTCCTGAGAACCTTACCATTAAGTGTATAAGTCCTGCCCTAATTTGCCCTTCCAAAATACAGCACCTTATTTATCTAAATTAGGGCAGAACTTATACACTTTGGCCCATTGGCCCATCTGATCAAGATTCTGTTGTACTCTGAGATAACCTTCTTTGCTGTCCACTACACCTCCAATTTTAGTGTCATCTGCAAACTTAACTATACCTACTATATTCACATCCAAATCATTTAGATAAATGACAAAAAGCAGTACACCAAACACCCATCCTTGTGGTACTCCACTGGACACAGGCCTCCAGTCTGAAAAGCAACCCTCCACCACTACCCTCTGTCTTCTACCTTTGAGCCAGTTTTGTATTCACATGGCGAGTTCTCCCTGTATTCCAGGGGATCTAACCTTGCTAACCAGTCTATCATGAGGAACCTTGCCGAATGCCTTACTGAAGTCCGTATAGATCACATTCACCACTCTGCCCTCATCAATCCTCTTTGTTATTTCTTCAAAGAACTCAATTAAGTTTGTGAGACACGATTTCCCATGCACAAAGCCATGTTGACTCTCCCTAATTAGTCCTTGTCTTTCCAAATACATGTATATCCTGTCCCTCAGGATTCCCTTCAACAACTTGTCCACCACTGGATGTCAGGCTCACTGGTCTATAGTTCCCTGGCTTGTCCTTACCACCTTTCTTGAATAGTGGCACTATGTTAGCCAACCTTCAGTCTTCTGGCACCTCACATGTGACTATCAATGATATAAATATCTCAGCAAGGGACCCAGCAATTTCTTCCCTAGCTTTCCACAGAGTTCCAGGGTACACCTGATCAGGTCCTGGGGACTTATCCACCTCTCCACATTTTAAGACGTCCAGCATGTCCTCCTTTGTAATATGATCATTTTTCAAGATGTTGCTATGTATTTCCCCAAGTTCTATATCTTCAGAACAGGCCACATCTTCTACATCCCTCTTCACAGTAAACACTGATGCAAGATACTCGAATAGTCTCTCCCACATCTCCTATGGCTGCACACATTGGCTACACACGTTGGCTACCTTGCTGATCTCCCTAGTTACCCATTTGTACTTTATGTATTTATAAAATCCCTTTGGATTCTCCTTAACTCTATTTGCCAAAGCTATTTCATGTCCCCTTTTTGCCCTCTTGATTTCCCTCTTAGTCTTTTTCCAGTCACTGTCAGTTGGGCAATTACATCAAAAGCAAATACTCCAAATTAAGAAATGACCTACATAGAAGTGGAAATCAACTCAAACAGTGAAAGCAGTTCTTAAAACAAGTGCCCTGAGCACAACTTGGCAGTTAATCAAGGACGTAGGTGTGAATCTCTGTGTTTAAAGCCTCTCTTGCTTGTCGATTGCTCTGTCTCAAAACTTTCTGCTCTTCTCATCTTGATTCTACGAAATCTTGGAACTATTTGTACCTACAGTTAAAGTTCAGTCCTTGGGTTACAACAGCTCTTAATGAACACCTATGTTGTAATTGCCCAACTGTGCCCCCATCCAACAGAGATTTCCTGTGCACAGCAGCAGTCAGACTCAAGGTGGAAGTTAATTGCTTGCTGCTGGCTTCCTGGTACATCTTATAACACCCAGTTTTTGCAGGTAAAATTTGCACCTTTGATTCCTACTCTGTACCAGAACTCAAATTTAATGCAATGTCTTTAATTCACCATCCCACCTCCACTTATTTCCCAGACCTTTGATCTCATTGGTTGGAGAGATACCCAATTTGGCATCAGTCAGGACACAGATGCCCTCTTTTGTTCCATTACCAGCTCTTGTGGACAACAGTTTTTTGTACTGAAGAATGCATAGGCAACATTAATTTATGCAGTAAGCCTATGTTTCCTCATAACTTATCAAGTCTGGCCCAGTATTCTTGATTGAACTAATTGTTCCTCCATTTCCATCGTGTTCTTTGTAGCTTCTTATTGTTAGTGGTCCTATACAGCACCCCTGTAGTGTCCTATTTCAGTGATACTTGATATTCACATAGAATTAGGTCAGAAATAAACCGTGGCATCTGTCATACACCATCTGCATCATCCAATTTTTTTTTACAGGCTTCCTGAAGGTAATATGTGTGGATTCACCAGGGACACAATGTCACCTGACCTTGGCTCAAAAGCAATGCTTTGAGGAACCTGTGTAAATAATACTCAATAAAGTAAAATTTACTGAATTTAAAAAGAGAGGAACTAACCCTTTGAATGTTGGTTCGTTTAGGAATATGTCACTTTGAAACCATGTTAACCAGGAAAAATTGCTGTAATTAATTGCATAAAGCATTGAAGAAGACAAGCACAGTCAACATATAACCTAGTTTGTGAAAGCTGACTTAGTCATTTTATGGATGCAGCCAATTCTATTTTTGATACTTGTCCAAACAATTGACATGTAATTTGATCTGGACAAAGTACGATTAACAGTGCATTTATTTTTTGTTAAAATGAAGTGGTACACAGAGCAGTAATTTTTTAAAAAATAGAAAAACTGCTAAGTAAATCTTTACAAAAATGATTTATACCATTCTACTATGAAATAGCCCAAATTTAAAATGAAAAGATGTCTCAAATTTTATCTGTTTAATTTGCTACTTAACGTGTTATATAATTTGAGCATATGATGAGACATGTGAGTACAAAATTCTGCTCATTATAATTCCCTTGTAGCATTATTGTTTGTTCATTTATCAGATTTAAATTAAATAGAGAAAGGAGGGCTTGGAAATGGGAAACAAAGGCTTACAAAGCTAAATAATACTGTGCGCTGTGGGATAATCATTTAAAAAAATGATACTCAAAGTAGGACAGGAAAGGCAAGAACAAATAACCATTAAAAAAAAACAAATCAGGTTAACAGAAGGATAAATGGTAAAAAGGCAAAATTGATGTCTCTTTACTGAAGTGAATGAATTAAATAAATGAACTTACTGTACAAATAGAGGTTAATTAATGTGATCTTATAGCCATTATAGAGACATGGCTACAAGGAGATTAAATCTGGAAACTAAATATTCAGGCACATATGATTTATCAAAGTCACAGGCAAATAGGGAAGGTTTTAGGGTAGTTTTTATACTATAACATGGGATAAGTGCAATAACAAAAAATTATCTTCAATCAGATGATGTAAAATCTATATGGTTGGAAGTAAAAAATAATAAGGAGAAGATAGACCCCCAAACAGCAGTAGATAATCTGTAGGACAGAGAATAAATCAAGCCATAATGAGGGTGTACAAAACAGGCAGGGCATTTATCATGGGTGACTTTAATCTTCGTGAAGATAGGGAAAATAACATTGACAGAAATAACCATGAAGAAAAATTTATATTGTACTTGGGACAGTTTGCTAGAACAATACGTGATGGATTCAAGCAGGGATCAGGCTGTTGTGAATTTGGTAATGTGTAATGAAGCTAGTTTATAAATCATTTCAGAGTAAAAGATCCCTTAATGAAGAGTGACCACAGTGTTATAGAACTTAACATTCAGTATGAGGTGAGTCTGACACAACTGTACTAAAACATGGTATTTGCATAGGGATAGGAACAGAGATGATTGGAATGGATTGGAAAGAGTGGAACAGAAATTGAGGAACACTGGCAAATGTTTAAGAACGTAGTTCATGACTCACAGCAAATATATATATATATAACCAGTGAGGAAGACAGATTCTAGGAAAAGGAATAACCAAAAAATGGTTAACCACGGAATTGAAGGATAGTGTCAAGTTGAAAGAAAAAAATACACCGTGTGCCCCAAAACAGTGGTAAACCAGAGGTTCAGAAATGTTTGAAAAGCCAACAAAAAATGTCAAAAAGTATTAGAAGGGAAAAAATGAGAATAAACTTCAAGTAATATAAACATGTACTGGAAGAGCTGTTTTAAATATGTAAAAAGGAATAGAGAGGCCAAAGTGAACGCACACCCCTGAGAGAATCAGGCTGGGAAAACAGTAAAGGAGAATTGTAAAAAGCAGAGGAGTTGGGAATCATTAGTATCTTTCCATCTTCACAGTAGAGGATACTGATAGCATTCCAAAAATACAAAACAATAAAGAGGCTAAAGAAGGGGTGCGGAAGTCGGGAATGCTTTAGGAAATACCCACAATCCCTATCATTAAAATAAATTTAAAAGAAAAGTAGGAAAACTAATGGAGCTAAAGACCAGTTGGTTTCCTGGAACTTAGGATATCAAAAGCAGTAGCTACAGAGATAGTGGATGTACCTTGGAGTACTATTACAAGAATTCTTCGATTCTGGAAAAGAATGAGATGATTGGGAAATCGTCAATGTCAGGCCTTTATGCAAAAAGGGCAGGAGTCAAAAAAACAGGTAACTATCAGCCAGTTAGCTTAATATCTGTTATTGGTAAAATGTTTGTATCTATTATAAAGGATGTTATGCCAGAACATTTCAAAATACATATGTTATGGACAAGGTCAGGCCCCTCAAAACATTTTGGGAAGGTAGCCCAGACCCTAACTTTGCGAATTGTTTTAAACAGGTGTAAAGTGGATATTCCAGGAGAAATCCCGCTGGTCAAACTACTTAGTTTTAAACAAAACATCATTTATTTACAAGATTACTGAATGAAACACAAACAAAAGAAAACGCATAAGAGTGGATAAATGCCCAGGACCTGATCAGGTGTACCCTAGAACTCTGTGGGAACCTAGGGAAGTAATTGCTGGGTCTCTTACTGAGATATTTGTATCATCGATAGTTACAGGTGAGATGCCGGAAAACTGGAGGTTGGCTAACGTGGTGCCACTGGTTAAGAAGGGTGGTAAGGACAAGCCAGGGAATTATAGACCAGTGAGCCTGATATCAGTGGTGGGCAAGTTGTTGGAGAGAATCCTGAGGGACAGGATATACATGTATTTGGAAAGACAAGACTGATTAGGGATAGTCAACATGGCTTTGTGCGTGGGAAATCATGTTTGACAAACTTGATTGAATTTTTTGAAGAAGTAACAGAGGATTGATGAGGGCAAAGAGGATTGATGAGGGCAGATGTGGTCTATATGGACTTCAGTAAAATGTTTGACAAGTTTCCCATGGGAGACTGGTTAGCAAGGTTAGATCTCATGGAATACAGGGAGAACTAGCCATTTGGATACAGAACTGGCTCAAAGGTAGAAGAAAGAGCATGGTGACGAAGGGTTGTTTTTCAGACTGGAGGCCTGTGACAAGTGGAGTGCCACAAGGATTGGTGCTGGGTCCATGGCTTTTCATCATTTATATGATTTTCATCATTTATAGCATAGGAGGTATAGTTCGTAAGTTTGCAGATGACACCAAAATTGGAGGTGTAGTGGACAGCGAAGAAGGTTACCTCAGATTACAAGAAAATCTTGATCACATGGGCCAATGGGCTGAGAAGTGGCTGGTGGAGTTTAATTTAGATAAATGTGAGGTGCTGCATTTTTGGAGGTAAGAGTGAGACTAGTTGAACTCAGCTGACAAATTATATATCCAAACTAAAAAAGTAGTTTCTCCAGAAGAATCTACTTAACCGGGTTTTAATTTTTGATTTGTTTTTAAGAGTGAAAAGATAGCTTGAATTAGTTTGCACCTTGTTAAGTTAATATGCATTTTGTTAAGTTAAAATTAAACAGAATTTCCCAGTGACTGGGTGCAGAGAGCCAAATCACTGTCCTCTTTTTGAACTTTCTGGTTGTCCACAATAATAATCTTAAGCTTTTTTTAAATACACAACTATCGAAATGTAGAAACATGGAAAATAGGAGCAGGGATAGGCCAGTCAACCTTTCAAGCTGGCTCTGCCATTCAATGGCTATAGTTGATCATCCATCTCCCTGTTCCGAGTTGGGAGAATTCCATTTGTCATGGAGTTCACCAGGAGTATTATATATATATATATAATATATATATATATAACTTTTTTTTCTGAACTAGATCTTGGCATTGTGAACCACCTTTGAGAACCAGACTATGATAGTGCATTATAATCCTGGAGAAAATGTATAGTTTTTACCAACCTTTTACTGACAATCCCAGTTACTTCCTGCTTCAAGTCAGAAGGAGCAATTTTTGGAGGTGGTCCATAAATGTTAAACAGTGGACTGACTAATGTTGCACTGCCCACTTCTCCATTTCTGCTGGTAACTATTTGACCTCATATGGTGCTGTACCTTTGTTTTCATCATTCACAAGATGTGGAAGTCACTGGCTGAGCCCATTTGTCTTACCCATCCCTACAAGAATACAATTTCGTTGCACTCCAACCTGCCATTACTCTAACACTTTACACCATCCATCATGTCCCTTTCCGTCGCACAACAATTCTCGTTTTGAAATGAATTAACCAACAACTTCACCAATAGGCTTGAAATGATGACAATGAAATTAACCTGAGCAAATAGTTAAAATTTAGGAGCAACACTGCAGGCAAGTGGAAGACACATTCCAACAGAGACTTTGCCTGCTTTGGGCAGGGAGGATACTAACAAAAAGCCCTGGTATTTATGATTAGATTACTTACAGTGTGGAAAGAGGCCCTTCAGCCCAACAAGTCCACACCGACCTGTCGAAGCACAACCCACCCAGACCCATTCCCCTCTTCACCTAACACCACGGGCAATTTAGCATGGCCAATTTATGTAACCTGCACATTTTTGGACTGTGGGAGTAAACCAGAGAACCCGGAGGAAACCCATGCAGGCACGGGGAGAACATGCAAACTCTACACAGTTGCCTGAGGCGGGAATTGAACCTGGGTCTCTGGCGCTGTGAGGCAACAGTGCTAACCACTGTGCCACCGTGCCACCCACATATCTATGCAAGTCTGATTGCTTGCAACTGGGAAACTATTTATTTTGTAAGTGTATTGTAATATGTAGCACAATTATTTAACCTATTGTGAAATACTCATAGGACTATAAATAGATGGTACTTTGGCTCCTATATCAAGTATACCATGGCTGTAATTCTTTTTCCCCCCAAGTAGATCAAATGCAGATGGCAAGTTTAAGGAAGGAAAACAGAGCTACTATGCATTAGTTAATCAGGTTGTTTAAGAAGCAGACATTTTCAAATTCCATTAATGTCTACACTACAGGGATCTTTTGCAGTTTACTAACAGGTCTAATTTGTTTTCTGTTTTAAGCAAATATGTTGCTATCATTAATGTTATTGAGAAATGTGAGATTCAGAATGTAACTCTTTCAACTTTAGTTATTTTATGCATGTTGTTATTTAACAGTTTGAAGTTTGCTGCTCCTCTTTGGCCACTGAAAGTTTGCTCCAATATTGGTAGGAGGAATTAGCAGGAGAACATTATATATTTATAGAGAGCAAAGAATTGCATCCTTTATGTATCTTAATATCATGATGCTGAAGTATTTCTACTGTGACAGAAAGTTTCACAGAGAAGCCAGTGTGCCCACCTACTGTTTGTAGCTGTTTCCTGCTGTCACAAGTCAGCCTGCTGTTGGCCTTGCCCTTCTACATGCTGTAATTAGAATCATCCGCACGCTGTGCTGCTTCCTGATTCTGCTACTGACTCCATGAGTCATGGTGGTAATGATCAGCAGAATCTACTGGGAGCTCTTACAGCAGAACCGAATAAATAATTCATTGTGCCTCAGGTGGATGTAATGCATGTCAGCATCTTCAGGAACCTCTGTGAATCTTAACAAACAGTTTGTAGTTTTAATTTGTTCTTCTTGGGCAAATAATTCCATGATCTGCATTCTGGCAGATTTATTATGGTCTGAAACTTGTTATTTATATTTTATGAGTCAGTTTAACTTGTTGAAGTGTGCAATGTTTGATTCATTATTAATAATTTTAGAACAAGCCTGCAGAATAATTAATAAGTGTTCAATCATAAAAGAATACTTTTTACTTTGTAATTTGAACATCTTCCTTGAATCATTATTGATCTTCTCAGAATCAATACATCTTTGTAAACTCACAAGTGGTTTGCTGTATACAGCTACAATACTTAAGAAACCACTTAATATCCCATTCTCCCATCCACCAGATAGAAACTAGATGGCAACAATTCTCGACATGAAAATCAGGGCAGTAATCGGGTCCACCATATTGGACAGCAGGGACCAACGTTTCAGGGCAACCACCATGGCCAGTGACTAGGTGTACTTCCTATTCACCAGATGTCCAGGTTCCTGTAGATAAAATGGGGTGCCAATTTTAATCTCACCAAAATGCCTAGAGCAATTGACAGCAACTGTGCAGGGCAGCAATTGTTTGCGACATTTGACTGGGTTCACAGTTGGACTTTTAAAATGGTGTCAGTGCCAGGAATCCTGAGAGGTCCTAGCATTGTCCAATACATCTGCCCATGGAGAGTGGGAGGATATGATAAACAGGGCATCATAGAGGCATAGTGAACAGGTAATGCGGTGAATGTGGAAAAATAGCGCTAGAAAACTTCTTATGTCTCACGGAGAGAAACCATCCATGAAACTTACCAAACTTAACACTTCGATGATTTCTGTTCAAATTCAGCCACCATGTTCATTTTTCAGTCACTAAGATGCTTGTTTTAATGTTTCTCTTCTACTTTTCTGAAAGAAGTCACTCATTGTTAAAATTTCTGGTTTGTTATCGCTCACCCAAATGATGCTTCTGAATCATGATGCCGTGGGGCTGCAGGTTGTTGAATTGTCGGATACCTCATACCCAAAACTGATTTCATATGTTTGTGATTCCCACACACAAGCAACATTCAAAAGGTGATGAATGAGATTAGGAGGAGGAATCCTGTTTGATTCCTATCCTGATTTGGGTGTGTTGAGAATAATTACAGTATGACAACATCACCCTGGATGAGAACAATTAACATGGAATCTTCTTGGTGTATCTGGCTCAATGTCATTGGCTCACTGTTGCTGGGCTGTGTATTTGGTGCAACTAAAATTGATGACGCTTGAAGAAACTGACTATTTTCTGGTAGAATACCTAATTTTTTGGAGAATTCAGTTGTAAATACAAGAATGCAGTAAGTAAATGGATATCAACACAATATAAGGCAACAGGAGTGCACTAATTTATTGTGGTAAATTGATTTTCCAAAACTATTTACTATAGTGAGAGTGGGAAGGTCAATTGGAGTGGTGATGAGGTAGGGCTGTCATAACAGTGATCCTATAACCTGCTTTAACCTATGAATTCACTCAATAAATATAATCAGCAATGGAGCTATCAAAACCAGGATCACATAAAAATGCAAAACTTTATGGTATTTAATATTATAATTCAGAATAAATATTTCCCTTGATTAAAATTTGTCAAAGAATAGGCATTCTGTTGCAAGCCAAACTCTTAAATTAATGGGTTACAAACCTTTATAGGCATAATCTGTGTTACTAGATAGACAAGATAGCTTTGCTTGATTATGTATTAAACTTTGGAATCAGAGAAAAGTTAAAGTGCACAAGAAAACCTTCTTAAAACAGACAGAGATTTATCAGAAAGACTGTGGCTTCACCAGTTGTTCATCAATATTACAACTCCTGACTAAAATAATAATATTAATTCAAAAACAATCTGCAGCATACAGTGATTGCAGATCTTCAGATCTGAGGGAAAAATAAAATCTCATTCATGGATGTGCATATCCAAAGCAATGGATTGAGGACAGAGAAAGAGAGAATAAACCTGAAGAAAATCAGTTTATCTTTTCTGCAGCAGTTGTTAAATGCCGTGATTTTAACAGATAACTCCGATTTTGTTTTGTAAGAGAACCAGCCACCTTGTGTTCCTTATCAACAGGAGGAAATATCTGTAGAAAGATAACTGAAGCAATGTGCAGCTTCATTGATGAATCATAAAAATCATTTCAATAAAGATACTTGGGAAAAAAACGTTACTGAATTTCCTTTCCAATGTTAATTTTTTCCCTCTGTCCATAATGTATTTACCCTGGCAGTTTGCCTGTCGGTCTACGTGCACCAGAATTTTTATAAGGGATTAGAGTTTTAATTAATAACATATATGTGAGCACTTTATAACTGTTTACCTTTAGTTAAAGTCTAACTGCTGTCATAAGTAGTGATTCTTGTTCACAACAGAAACCTGGTCCATGCTTTTTATCAATGTGGGTCTAAAAGTCAAATAAGTTTGGAAACTGTGTGCACTTTATTAAATCTTTAACTTCTGTGGGAATACTTGGAATAGCAGGTCATAATTTCTGACACACTAACCCAGTGAGTAAGAACACATTTCAAGTAAAAATTATTTCACAGCATATTACCTCACTACTTTAAGCTTTTTTAAAAGCATACACAACATAGACTGCAGCAACTCTACAAGTTTCCTTTGACAATATTTTCCAAATATCCAACCTCTAACTACCTTGAAGGACAATGACAGCACTGGTGGCGTCATCATCTGCAATTTCTCTTCTCAGCTATGTACTATGCTGACTTGGAACTATATAACTGTTGGCTGGGTTAAAATTCAGAATGTTTTAGCAACACTATAGGTGTACTTATATAAATATGGATCGCTGTGTTTCAAGAAGGCAACTCAATATTATCTTCTCAAAGACAACTAAGGAAAACAATGATAGCCTTAGTGGAGATGCTCACATACCACAAAATAAAATTGTATCAATAAACATCCAACATTAAAGTAATAAGAGAAACCTGAAAATATACCTAACACTGGTCATTCCTGCTGCAAATGTGAGTTGAATTGTTTGCCACCTTTGAACTGGAGCTAGGATCTTCAGGGACTGTCAGTCTCCAATCTGGTGCCTATATGTAGCATGAGCAGTTGAAAATTGTTCAACATTTGGAGAAAAATTATTAGTAATCGCAGATTAATAACTACAGACATATATGCTTCTTAAGGGTATAACACTCTCTCATAGCTCTCATCTTCATCACTGCTGCCTGTAATGTCACTTGATTCACTGCCATAATCAATTATGGAAGATCACAATCAAGCACATTATGAAACATCATTTCCATAATTTCACAGACGTGTTTGCTACTTTGACTAACTATTCAGTAATTTCTCATGTGATTCCATTGTGCCAATGATAATTCTATATAAAGTGTCCAAAGAAGAATGATTAATTTTCCTTGGATGCATCCAGGACAGACTGGATTCAGAAGTCCAGCCATAAAAATTGATGACAGGTAAGTGAGTAATCTTTAACAGGATTAAAGTCAGTCAATCCAGGCCTAGCTTGGCAAAGGACATTTCTCCTGGGGAATCTTACCCGCTAATCTAAAGAAGTTTTGATCACAGTTGAGGCAAAAATCTTCGTTTGTAAATATTTTAATTACACTTATGGGAAAAAAAATTGTCAAGTAACAACTACATACATTATTATGGCCATGAATTTTGGCATGGGGATCAAAATATAAGTTGGGAGGTAGAGAATCTACAAAACGCTGACGTGTTGCATTTTAAGTACAACACCAGTGGTGTGAACATTGCCATGGCATGGAAACAGCAAGTGTGTAATTCTTCCTTGCCAGGTAATTTTATGGGATAAGTGTCATGGCGCCCAGTTATATAAGTAATGAGTTGGGGAGCAAAAGATTTCATGGGAAAGGTCGCTGCAGGCCATGGTGGATTGGATTCCATAAATCTCATCAGAAAAAAGATGTAGCACAAAGCTGAAAATTCAGCCGATTTTGCTTTTGAATCCCTGCTTTGTAATGGTGCAGAAGAAAGCTATTTGGTCCATACTGTCTGCACTTGTGCTCTGAGCTTTGCAACTTTTGTGTTGATATCCTGTTCTTTTTCCTGTAAACCTGCACAGTTTCTATTTAAATACTCATCAATGGCCCCATAAAAGTGTCAATTGTATTTGTTGCATGACCGTGCCGAACTACTTTCTACGTGAAAAAAATATTTCTCTTCTCGCATTTGTTTCTTTTGCAAATCACTTCAAACTATGCCCTCTAGTTCTTAAAGCATTCACAAGTAAGACCATTTATCGGTATCCACTCTGTTCAAAACCATCATGATTTTACAAATTTCCATATAATCTCCCCTTAGCCTTCTGCTCTCCAAGAAAAACAGTCCCAACCTTCCTCATCACTTAAATGTCTCATCCCTGCAACCATTCTTGTTATCTCTCTGCACTCTCTCCAATGTACTCAACCTTCCATAGTGTGGTGCCCTGAAATGTACACAATACTTCAGCTGAGGTCTAACTAGTGGCTTATGTAAGTTCATCATAACATCTGTGCTGTTGTGGTCTATCATTCATTAAAGAAGCCTAGTATATTGTATATTTTATTTACAGTCTCTCTAGTTGCTCTGTTGTCTTTAATTCTTTATGTATATGCACATTAGGTTTTTGTGCTCCTGCATACTCCAGATAGTACCCTTTATTTTGTACTGTCTGTCCATGCTGTTTGTTCTAAGGTGTATCAATCTGTCACCCCATGCTTCCCTACTTTGAAATTTGAACTCTATTCCCACTCCAGCAAACTGTCAATGTCCTTCTGTCCACCTTTCAGTTTGCAATTCTTCCAAGTATTGTGTCATCTGCAAATTTTTAAATATTCCCTACACGCCAATATCTAGAATATTGATGCATATCAGGAAGAACAAAGGGTCCAATATCAATTCCTGTGAAACTCCACTATAAAGGGGTTCCCATCCAGAAAATGTCTAGTTAGTAATAGTTTCTGTTTCATACCCTGAAGACAATTTTATATCCATGTTGCTACTGTCCCTTTTATTCCATGACCTAAAACTTTTCTTAAGTCATTTTTGTGCCATTACGCCATACGCCTTTTGAAAGACCACATGTATCAGTTCAATGGCCCTGCCATTATCAATCCCTTCTGTTACCTCTTCAATGAACTCTAGCAAGTTAGCCACATTTTTGCCTTAACAAATCAATGCTGACTCTTATGAAACAATCCAGATTTTGCCATGTGATAATTATCCAAAATATTTTTTTTCTAGAAGTTATTTAATTTCTGGATCGACCTTTAGAACATTTATAACCAAAGGAATAATATTTGCAATTCTTCAATCTTCCAGCAAAACACTTGAATCCATTGAAGATTGAAAGTTATTACCAGTTTATCTGTAATTTCCATTTTCATTTCCTTTCAGATCTGTGGCTACATATCAATGAGGTCCTGGTGGGAGACAGTGAGGTGTGCAAATGCTGGAGATCAGAGTTGAGAGTGTTTTACTGGAGAAGCACAGTAGGTCAGGCAGCATCCAAGGACCAGGAAAATCAGGGTTTTCCCAAGAAGGGCTCCAGCCCGAAACGTCTATTTTCTTGCTCCTCGGATGCTGCCTGACCTGCTGTGCTTTTCCAGCAATACACTCTCAACTCTGATCTCCAGCATCTGCAAATCTCACTGTCTCCTAGTTGATTTCAACCTTACTGCATCTTCTTCCAAGGATGCCTATCTTGAAGAAGTTCTCTTCCTCTCTCTACAAAGATCTCAGTGAGTCCCTCTCTCACTGTACCCCCCCATTGAGATCCCGGTGCCTTGTCAACTTGATGAACCAGCAGCCTATCCAAATTCTTCTCCTTATTAATTTTAAATGCTCTAGTTTTTTTTTGACTGAGCTTCCTTTTCTGTCACCACAGTCTGGGCAGCATCTGCTTTGTCGGTAAAGATAGATGCAAAGCATTCATTTAATACCACAGCAATGCCTCTTGACTCTATTATATAAATCCCTTTTGTGGTCCCAAATTTGGTCAACTCCTCCTTATATTATTGATGTGCATATAGAAGATTTTGGAATTTCTTCTTATGTTAGCTGTCGATGGTTTTTGATGATCATCCTTGGTCTGTCGCAATTAGATTTTCAACATCTTTTTGAGCTATCTGTATTCAGCTTAGTTCCCAATTGTGTTTACTACTGTGACTACCTGTCACAAGCATACTT
This sequence comes from Chiloscyllium plagiosum, assembly GCF_004010195.1. Taxonomy (NCBI): domain Eukaryota; kingdom Metazoa; phylum Chordata; class Chondrichthyes; order Orectolobiformes; family Hemiscylliidae; genus Chiloscyllium; species Chiloscyllium plagiosum. Next base: position 32,885,583 of record NC_057724.1, on the reverse strand, counting down.
TTTCTTCTTTAACTTAATTTGTATCTCCTTTGTCATCTGGAGAGTGCTGGCTTTTTTTCCCAACAACTTTCCCTTTTGAGGGAATATACCTTTATTGCACCCAAACCATCACTTCCTTGAAGTTAGCCCTTTGTTCAGCTATTGCTTTTTTCCTCCACCAACCTATTGTTCCAGGCTATCTGTCCCAGCTTTATTCCTGCCCCATTAAGTTTTGCTTTCTGCCAGCTGATAATTCATACTTTGCATTTTCCACCATCATCCTCAGCCCGACATTTCAATTTCCTTTAATTTCTATGGAGCAGGCACTCTCCACAACCAGTAAGCAGTTTCACAACACTCTATCAATAAAAACAACTGAGGCCAGGGGACCAAACTCCTCACAAAAAAGGCAACAAAATTCTGTAATGGAGGGAAATAGACATTTATCATCCAATCTTACTCTGACTGAGTGATTACTCTTTAATTTTGCTCATGATCTTTTGTGAAATTACTTGAAATTTCTGCAATATAATAGAACTAAACCTAATATCTACATATCTACCTAATGTCAAAATAACTCTACAAAAGTCTTTGCACAGAGATGCAATAATGCAATTTGCTTTAGCTAAACAGCAAATGTTCATAAATTGTCAGAAGAAGTAAAGTCAGATGTGCTAAATATTACTAATGCAATTCTAATAACAGACAGCATTAAAATGTAAAAGTCCAGTTACCTTTGGATAAAGTCTTTGTTTTAAAATTACCATAGAAACCCTAGAAAACTGGTGTTAATGCTGTTCTAAACCACATATTTGTTTGTTTTGCCAGGGTCATAATTCAAGAGAGAATCAAACTGATTACAGAAGGTGCTGGGGAGAACTGGAAAAGGAATTAAGAGGTGTAAAGAGAATATATATGAACATATTAATGGATAACATAACATGGAATCTTAAATATTTTATAAATGTATAATAGTGACTAGGAACCAAATTGGAGATTCGGTTATGCAGGTAGAGAGTTTAACTGAGATTCTGAATGGTTACTTGTACCTTCACTAAAAAAAAGGCTGCTGTCCAATGTCAAAAATAAAGGCAGAGGTGATAGAGATATTGGGGAAGCTAAAAAGAAGTACTGCCAGACCGTAAAAGCAAGGAAGATGTGCTAAATCTGTGTTGGAAGAATTAGTACCTGAAGCGACAGTTCTAAAATTATTGACTAATAAAAAATGAGGTAACATGAAGAAAAAAAGTTGACACAGTGATTTTTTTGATCCGCCTGACAAAGGTGATGATAGTTAATTCAATAATGCTTCTCCAAAGGGAATTGAAAACTGCTTAAAAGGAATAATTTTTAAAACCATTAGAGCAGGGAAAATGGCTCAAATTAAATAATGTTTTCAGTGACCCAGGTCAGCAATTTTGGATTGAATCACTTCCTTATGCGCTCTAACAATTTATCAATCTATGAAAGTTTAGTCTTGGTTCCAAATCACCACATCCAATTAGGCAACCTTCACCCACAGTAATAATACGTAAGAACCCTTTCCTCAGTTTCTAACATATCATACTTTCTGTTCTATTATCATTCCACTGTTTATAGCTTATCAGCTGACTATCAGACTGTTGCACAGAGCTGCAAAAGAAAACAACATAACTTTTTTATGTTTAGTACTTCATAAAGTTTATTTTGCAATGCCTCTGGAACACTCTAGTATTAGATACTGAAACAGAGGTTTAAATGAAGATATAAGCCAGCAATCACTATATATCATTTCATGCAGACAACGGTTGGTGAAGTTCAGAGAGAAGTGTTGCATTGGAGCCAGAAAGAGAGGTAGGGTTAGTCATGCTCTGTTGGCTGGATTCATTTTGTAAAATGATGTGGGAAATATTTTGGAAATAGCTTTTAGTTACCATGCAGATGTAATTTCATACAATGCCAGCTTAAATTGTGCAAGTACTGTATACTGGAATCTACCATAGTTAAATGTGGAAAGCCCATACACTGCACTTCCCTGAAAACCAGCTGGATGTCAGTTTTTGGGTGACTGATGAATAGTTTATCTCTGTGAGCCTAATAAGTTTCCTCACACAATTCTCTGCTACTGACTTTATTAAGAATGCACAATGTCTTTGTGGCACCACCCTCATGCTAGCTTGCATTCAGCAACAGTGAAGGCAGCTTCCGCTATTCATTCCACAGATAACACATTTAAACCCCAGCTCGGTCTGAAGTGCAGAACATCTAGCACAATGCGATGTTCATGGTGTGGAGGATCATGCAACAATGCAGCAAGAATGTTAATGATTGTGTGAGCTCTGCAAGGTTGTTTCTTGACTCCTTCCGCATACTCATGCTAATTCTGCCTTACACCAAGTTGCCCCAAGACTTTTAGTCTACCACTCATAATACTGCATGCAACATCTTCAATCAATAATTCTTACCTATACAATATCCCTTTCCAACAGTCCGTGCTTCCTACTCATAAACTCAGGATGCATTAGAACTCTTCCTGACTGATGACACACTGGCTCCCTGACTGACCATTGTTCCCAATGATTGTTTATTGCTGCCTGATCTTCTGTCTGCAGTGAAAGGCAAGGCAGAAACGCTCTAAGCATCCAAGTAAGTGCAAAGTGAGTGACTGCTCAGAAAGCAAGCAAAGATCCTTGTGATGTTCCCTGTTCTGATTAATGAAATTAGTTCCTGTTCTTATGTACAACATGATCTGGCAGCAGCATTGCAATGAGAACTCCAAAGTGCAGTATTGGTGTGCTGAACTGTGTGGTAAGTGAGTAGCAAATATGCCATGATAATATGGTGAGGCTGGTGTTTTGCTGATTCCAAACTGTGTGGATAGGCTGTGTAGGTAGTTGCTGTCTGTAGGAGCGAGACCCACTGACCAGAGAGAGAGACTCAGGTGGCAGACAGGATTCAAGCACATAGTGGACAATTATTCAAGCAAAAACCAGTTAATGCAGAGACAGGGTCAAAGGATGTTTCCTGAATCTGGCTTCAACGTGAGAACATAATTGTTTCCGTAATATGCATGTAAGGCTGGAAGAGAGATCAATGACAGACTCATATTTTTACAGAAAAAATGGTATTTTTATACATTCTGTGTTACAATAATCACACACAACATGGTTAATGTTCCTTCCCCTTCCCTTTATGGGACCAATTCTGTAAAATACCTGATCAGTGATGGGCAAGACAACACTAGGTTCCCTTAGTCTTTTAATAATTATTGCAATCTCTAGGCCTTGGGATTTTTCCATTTCAACGTTACTGGCTGTTTTCTTTTGATCATAATTACTTGTACAGTTAGCACTCTTTAGCTAATGAGATAAAATATGTCAGGCATCTTTTTTAATGTTTTTGCTGAGTGCTTTCATTTACATTGAAATCTATCTCTATGATCACTTAAAATTCTTTAACTAGAAACCTATTGTAAATAATTTCAAAGAAACAGTTAAGTCTGCGAGATAACTTGAGCTGCTATTTTCATGGCTAGACAAAATCCTTCCCTTAATGAGACTGGAAAAAATTACTTGTTGCGGTTTAATGATCCTTCAAAGTTACTTTATACACATCTGTGTTTGTTACAAATCTTCCTTGAATACTTTTTGGAATTTGTTGTTTAGATAATGGTCCCTTTTGCCTTGGAATAACCCCTTCTCAAATGCACTATTATTTCACTAAAATGCTGAGGCAAGCTTTTAAATTCTGGCCATTTTGTGACTCTTCAATGCAGGCAACTCCAACACTGCCTCTGGACTGTACCCTGATGTGTTGGGGAATGGTGTCAAAATAGACTCTTGGAGCAGATGCTGGAGTCTTGCAGCTGCCAGGCACCCGCTCAAAGTTTCATGTCAGGAAGTTTTACTGACTAGCTTTTATCCTTTCAAATTATCAAATACTTTGAAATGTTACCTACCAACAGGCAACAAAATCTGATGAGTGACATATTTCTGAGTGACAAAAGCTATTACTGCTTCCTTGCATAATTATTCACTAAGGCCCTGAATAGCAACAGAAAAAAACTAAAATGAGGCACAGAATTTTGATACTGAGTGATCGATCAGAATTTTAGAGAACAACTTTAGTCTGTACAGTCAGGAGGGATTTGTGTCAAACATGGAGAGAAATTTAATACCATCCACCGTGGTTAGGTTGGTAACAGTGGTGCATTCAGTCAGGCAGGAGGGGAGGGACCCTTCTGGCTTCTACATATATACTGTCCAATCTGGTGAACTTAATTGGTCTGCTGGATTCAATTCCCTGAACTCCATTGAAAGAGCATGCAGGACCTTCTTAGTAGGAAGGTGGGTCTCACATGGACTCTTTGCTGTCAGATGTTCCTTCTTATCCTCGCTTTCTGAGCCCTTGTGGAATGTTCTCTGACTTCAGTCAATGTGGTCACAGAGCAGGGGTGGCAGCATCCAATGAGGTTAGGCCAGGTCATCCCAGGTGTGCCCATCTCTTTCCAAAATATGAATACTCCATCGTGCTGAAGGTTTGGCTGAAACTGGGGAATACATGAACAATGTCTCTCCCTATTGTTCTGGCTAAGTATTTCTTAATCGGTTTTGGGTCATACCAGCTCTTGCATTGCTCAATATGCAATGCAGGTCAAGTCAGGTCTTTGTTTGCTTTTGATATGTGATGGCTTCCTTGTATTCCATCAGGGCTTCCTTGCAGAAATATTTTAGCCAATTTTATGTTGGTCCAAGTTGCTTAGGCTGTTGGCCACTTGGGCACAGCGGCCTTCCTACACCACTGAATGAGGCCCTAAAGGCCATGCATTCTTACATATGTCAAGATTAGAGTGGTGCTGGAAAAGCACAGCAGGTCAGGCAGCATTCAAGGAGCAGGAAAAGCTAATGTTTTGGGCAAAAGCCCTTCTTACATATGTAAGAGTCACTCTCTGCCACCCAGACCCATTCTCCTACATTTACCCCTTCACCTAACACTACGGGCAATTTAGCATGGCCAATTCACCTAACCTGCACATTTTTGGACTGTGGAAGGAAACCAGAGCACCCAGAGGAAATCCACGCAGACATGAGGAGAATGTGCAAACTCCATACAGACAGTTGCCTGAGGCGAGAATTGAACCTGGGTCTCTGGCACTGTGAGGCAGCAGTGCTAACCACTGTGCCATCGTACTGCCCATTACTCTTAGAGCTGACTCTCTTGACCCCATGGTCTCCACTGGATGTTCCTTTTCCCATTAGCTCTCATCATGGCCTCAGTGATCTTGGATCTAGGGTGTGTTCATTATCTGCTGCATCCATTAGTTCTCCAGCAGGGCTGCTGAGCAATAAAAAGTTTCAGACATCTGTCCAGCAGTTCTTAGTGGGGTGGTAGAGCCTTGGTAACACTGTTCCCACGGTCTTTGATCAGGAGAAAGGCTTGCCAATCCCGATTTAAGTGTATGATTGGTACTTAATGTGGTGGGCCTACGTGAAAATAGACAGCTCTAGCTGTCTCTTTAGCCAACAGGTAAGTTCAATGTCACCAGGTTTAAATTATACCCATTCTTGTAGCTGATTCTGCCCTTTCAATCTTATGTTGTAACAAGAGAAGAGGTTTGATCATCATGAGAAGAAGTGAGTGACTCAATTAGACTCAGATTCCTATGGTGGAAGTTTTGCAATCAGAAGAGTCCTTTGTGACTCTTGCAACAAATATTAGAACATTTCTTGGGTAGGAATAGATCCAGTCAAGGATAGTAGTGGGAAGTTGCGTGTGGAGGCTGAAGAGATTGGGGAGACACTGAATGAATACTTTTCGTCAGTATTCACTCAGGAACAGGACATTGTTGTCGATGTGAGTACTGAGTCACAATTAAGTAGAATGGATGGCTTTGAGGTATGTAGAGAAGAGGTGTTGGAAATTCTGGAAAGGGTGAAAATAAATAACTCCCCTGATGGCATTTATCCTAGGATTCTCTGGGAAGCAAAGGAGGAGATTGCAGAGCCATTGGCCTTGATTTTTATGTCCTCATTTTCTGTGTGTGGAAAAAATGGCTTTGGGGGTTTTGCAAAAAGTGGTTAAGGCCAAGCTGCTGGAATTAGCAGGCAATTTGGAGTTGAAGCTGACCTCTTCCCTGAGGAAAGGTGAGTTAATTATAGCAATAATCCAGCAATTACATTTGCTGGAAGCGTCACCAGAATTTTTAGAGACGGCCAAAATTCAACTAAAAATAAAGCAACTTGAAAAAGAGGAAAACAGTAATGAATTACCCTAAAATGAAAAGTTCAGAAATGGACTGAGGAGATTTGGGAGGGGAAACGAAAAAAACTTGGGGGGAAGGGTTATGGAAAACCCAAAGGCGTTCTAAGCATACATGGGGAATAACAGAATGACCAGACAGAGGGTAGGGTTGAACAAGGATAGTGGAGAGAACTTGCGCCTGGAGATTGAAAAGTTAGGGCAGGTGTTAAATGAGGTTTTTGTTTTGCTTCAGTATTCACTCGACAGAGTGAGACCACCATGGACCAGTTTAATAGGCTTGAACAGGTTAATGTTAATTAACTCGATATGTTGGATTTTTTTGGAAGCAACAAGGCAGATAAGTCCCCAGGACAGGACCAAAGGTACTAAGGAAAGCAAATAATGAGAATGTTGCACTTCTGGCGATGATCTTTGTATCCTCACTCTCCACGGGCGTAGTACTAGATGACCGAGGGAAGGCGGATGTTATTTTTCTGTCCAAGAAAGCGAATACGAAAGTCCCCGGTAATTACAGACCAGTCAGTCGCACTTCTGCGATAAGCAATGTAAAGGAAAGGGTCCTGAGGGATGGAATTTATGACTATTGGGAAAAAGATAGTTTTATTAAAGATAGTAAGCATGGCTTTGCGAGGGGTAGTTCATGCCTCACAAGCCTTATTGAGTTCTTACAAGGGGGCATAGCTTTAAATTAAGGGGGGGTAGGTATAGGGCAGATGTTAGGGGTAGGTTCTTTACTCAGCGTGTCGTGAGTTCATGGAATGCCCTGCAGTAGCAGTGGTGGACTCTCCCTCATTATGGGCATTTAAGCGGGCATTGGATAGGCATATGGAGGATAGTGGGCTAGTGTAGGTTAGGTGGGCTTGGATTGGTGCAACATTGAGGGCCGAAGGGCCTGTACTGCGCTGTATTCTTCTATGTTCTATGTTCTCAAAGTTGACATTTTCTCTGGTATAACGTAGTAAAACATCAGATTCTTCCTCAACTTTCAGACATAGGAACATTCCCTATTCAATTCCAATGCCGATCATCCAAGATGAATATACATCATGAACTGAGTGACTACATCAACCAAGTATGTGCAATTTTTCATGTATGCCTTTGGTACTGCAATGTTTCACAATTCAAGCTGATAAATTCCAATTAATGCTGTATTCATCAGTGATTGGAATGAGACAGTGACCTCACAGAAGAGGTTTCCGTGGGAGAGATTGAGAGCTTTGGAAGTAAAGATAAAGATCTCTGAGGGAAAAGCATATTTTGTATTATTATAGTGTTACACAGACCAAGTTGGGAAGGAAGGAAGGTGAATGGGATACTTACTCTTCAAAACAAGCATCTCCATCATCCTGAGTCAACTCCATGAGACGTGGCCGCGGTAGTTCTCACTGCCACAGTTGGCAGGCCAATGACCAGAAAAGTAATCTGTAGCAAAGCTGCCATATCAAAAGAAGAGCGCAATTTATTTAAGACAGTAAAAGATTGAACAGACTTGAAGAAAGATTCGAACCGAAAAAGGAATTTCAAAAAATCTCAAGGTTTTAAAAGATTAGAACTTTCATAACATTAACAATTTTGGCAGGAAGATTTATTATGTAAAAGTTATTCTATTTAACTTTCCTTGTAATTGTGCAAGGAAAATGCTCTGTGTGTTATGATATGAAGTGAAGGAAAGCCTTTTACCCAGGAAAAAGCAGAAAAACTCCATAAAAACTGGAAAACATGACCGTGTGCAATTGGTGAACAGGCCATTATCAAGCTCAGTGCCATTATTTCAGATTGAGAAAAAGTCTTTGTGCACTGCAAAGCAGTCCCAGGCATTATTGTTTTTTATTGATTTGAACACCTGTATAAATGTGTCACTGTCAAAATGCAAGATTGGTAAGTTTCATTACTAAATCTGTCCTATCAGTACCTCTTCGTCCCCAGAGCATATTGCATGTTAAAAAGTTATAAGAGTGCAGATTAAGTTGTTAAATTCCACTGACTTCCATTGAAGATACTATGTGGTTTCTTCGATAAATCATAGAACTATTGTAACTGCTTTATTCAACTTTGGGAATATTTGTTGGACATCATTCTTTTAGAAACTGCTCAGGATAGTTTCTGGTTATATAGAAAGATGTTCTGGGGGATGGGGGCCGGGTGGGTAGTTATTCTAGAAAAACTTCAAATTGCCTGCAAAAGGCTGGATAAGCCTCCAAGGGAACCATTATTTTGTTGGTAGTGAATACAAGAGAACTTCTGCAAGCAGTTTAGACATATATACAGCTATTTAGCAACTTGAAAAGGACCTAACCAACACTATTGCTAATTAACAGAATTTACGGCTTTATTGGAAGAATATCATGGAGTATTGCTATATGATAGAATTTAAAGGGTTGAAGGAACTTTGGGAGAACTGAATTAAAAGAGTCAAACAAAATCAAAATCATGTAGTTGCTGGAAATCTGAAATAGAGAGAATGCTGGAGAAATTCAGCAGGTTTAGCAGTATCTATGGAGATAGAAACAGAGTTTAAGAGTTTAATACATATCTTCTTCAAAACTGAAGAACAGGTTTCATTTCAGAACAGTTTCACTAGAGCAAAAGAGAAGTTTACTTTGTGAAGTTTCCAAGCTGGGAAGGTTTGAGCTCTCAGAGCTGAAAAAATACTTTAGACATCAGAACTGGGAAGAACTTTCTAGGCCATCAAAACTCAGAAGTCAAATATGGAAGAAATTAAAGAATTAAGATAAGAGAGATACTTCACTGGGATTGAACTTCTATAAGAAATATTGCTTGCAAAATGATTAAAACTTTATTTTGCTGTTTACTTTCAAAACTGTCTTATAAACTGTAATGAATTTGTGTTTCTTTGTCAAAGAACCTTGGTAGTCTCATCTGCAAATACTCAAGTCTAAACACCGCAACTACATGCTGCAAAAATTAAGTGGCATAATGGCACAGTGACTAACACTGTTACCTCTCAGTGCAAGGAACCTGGGTTTAATTCCACCCTCAGGCAACTGTCTCTATTGATTTTATGCATTCTCCCCGTATCTGCTGTAGTTTTGTTCCACAGGCCATAGATGTATAGGTCACATTGGCTGTGCTAAAGTTTCCATTTTGTCTAGGTATGTGCAGAACAGATGGATTAGCTATGGGAAATGCAAGGTTACAGCATTGGGATGGATCTGGGTTGGATAGCCTTTGGATGGTTTGTGTAAATTTGCTGGGCCAAATGGTCTCCTTCCATGCTGTAGGGATTTTATTAAGCTTATGATTTGTCAATCCTAGGTTTCACTTTAGGATCTGACTTAATCACTTTTACCACCAGCAAGCGATAAAAGTGATAACTATTTAATTTTTGGAGAAAACCATCCAAATTACCCTGAAAGCAGAAACTAGAAAGACTCTTGGACAGATCCTGAGAGGATAATAAAAATACTATCTATAGAGAGCAACAAAGCCTCTTTGCTTTATATGGCATGGACAGTCACAAAAGGCAAATTATAATCCAACACAGAGAGTAAGCCAAATAACAGATTTCTAAGAGTAAATGTCAATATTGTGGAACAACAAAATATCACAGGCAATGCTGAGCCATGACATCAGAATGCTGTGTCTGTAAGAGTATAGCTCACTTTCAGAAGATGTACAGAAATAGGATACAGTTTTAGAGCAGCAAAAAGACAAATCCTTAATCTTACAAAGATGTTAATGCAATTAAACTCCCTCATTCAGCGAAGATAACCAAATTAATGATCCATCTTCATTACAGGAGATAACAGAAGAATTTCTCGGAGAAAGTAGCTGCTCAAAGAAAATGAGTGACTTGATAGACTCAAATTTCTCAAAGCTTATTCACATCAATGAATATTTTGTTAATTCTAATTTTGATTCAACAATGTATGCTACTGTTCTCCCAGAAGGAGTGGCATAGTATTAACTTCATTGGATTAATAATCCACAGCCTCAGCTTTATGTTCAGTGGCATTGTCTCAAATTCTACCATGGAAGCTGGTGAAATTTGAATTCAATAAAATTCTGGAATTCAAATTAAAAGAATGTACACCCTATTGATCATTGTTAAAAAAAAACTCATATGATTCATTCATTCCCTTCAGGAAAAGAAATCTGCCATTCTTATCTGATCTGGCTACAGAAGTGTGGCTGATTCTTAATAGCACTCTGAAATGGCAAACAGCCAATTACTCCATGGACAATTAGTGAGAGGCAACAAATGCTGGACTTGTCAGTGATGCCCACATCCCACACAGGAATAAAGAAGATTGGATGCTATGGCCAAAGAAGCAGAATTACAATCAACCAAGCTGGAACGACATGGTTCAAGTGGAAAAGGCCCCAACAATATTATGCTACAAGTAACACTACAACACAATGTACAAGAGTAGAAAATGTGTGTATGGTTCACAATCACTATCTGCATTTCTCTCATGTTTTGGCCTTAGTGTCTTTACAGTAGCAGAAATTTCAATAATTCAAGGAAACAGCTAATTCAAGGATAAACTGATGTCAAGGAACTAGTAGCAAATTTGATTGGACCTCTAGATCAAAAAGAAAGAAAAAACCTAATTAGAATGGTTCTGTTGCAATACTGTTGATGAGAAGGAAGCCGTAGACCTTATCGGACTGGTGGAAACAACATCACTATAAAAACATTTGAACCTGTTGTCTCTAAAAGCAGAATTGGCAGTGCCAGTGACTGGGAAAAGTAGTCATGAGTGAGCAGCAATTCTACAATAATGTAACTGAAAATGTGGAAATTTCCATTACGAAAACAACATCACAGGCAGTAAATGAAGATGTCCAATTTAACCAATAAGCTGAATTAGAAACTTTACATATATCAACACAGATGTACCAGCGGATTGGGAGTAAAGATTTGCTTGAACAAAATGGAGATGAGCTGGATACAACTTCATAGTTTCAAGACTCTGAGCAGAAAGAAGAAATTCACAAAGCAATTCTGCATAGACAATCAACAGATTAAAATATTCTTCAAAAATGTTAGAAATGGAAAATATTTCTTTCAGTTGTATAATGCCTGTGATTTCCTTTTCATTGATAGCATGAAGTAGTTCTCTCTGAATATCCAGGATATTGCAATAAAAGATAATATCTGTTCAAATGAAAAAGCAACTTCCTGGTCCCAGAATCCTGGACACAGAAGGAAGAAAGTACTTGTTAATAGATAAACTGCCTTCCATGATGGACAATCATAAGATAAAAGGTCACCCAGATGATATCATGGGACAATTAATTGATTCCACAGGGAAGCATTCATCGACACGCAAATTCAAAAGATTAAGGCTTCACCAGATAAGATAATGTATCAATTATTCAGTTCATCAGGAATGACATGAAGGATATCAAAGGCATACAAGGTTCTCCAGCCAAGACAGTATTCACTGACCAATCAAGGTCAAGATCAGAGTGAAGAGTTCTCAGGCCAAAGAAATTCCAATCTTCCAAGCCAGGAGGGAATGTGACCTGGAAGAATTGTGCAACCTCCAGGCTGTCTATACTGAAGAAGTTATTAACTGGGGAGATGAGACAGTAATAGATTTAAAAGTACATATAAACAATTATGTATATAAAGTAATTAAATACATCAATGTGAAGTGTTATCTAGAGTAAAATATTTTGGGGAATGATGTTGTATAAGGTAATAATTTTGAAAAGATTTAAGTTTGAAATTCCATTAATTCCATTCCATTTGTTTATGCCACAGAGTCTTTGAGTTGAGAAATAATTAGTCTTATACAAAGTCCCAGAGGGGACAAACATAATGTATTTGACTCCTGTTAGTTGTAATTATCCTGAACTATTCATGTTAATTATATATATGTATTGCTATCATGCAATAAGCTACACTTTGCTATATAAGGAACGTACATCTTCCTGTTAAAGTTCTAGTGATTTATCCTTTTCCATGATAATTGGACATGATCGGTGACAGTGAACTACCCCAGCCACAGCTGCTAATGCTTGGCACCCAAAGCTGAATACAACACTGTATTTTATTCTTTCCCCACAGTAACTAGGCCTGCATTTGTCATTCTGTGAAGGTGAATGCACTGATTGTCCAATGGTCATTTCTTACACAATGAGATATGCATAGATTCTAGTGACCCTACGACATGTGCCATTCTCATATGTAATGGATAAAAATCTTCTCTGATTGTTAAATACACATGAGCTGCTTGAATTACGTTTGTCAGTTCTTGTAGGTTCTTGTGAACTCTCTCAACTCCCACACAAAGATATAATGTTCACACCTCAAGTAAGCGAGTCAAACCTTACTTCAGACTTAGCTGCTTGCTACTATTCTTCTATAGTGTAGAGGCAGGACTGTCTCTCTAAAGGATACATTCAAAATTCCATGTACTCTGGCAGATCTCAACATGGGATTTGCACCAGTCAGTTCGCATGAATGTGAACATTTGTGCAAACGTCTGTAAGGACAATTGGCAATAAATAGGGCAACAAATACCCAAGGTATTGCAAAAGAAAACGTGTTTTCATAAACTTGTATTCCCAAGTCAGTTTGTGGATATTTACATATTGCTTCCCAAATGTTGGTGAATCACATCCATGATAATAGATAATCAACAGTGTTTCCTACAAGGAGTAAGGTGTTACGATTTTAAATGAGACCGACATTCTTTAAATATTTTAAACTGCATTTAATATTCTAGTGTGAAATCTGTCAAAAAGTGCCTTTTCAAAAGTAACATAAATGTCCCTTTGTTCATATAAGGCACTGGAAGCACTGTGCTACTCCAGCTTATGTATAATATTATAACTTACGTGGCCAGAGAACAAAACTTCAGCCCTAAGTGAATGAATGGTGCAGAGTTAAATTTTGCAACTGGAAAAACTTGTACCATAAATATGGTTTCCCCAAAAGAATAATATTAATTAAATAAACATAAATTTAGCTGTGATTCTTCATATTGTTTGTCATTCCTTTTGATCTCAAATGAAAATGAAGTCATAAAATTGTATACAGAACTAGATACTTAATTCTGGACTTTAAGTGCATATTAAGATGTTTATACCATTCAAATGGGTTTAAGGAAGTAAGGATTACTTATAGTTACATCTCAATATAATAAAAAACCTCGCCAAGTAAAAGTGTAGAGCAAGATAAGAGCAGAACACTCATGTTTCTAATATGTTGTAAATGTTTTCCATACTCATTGAATGTGCTCTGCTCAATTTCACTGTGTTAGTACTTCTCATCTCAGTTATTCAGCCTGCATCATATCTGATTGCTTTAGGAATCAGTGTCTGAACAGTTATTTTTTAAATTAATGTTTATGGCTGAATTCAAAAGTTCAGTGCAGATTATCAAATTTACAAAAGTTAGTAAAGTAGGAGGAACAGTCAATTCCAAGGAGGCAGCCGGAAATGTTTGTGGTGTATGATTTCCTTCTGCACCCTAGTCATTGGATCTGACAATCCCCTTGATTCAATTAACATGTGTAATATATTTCATCCAAGCAAGTCATTTCTCAGTAAAATTGCCTTGTCTGGGTCAAATAAACCCAAATAAATCATGAAATGAGAACAATCTAATTGCTGGAGGAGTACAAGTTGTAAATAATTTATTGCTTGAACACTGAAAATATTTTGCTTTACAGGAAAACAGCTTTTGTTGTGTATTTTGTGAATCATTTGCAATGAGTAGCAGTCCTATGAGATTGTCATTTCATGTCACTGGTATCCATTTTGTTCCCATTTCTATCTGTAGTTCCATTCAGCGTCATCAATTTGCTGAATTTCAAGCTTTCTAGGCAAAATTACAAAATTATGCTTGGTCATCATTGTAGTTTCTACTTAGATTAACATTAACCTGTGCCTGTCCAAAAGGAGGACCTAATGCAATATTTCATAGGTTCTCAGGGGTCTATGGATGAAAAAGTTTCTTCAATCCATTGCTTAAATTCTACAGTCAGGTGGGGGGATGTCCTAAGCGAGTGAGTAGACACAAGTATTAATCCTGTCAGGGGTCGGGGTAGGTGAGAACAAGAGAGAGAAAACATTGTAATCAACAGTGGGATTGGTAGAACATGAATGCTGGTGGGATGTGAGTGCTGTGACAGAGATAGACTGAAAGGTGTTGGAGAGAAGACCATGGCATTTGCTCTAATGGAGTGAGAAAGTAACTGATTTCCTTTCTGTAGTATTAGGCATTCCTCTAGATGGCTAAGAGTGCTTTAATCCATGGGCAATCTCAGGCCAAGCTGGCATGATCATGCTCTGGATGTTCTGCCTCTATACCAGCCTGTCTAGCAGGATCTCCACAAAGTGGAATGCCAAACACCCTTCTTTGCCACATCCAGGGCAAATGTTAGCATCCATGCAGGATTGCTGTGGGATGACTCTGCTGGATAACGGACTTTTAAAAACAACATGGGTGAAAGGGATGCCAGTTAATTCCTGGATACCCCAGCAGAGATTATTTGTTCCTCGAACAGTGCCTCGTCAGGACTGAATGTGAAGTACACCCCAGGGGCAAGGTCAGCAGGTATGAGATGAGCTATGAAAAATATGTCAAGAATTCTTGCTGGGCCGACTAGTGCAAATCCCTCAAAAAACTTGACACAACTTGTATTTAGCCAAAAAGATGCAAGATTAAGCTCTCTTTGCTGAAATAATCCAAGGTATTTTTCTTTTTTGCTGCTGTACAATTCCATTATATGACCTGGTCAATTTGTATGATCATTTTGCATAATTCATTCAAACTTGGTTATTTGTCCTGCTTTAACTTGGATCAATGGGGAGTAGAATTTCCTATTAGGATGATCAAGCATTTACACAATTATGTATGCATTTTGACCCAAGTTTCTTGTCAATCTTATCAACATAATGAAACCTTATTTTATGAAAAAGTACGGTTTTCTGCTTTGCAATAATTTTTTAAAAAATAACTTGTTTTGAAATACAATAACCAAGTCAAAGAAATGTGTGTAAGCAAGAGAAGTCAACATAATAGGTTGTTGTTTGAGAAAAGATCTGAATGCGTGCCAGAATTTTCCTGTAAGTACTGTATGAAAGTTGAGGCATCAAGTCTTTTATTATTCATGCACCTTAGACACAAAATATTTAAGATCATGCAACCATTGGAGCTATTCAATATTTCATGTATTTGTACAGATGCATGACCAAATTGAAGTTTGCATTCAAATAAGTGAAACATCAGAAAAACAATTTTGATCTCAGGGGTCTATGGATGCGTTTAACATTTTGGGTTTAGTTTTGCAATGGTTTTGAGCTAGTGCTATTGTAGGAATTTTATGCTTGGCTCTGCAGCCTGGGAGTAGAATCAAAATTATGGATATTAGGGACCAATAGATGGTTGGAGTTAAATTACCAGTGTAATCTACAACTGAATTTCTTGGATCTTTTATTCTTTCTTTGTTGCTTTGACCATAAGCAACAAGTCAACATTTCCCGGTTGCTCATGAGTATGCATGTCTCTGGGTGGAAAAACGTAGGAATTCCTACCCAAATGTTCTGAATTTGTCTGATCTGATTTGATTTATTATTATTTTCACTAAGATATGGTGAAAAGTATTGTTTTGCATACTCACAAGATAAATCAAACCTTACATAAGTACAGCAGGGTAGTAGAACAAAATGCAGAATGTAGTGCTATTGCTACAGAGAAGGTGCAGAGAAAGATCAACTCATTGAATGAGGTCCATTCAAAAGTCTGACAACAGCGGGGAACAAGCATTTCTTTAATGTATTGGTACGTGTTTTCAAACTTTTATATCTTCTGCTTGACGGAAGAGAGTGGGAGAGATTGTGACCGGGGTGGGAGAGGTCTTTGATTATGTCAGCAGCTTTCCCAAGGCAGTGGAAAATGTCGACAGTCAATGGATAGAAGGCTGGTTGCTACGTTTAATGCCTATACTGGTTATTATCCTTTGTACCTCTGCATGATTCTTTCACATTCACCTTTAAAGGCTGAAAGCAATAGTTTAAATTCTATCAATCTTTACTCATAACTTACTTTTCAAAGGCAGTGGTCCTCTACACACTACTTCTAGGGCCTTGACATTTCTTTTAAGCCTTGTTCACCAGATCGTTGAGTACAGTACATTTTATACATGGCTTCTTCTATTTTCTTTTTCATAGTTTTGGACATCTAAATTCAGTTTTCTTTTAGTAGTTATTGAACTTTTGAATCCAATTGTGAGTTCAAAACCAAAGCAGTACTAATATCTTTCGGTGAAGCCATTAGAAATAATGTTGCATTTGATAGTCAAGATGTCAAAAGAATTTACAGATATTGTGAACTCGAGCAATATATAATAAATGGGTACGAGAAAAAATATACAAAAGTTCTGTTTATCTTATTCACATCAACACGAGACTCTTACTCCAATATTATTTTATTCCCCCCAAAATTCTTTAATCATAAAATATGACAACATACATTACAAAACATTTTGGTTCTGATTTTCACTCTTAGGTTCGGAGCATGGAGATGGGATGCTTCCTTGTGGCTCAAACCCAAACCAACATCATATCTACTTATTCCCTCATACCAATCTATGTTTCCACTGATAGCCATTGCCCTTTCTAGCCCCTCTGCCAAACTATGCTACTGTAATCTCCCTGATTGGCCCCACATACCTCCCATGCCATCCTATACTTCCATTCATGCATATGGATATTTTTAGTCCCTGTGTCAACCTATGTCCCCTGCCAATCCCCATAAACTCCTCTTATACCCAATGCCAACCTATGCCACCACTCATCCAGAAAGCCCTTTATATTGCTCATACAACTTATTCTAACCTGTACCCCATACACCACTCTTTACTTTTCCCTTACCATGTGACTAGTATCCACCATTGGCAAAACACAACAACAAAGCAGCATCAAATAAAGTTAAAGGTAAGATGAAAGAGATCTCTGAGTGACATGGTCGCTGGTGAGGTGCGTGGCAAAATTAGATGAGAATTCGAGTAAAGCCCATACAAACTATAAGTACTAAAGTTAGCCTGGAGCACTGTTTTTGACAGCAAACCTACGGTGCTATTTTCTGCGTCTGTAGATTGTGAAGGAGCAAAGATGGCTTTTAGTAGAGTGATAAGCTCTTCCTGTCAGATGTGGGAGTTAAGGGAGAGTTTCCATGTTACAGATGATTATGTCTGTAGGAAATGTCTGGTTGTGAATCATTCCAAATTGCTTGGATCAGTTGGAGCAATAGTTAGAGGTAATGAGGAATTTACAAGAGTTGGGGGTGTGATGGGTGTGATGGTATAAGAAGGGAGAAAAGCCACAGATACAGTCAGGTAAGAGGGGTAGGCAGGTAGTATAGGAGTCTCCTGTGGCTATCCCCATTTCAAACAAGTATGCTCTTTTGGAAAATTTATGGGGTAATGGGCTCTCAGGGGAATGTGGTACAAACAGCCAAGTTTCTGGTATCAAGATAGGCTCTGATGTAATGAGGGGTGCATAGAGTTCCAATCGATTGTATTAGGGGTCTCTGTAGTCTGAGGCACAGATAGACGTTTCTGCAGCCAGCAGTGAAAACACAGAATGGTGTGTTGCCTCCCTGGTGCCAAAGTCAAGGATATCACAGAGATGGTGCAGAATGTTTTCGAAAAGGAGAGGGATCAACAGAAGGTCATTGTACACATTGGACCCAACAATGTAGGAAGGGAAAAGGATGAGATTCTGGAGGGAGAATATGGAAAGTTAGGCAGGAATTTAAAAAGGAGGTCCTCGAGGGTAGTAACATCTGGATTACCCCTTGTGCTATGAGCTAGTCAGAGTAGGAATAGGAGAATAGAGCAGATGATTGCATGGCTGAGGAAATAGTACAGGGGAAGAAGGGTTCACTTCATTGGAATTTCTTCTGGGGTAGAAGTGACCTGTACAAGAAGGATGGATTGCATCTGAATTAGAAGGGACTGATATACCGGCAGGGAGATTTGCCAGAGCTATTCGAGAGGATTCAAACTAGTAAGTGGAGTGGGGGCTGTTGGGGAGGGTAGGATCCAGGGAAATAATGAGGAAAGGCATCAACCTGAGACTGGTACATTTGGGAAACTGAGTGAGTCAAACAGTCATGGCAGGAAGGAACAAAGCAGAGAACAAGGTATGACTAATAAATAGGAAGGGTTTAGAGGAATATGGGTCAAGTGCTGGCAAATGGGACTCAATTAGTTTGGGGTATCTGGTCAGCATGAATGAGTTGGACCAAAGAGTCTGTTTCCATGCTGTACCAAAATTGGAAGCTGAAAATGTGTTGCTGGAAAAGTGCAGCAGGTCAGGCAGCATCCAGGGAACAGGAGAATCGACGTTTCGGGCATAAGCCCTTCTTCAGGAATGAGGAAAGTCTTCCACTTCCCGCTCCTCTGCCCTTGAGCCCCGCCCCTCCAACCGCCACCAGGACAGAACCCCACTGGTCCTCAACTACCACCCCACCAATCTCCATGTACAGCGCATCATCCGCCGTCATTTCCGCCACCTCCAAACGGACCCCACCACCAAGGATATATTTCCCTCCCCTCCCCTATCAGCGTTCCATAAAGACCACTCCCTCCGTGACACCCTTGTCAGATCCACACCCCCAACCAACTCAACCTCCACTCCCGGCACCTTCCCCTGCAACCGCAGGAGGTGCAAGACTTCCGCCCACACCTCCCCTCTCACCTCCCTCCAAGGCCCCAAAGGAAACTCCCATATCCGCCACAGATTCACCTGCACCTCCACACACACCATCTATTGCATCCTCTGCACCCGATGTGGCCTCCTCTATATTGGGGAGACAGGCCGACTACTTGCGGAGCGTTTCAGAGAACACCTCTGGGACACCCGGACCAACCAACCCAACCACCATGTGGCTCAACACT
>NC_057724.1:32768183-32866424 GCF_004010195.1 Chiloscyllium plagiosum | reverse complement strand
TTTCCGACGCCCCTCCCCCAAGTCCCTCCTCCCTACCTTTTATCTTAGCCTGCTGGACAAACTTTCCTCATTCCTGAAGAAGGGCTTATGCCCAAAACGTCGATTCTCCTGTTCCCTGGATGCTGCCTGACCTGCTGCGCTTTTCCAGCAACACATTTTCAGCTCTGATCTCCAGCATCTGCAGACCTCACTTTCTCCTCAAAATTGGAAGCGTAGTGGACAGCAAAGAAGGTTGCCTCAGATTACAACAGGATCTTGACTAGATGTGCCAATGGGCTGAGAAGTGGCAGATGGAGTTTAATTCAGATAAATGCAAGGTGCTGCATTTTGGGAAAGCAAATCTTAGCAGGACTTATACACTTAATGGTAATGTCCTAGGGAGTGTTGCTGAACAAAGAGACCTTGGAGTACAGGTTCATAGCTCCTTGAAAGTGGAGTCGCAGGTAGATAGGATAGTGAAGAAGGCATTTGGTATGCTTTCCTTTATTGGTCAGAGTATTGAGTACAGGAGTTGGGAGGTCATGTTGCAACTGTGTGGGACATTGGTCAGGTCACTTTTGGAATATTGCGTGCAATTCTGGTCTCCTTCCTATCGGAAAGATGTTGTGAAATTTGAAAGGATTCAGTAAAGATTTACAAGGATGTTGCCAGGGTTGGAGGATTTGAGCTATAGAGGGAGGCTGAACAGGCTGGGGCTATTTTCTCTGGAGCGTCAGATGCTGAGGGGTGACCTTATAGAGGTTTACAAAATTATGAGGTGCATAGATTGGATAAATAGACAAGGTCTCTTCCCTGGGGTCAGGGAGTCCAGAACCCGAGGTCATAGGTTTAGGGTGAGAGGGGAAAGATATAAAAGAGACCTAAGGGGCAACTTTTTCATGCAGAGAGTGGTATGTGTATGGAATAAGCTGCCAAAAGAAGTGGTGGAGGCTGGTACAATTGCAACATTTAAGAAGCATTTGGATGGGTATATGAATAGGAAGGGTTTGGAGGGATATGGGCCGGGTGCTGGCAGGTGGGACGAGATTGGGTTGGGATATCTGGTCGGCATGAACGGGTTGGACCGATGGGTCTGTTTCCATGCTGTACATCTCTATGACTCTATGACTGTATAACTTTCGATGTTGAGATCATTTCACTCCACTTCATGTTTTTAACAAGTGACCTGGCAAGATTCTCATCAGGAAATGATAAGATGCATGTTGAGAGGAATAAAGCTTACAAAAAAATCTTGTTAGTGCCACAGCTTACTTCCTTAATATTCATCCTCTAATTTAACCAAACTTACCAAACAAGGTAAATGTTGGGAAAACTCAACAAGGAAATCTGAGCATGTACTTGGTGGATTCAGCTCACCCTTTTTTGTATACAACCTCCTTGTTGACCGTGACCAAACTACAGCCCAGAACATTAAAATTGGGCATCACGCATATGCACCCTGCATCCACGAAAAATAGCATCTTCTGTCTACAAAATTATCAGTACTATATTGACATCTATTCTATGTATTGTCAGTATGCACTGGAAGCACATACTTAGATTAGAAGGCATGCCAGCATCTAAATTAAACTCCATCTGCTAGTCTTCAGCTCATTGGTCCATCTGATCAAGATCCGGCTGTGCTCTGAGGTAACCTTCTTCACTTTCCACTACACCTCCAATTTTAGTGTCATCTGCAAACTTACTAACTATGCCTTCTGTGTTCACATCCAAATAATTTACATAAATGAAAGGTTGCAGTGGGAGCACTTAGCACATGGGAGCTGCACCGAGCTCACAGATTGGACTTTGCTGCATTTCTGTGCTAGGTAAAAACAATGACTGCAGATGCTGGAAACCAGATTCTGGATTAGTGGTGCTGGAAGAGCACAGCAGTTCAGGCAGCATCTGAGGAGCAGTAAAATCGACATTTCAGGCAAAAGCCTTTCATCAGGAATACAGGCAGAGAGCCTGAAGGGTGGAGAGATAAGTGAGAGGAGGGTGGAGGTGGGGAGAAAGTAGCATAGAGTACAAAAGGTGAGTGGGGGAGGGGATGAAGGTGATAGGTCGGGGGTGGGAGGGTGGAGTGGATAGGTGGAAAATTGGTTGCTTACTTACAATTCACTCATTTATCACCTACTTGCATTCTCGCAGCATCCCTGTTTTTCCTTGCCTTGCTGTGCCAATTAGCACAGTCACAAAATAGGCAGGTTGCCTTGTGGGAATGTATTCAGCAGTCTAGGAGATGCATATTCTGTAGAATGACAGTGTGCTGCACCAACCTCACACCTGCACCAGGTAATGGCAGCTTATAAGGGAAACACACAGTAGGATGTGAAATCTCACTAGACTTGTATCCAAATCACATCCAAAACATTCTTCACAATTATGACTTAGTTAAAAAGATTCAGCCATCTGTGTTTATTTGTGCTGTCACTATTAACAAAAATTCTCATTGACTAAAATATTCAATGCATTATCAGTGCTACAACTAACGTCTTATTTTAAAAAAATCTTCATGTTCTATTACACTTAAAGTAGTCATCAAATAACTTACTTACCAGACACCCCACTGTGGAAATGATCGGCTAGAAAATTTATCAATCCGATAGTGGTTTATGTCAATGGTCACATAGTAATACTTGGCACTGATTTTTTTAAAAACTCACAAATTAAGCAGTTTTTCTACAGCTTTTACAGTTTTCTAGCAGCTTGATAATTCTTTAACAGCATTAACAGTTTATTTACATCTTTGACATTTCCTGGGCAGGTCTGGAAGTCCCAGTGTGGTTATGCATTTCTTAGGCACATTCATGTAGACATTTATGGTGTTTGATAATCCCTTTCAGCCATCTTGTCTTCCCTCTCCCAAGATGACAAAACCTCTCAAAAGTACCTACTATCTCCAAAACAGTATCTCCGCACTTCAAATTAACCCATAAAGTTCAGACAAGTATATGTTTGGTACCATGATCAAAGGGTGCCAAAATCCCACTTAAAATGCCAATATGGGGACTTATTAAATAGCCAGCTGCTCCTATCAAGTTTGTACACATAAAGACCAGCCTTGATCCAATTCCACTCCTGAAAAATTAGGAATTGCCATTCTCAGAGGCAGTACTCGTGATTTCAGGCCTCGTCCACTTCCTTTTCTCTCTGCAGGACATCTCTGATGCAGTGAAAATCTGACTTGGAAGTAATTGAATAAAATTCAATTTGTCTCCATATAACATGGTCACTGTTTTCAATACAATTGCAATACTCTTAATATTTACAATATATAATCCAAATCAATTACACAACTTGAGGACAAATAATTTCTAATTGAAAATTAAAGAAAGTGCAATAGAATTTTTTTTTCTCTGTATACCATCTTCCTCTCTGAAGTGTTTTAATGTAATTTCAACAAGTATGCTATTCACAATAGCCTCTATTTTCCACTGGCTGGACTGTCCTTATTCCAGGAGAAAGTGAGGACTGCAGAGGCTGGAGTACCAGAGTTGAAAAATGTGGTCTGGAAAAACACAGCAGGCCAGGCAGCATCCGAGGAGCAGCATAAGCCCTTCTTCAGGAATGAGGCTGGTGTGCCAAGCGGGCTGAGATAAAAGGTAGGGGGGAGGGAATTTGGGGGAAGGGTGCTGGGAATACGATAGGTGAAAGGAGGTGAGAGTGAGGATGATAGGCCAGAGAGGGGGCCAAGGACCTGCATGTTATTGGTGCAGTGGGAGGGGGAGCTAAAGTGTTCAGCCACGGGGCGGTTGGATTGGTTGGTGTGGGTGTCCCAGAGGTGTTCCCTGAAACGTTCCGCAAGTAGGCGGCCTGTCTCCCCAATGTAGAGGAGACCACATCGGGTGCAGCGGATACAGTAAATGATGTGTGTGGAGGTGCAGGTGAATTATCAATGGAGATAGAAGGATCCATTGGGGCCTTGTAGGGCGGTGAAGAGGGAGGAGTGAACACAAGTTTTGCACTTCTTGCGGTTGTAGGGGAAGGTGCCGAGAGTGGAGGTTGGGTTGGTGGAGGGTGTGGACCTGACGAGGGAGTCGCGGAGGGCGTGGTCTCTCCTGAATGCTGATAGGGGTGGAGAGGGAAATATATCTCTAGTAGTGGGGTCTGGCTGGAGGTGGCGGAAATGACAGAGGATGATACGATGTATCCGGAGGTTGGTGGGGTGGAAGGTGAGGACCAGTGGGGGTTCTGTCCTGGTGGCGATTGGAGGGGTGGGGTTCAAGGGCAGAGGTGTGGGAAGTGGAGGAGATGTGGTGGAGAGCATCATCGACCACGTCAGAGGGGAAATTGAGGTGTTTGAAGAAGAAGGCCATTTGAGTTGTTCGGTAATGGAATTGGTCCTCCTGGGAGCAGATGCGGTCTCCTCTACATTGGGGAGACAGGCCTCCTATTTGCAGAATGTTTCAGGGAACACCTCTGGGACACCCACACCAACCAACCCAACCGCCCTGTGGCTGAACACTTTAACTCCCCCTCCCACTCTGCCAAGGACATGCAGGTCCTTGGCTGCCACCATCGCCACAGACCATGACAACACGACGCCTGGAGGAAGAGCGCCTCATCTTCCACCTAGGAACCCTCCAACCGCACAGGATGAATGTAGATTTCTCCAGCTTTCTCATTTCCCCTCCCCTCCACCTTATCTCAGTCCCAACCCCTGGATTCAGTACTACCCTCTTGACCTGCAATTTTCTTCCCGACCTCTCCGCCCCCACCCCCTCTCCAGCCTATCACCCTCGCCCTCACCTCCTTCCACCTATTGTATTACCTTCTGAAACAACCTTCTGTTGTTTCTTATGGTCTTGGGCAAAACAATTGCCGTAGCAGGCAGTTATGCACCCAGACAGTATACTTTCTATGGTGTATCTGTAGAAGTTGGTGAGGGTCCTTATGGACTTGTCAAATTTCCTGAGCCACCTGAGGAAGAAGAGACATTTGTTGTGTATTTTTGACTGTCGAGTCTGTGTGGGAAGTCCAGGGCAGATTATCGATTATCATCCCTTGAGGAATTTGATGCTGTCAACCCTCTCAACCTACATTCCCAGCAGTCAACCCTACCCCAGCTCAGGACAACACTCTCACAGACCTGCAAAGGACCTCTACTATTCTTCATCCACAGAAGGATCCATACACCAAACAAACAGTTCTTCCTAGCCATATCGGAAATTAAAGACAGTAAGTACCAAAAACTTTCATGTACTTAGCCCCACACTCCGGATTCCTCAACCATTCCAGTATCTTCCATCGGCCTCCGGAACCGCTCGGGCGCCATTAACCACGTGGCCACTGCAGCAACTGCTGCCGCGAACCATGATTTCACTTTTGTCCCCACCGACCATGCAGCCTCCATGATCGCCGTCCAGACAACCGCCTCCACAATCGCCAGGAAGACCATCGCTGACAGATTCGCGGCCTCCGCGGGGTCCACAACTACCGGGAACAACACCGTTTCTGCCGTCGCCGCATCTACTTTCGCGTGCCCCCAACTCCCTTGTTCCACCCCCACACCCTCTCACTCTGTCCCCAAACTCCTTGCTGCCAGCCTGACTAGTCTCCCTACCAGACCAAACCAAACCTGATTCCCGCCACCAGGTGGACGGGACGACTCAAACCTCTCCCTCCCTCTCTGCCAGAATGGAGTGAAACCCCCACCCCTATTTACATCAGACTAGAACACTCCAAACCTGATATCAACCAGCTCTGCCCCCTGATTTTTTCCCACTCCCAGACATAGCTAAAGTACTTCTCTCTTACCTGGTCATTTTGCACCTTGGCACCCTACCCACTTGGCACCTAACAGTCTTCCTACTTGGCATCCTACCCACCTAGTACTCTACTGCTTGCCCTCCTGTCACCCAACTCACCTAACAACTTACTAACCTGGCATACTATTACCACTGCAGAGTGAAGGAGTAGTGGGTTAGGGTGTGATTATTCAGAGAAGTAGGTTGGGGGCAAAGTGAAGAGCTGATGAGGTCGGGTGTGGCAGCATCCTATCCCCTCCTAAGCATTGTGCAGTATTCCGCAGGTACCTTAAATACCTGACATCCTACCTACCTGGTACCAAAATTATCTGGCACTCTACTCCTTACCCATCTGGCTTTTTACCTGGTACCCTACCCTACCCACCCAGCAACTTACATTACTTGCACCCTACCTCTTCTATTCATCTGCTACCCTACCCACCCAGCATCCTTAACTGGGGTAGTTACCACTTGATATCAGCTGTCACAGTTCAGACTTCTAACTTGAAGACACAACAACATGTTGTTGTCAAAGTAGGGCGTGGTTTGCCTTTCCTCAGCAATCCTATGCTCAGAAGGAACTATCCAAAAGAAAGTATGGCTCTGTACTTCTCAAGGAAATTGACAAGAATCTCCTCACTGAAACATGGTGTCGGAGAAATTTGTCCAATAGGTTAGAGATCACAAAACACAGATCGAAGTGAAATTGACAAACAGTTTATTGCAAGCGATATCGCTGAAAGAGAAAACAGACCAGCTGACACAGAACTGACAGTCTGTACAGGTAGATCAGATTTCTCTTCCCAGAGCTGAGGATGAGACCAGTTTTATAGTAATGCTGCACAATGACACTGATTAAGAAATGGAAAACTACCATGTGTCTGGAAATGGAGTAATCTAGTTACAAGGATGCTAATTGGAAAACAGTTATTGGATGAATGTCCTGTTCCTTCACATAATGCAACATCCTGACAGTATTGACGGTTCCATTCCTCTTCATAGGTAGGGGTTAATGTCTCTTCTGAAGTGGCGAGGTGCTTCCATTGTCCTGTTCCTGGAGCATGTCCTTGCTGGTGCCTGTCTGTCTGTCCTGCTCTTTGTGTGGCTTTGGTACTGCTGGGTTGTGAAAATGCCCTTGTGGCTTTGAGATATCAGTGCTGCTCTGTCATGTTCATGGGAGCTTAAAGTGTATTCCCTTGACTGCATGCTGTCTGATTTGGCTTGTGAGCTGCTCAGGAATTCTGAGTGTTTTGGTACAGTTTGGCCAATTTTGCTTTTGTGGGCCTATCATGGGTTAGCAAACCTTTTCCCACACATGGTGTCTTCTTTTCTCATATTTATCATATTCACACACAATATTTGGTATTTGTATGAAAATATGAGTCACACTGGTATTCAGAAAACATCAAAAATACTTCTGGTTCCTGACTGGGCATTAAAAACATTTTGTTGATGTATCATTGATATTTGGAAATAATCATATTACCATCTATTGGCTTACCTTCAAACTAGATTTGAAAACATTCTCCAGATCCTGACTTTGAAAGAGAAGCCACTCCAGCTGCCAGCAATAGGCTATTGGCTTTCTACATCAATTAATAACAAGTGAGTGTAGATGGTGCCCAGAGGACAGTATGTTTTAATGATGCTCTGGAGTGGTATCATAGTAACATCATGTAGACACTAATAAAGGTAGTTATTTATTACAAACATGTACATGTAATTCGTCATTGACAGCTCAGCCTTTCACAACATTGGGTTCAAATGGCTATGCAGAATTATTGAGTATGTTTGGAAAATCATTTTTGTTAGCCAGCAAATCAGCTTTATCTTCAGTGGTTTAAATATAATGACTGTGGGGACAGACAGAGAAAGAATTTTAAAGCATTATACAGACTGGGTTGTGGACCTTTGGAAAATATTGACAGTTAATGACCTAGACTTGGATGTCCAAGACAGTTTCAAACTTTTCAAGCGACACAAAACTTGGACAAATAGTGAACTGTGAAGAAGAGTGTCAGCCAGGTTTATGGAATGGGTGACAAAGTGACAGATGAAATTTAATGCAGACAAATGTAAATAATATATTTTGAATGGGTAAATATGTAAAGGCAATATAAACTGAAAAATACAGTTTGAAAAGGATGTATGAATACAAATTGTCGAAGGTTTCAGGTCAGGTTGAGAAAGTGGTTAATGAACTATTCATTTCTGGGCATTGTAGAGACATAGGCTCCAATTTTCCTTTCCAGGTCAAGTGTACAGAGGTGGGAGAAATCCCATGGCACACAGCTGACCTTTAAAAGTGGGCACCTCAACGTCCCATTTTTGGACCATGGTGAGGAGGACAGGGTCATGTGTAGCATGTCAGATTGGAAGTTACTTAGATTATGCAGGAAGAGGCAAAAAGGCTGTCATCCCAAGATGGGATGATGGAAACCCAACCTCAGAGCTCTGATGCTGTCACCAAAATTGTCATAAAATAGCAGAATAATCCTCCAACCCTCTGCTCTCACACTCCCTCCCCCCAGAGCCATAAACCATGTCAACCTATGCCATCAAATGCTCTCTATCCAGTCTCCAAGGCTCCTCATACCTCCTGTGCCACACTGTATCCCTCTATCCAACTTTATAGCTCTTTGGAGTAACAAGATTAATTCTTCTGACTTTCTCTATAATCCACAGCCTATGCAATTTCAAATATCTGTTCAAATTTCTCTTTTAAAATAGTGTCTACTATTATTCTAATATGACATGTTAAAGGGACATGTGTAAGAATTTTCTCCTCATATTATTGTTCCAGGCTGGATATTACTGACTTCAAAATTATCTTTCCCTATTCACTCATCACAAAATAGCTTACAATTTCTTGAAAATAAATCATTGTGGCAATTAGAGTCCATTGTCATGTAAGCTCATAAACATGTAAAATTTACAAGTTTCAATTCAGCTCAGTGCTTTTGTAAATTGTATTACACTACACCTCTATTAATCCAATGTGCTTCTATCTGTAATATTTTTCAATTCTGAGTCCATGTCTCCAAATAATAATTTTAATTCACTACATTTGTTACTTCACGCTTGAATGAAGAAAAATATTCTCAGAACAATCTTTTCAAGTGACTTGGGTATTCTTGTCTGCATAGAGAATTAGTGGTGCCCTGACTTCTCTGTGATTTGAATTTAAATTCAGTTGCAGACCAAAGAGGTGAAAGTCTCTTCAGTTTGATGGCTGTTCAAATTTGTTTGGACAGCATCAATCTAATCGCCAATCCTACAGCACAAAATTGGCAATATCATTCAAATATACAGGTCAGTTGGTTTAGGAAATAGAAAAGGAAATGCTCATTTTGAACACGAAAAGTTATTATTTTAATGTTTGTGAAAACGTCTATCAAATGGACAGGTAACAGTAAAATGCATCTTTTGTTCAGCAGTGCAATACTCTTTTACTAAGTACTCTTCTTACTTATAGGAAGACTCAAGTAGGACAAAAGCTTTATAAAATAAAAGTATAATGCTATGAATATTGCTTTCATCCAGTTAATAAGAATGTCTTGCTGCTGTACAAACAAACAAGTCTGGTTTATCTAATATTTATTATATTCAAAGTAAATTAGCAAAAACTACTGTCTTTTTCTCCTCAGTTTTATTTCCCATTCTCAAACTTGCCAGTTTATGTTGAGGAACAGCTGAATGCACATTGTCTGCCTGACAATATTTAGTAGCAGGGAATTACTGAATTGCAATACAGAATTGCAACCCTGGCTATTCTTTCCTGTTTTGGCCAATAACTTGACTGCTCAGAGTAAATTCTATGCCTATTCCTATCCTGTCTCAGATCAATTAATTCAGTGCAGATCAAAGAATAAAACTACCAACTTATAGATGTCAGTATCATAGATCTGTCTTTCTGAAACAGAGACTCAAAATCCAGACCAGGGTTGAGTAATACTGAGTGACAGTCCTGACGCTATTTATAACCTATCTGACAGTGGCTATTCCTGTCATCTAATCACCTCTCTGATGATTAATTAATTCTTAATTCATCCTTGTTAAAAAAATGTATATCATGCAAATTATTGTATGTTTGCTAATGTAAGAGTTTTAAGTATCCATCCTGAGAAATTTATACATGCAGATGGCATGAATGTAGAGACGATGACTGCATATCACCACAAACAGACCTTAACTTTTTTTAGGCTTCAGGTACAAAATATCAAAAGCCAGTTTGAAGAATGAAGAAATGACAATGCAATCAATGTGAGTGTGTAAGGATGTGCCATGTGAAATTTTAGAGATTACTGCATGCAGTATGGTTTCACCTTGAGGTTATTGAGCTGATTAAAATTCACTAGTTGTGGAAGTTCTGTTCCCCCAAATATTTGATTTGATTTGATTCATTTATTGCCACGTATACCTAAATACAGTGAAAACGTTTTTTTATGAGCAGTGCAGGGAAATCATAGTAAGCATGGATATATTGATCATAGGGTGAAAAGAAATCAAGACTGAGGCGTACAAATTACATATCACAGGGCGTATGCTAGGCAAGATCAACATTAGCAAGATCAGCATTATTTGAAGTTAGAGAGTCCATTCGTCAGTCTAATAATAGCAGGGAAGAAGCTGTTTTTCAATCTGCTGGTGCATGTGTTCAAGCTTCTGACAGAAGAGGTTGTAGGAGAGCATTACTGAGATGCAATGGGTCTTTGATAATGTTGCCAGCCTTTTCCCAGCAACAGGTTGCTTAAATGGAGCCTATGGATGGAAGGTTGGCTTCCGTAATGGTCTGGGCTGTGCACACAACTTTGTGTAGTTTCTTATGGTCCTGGGCAGAGCAATTGCCATACCAATGATGCATCTATAAACGTTGATGAGGGATCTTGTGGACATGCCAAATTTCCTTGAGGAAGAAGAGGCATTGTAGTGCTTTCTTGACTATCACATCTACTTGGGAAGTCCAGGCCAGGTTGTCCCTGAAACAGATCAAAAAAGACATGATTTTGAAACCGTACCAGCTATTACACTCAGTTCACTTCCACAATCACACATAAAGAGATAAATTGTAGGCACCCAACACTGCAAACGTAACAATAATCATAAAACCACCATGCTATCAAACAAAAGGATCAGGCTAAATGTGCTTAATTCTTCCCTTCCCTTCCTTGATATCATTGTTTCAATTTCTGGGGATGAGCTGGCCACAGATACACATTATATAGACACTGACTATCACAGCACCTTGACAGTACATCCTCACATGCTGTTTCATGTAAAGACTCCATTCCATTCTCCCAGTTTGTCTGTCTCCATTACAACTCTTCTGATGATGCCATCTTCCTCAGGGGACTTGCAGAAATGTCCATCTTTTTCTTGAACTGAGGATTCCCCACTACACTTGTCGGCAGGACCCTGAGTTGTATCTGACTCATTTCCCACACTTCTTCCCTCACTCGTTGTCTTACCTCCCACAACAGCGATGAGGTCTTCCTTGTCCTCACCCTTCATAACAGCAGCCTCCGCATCCAAAAGACCATTAGCTGCCCTTTCCACCATCTCCAGTGGGATGCTGCCACTAGACACATATTTCCTTCCTCTGTCTTGTCTGCCTTCTACAGGGACTGTGTCCTCCCTGAAGCACTATGACCCTCTCCTCCTCCATTCCCAACACTTTCCCACTCTTCCACAGTACTGTCCCATGCAACAGCAGAAGGTGAAACAACTGTTTACCTCCTTTGTCATCACTGTGCAAGACCCCAGGCACATCTTCCAGATGAAACAATAATTTACCTGCATTTCATTCAATCTCGTCTACTATACTTATTGTTCACAATGTGGCCTCCTCCACAGTGGGGAGATAAAACAGACTGGATGACCACTCCACTCTATCTGTATAAATGACCCAGAACTTTCTATTGCCTGCCACTTGAACACACCACCATGTTCCCATGCCAACATTGCTGTCTCAGGCCTACTGCACTTCTACAGCTAGGTTCAACACAAGTTGGAGGAATGCCGCCTCATGTTCTGCTTCAGTATGTTACAGCCTTCAGTATTCAACCTTGACTTTCGCAATTTTAGAATGTGAGCACCTCCTCCATGCTTGTTATCCACTCTCATGTCTCCAGGCCCTATTCTGTATGGGTTACTTCTGACACAGCTATTCATACTTCCAGTTAACACCCATTCAGCCTTTAACACTCTCCAGCATATCATCAGCAATCTCCATGCCAGCTTCTCCTTTATTTCCTTCTGTCTCATTGGGCAACATTTCCATCTATTCAACTCACTCTTTCCACATCCTCAAATGCTACTTCTTGTCATTAGTATAAATACCATGATTTCCCTTCTGTTTTCAGTTCTGAAGAAGAGTCACTGATCTCAGAACATTAAATTTGGTTTTTCTCTCCATAGATGCTGCCAGATCTGCTGAGTTTCTCCAGCACTTTCTGTTTTAATTTGAGATCTACAGCATCTGCAGATTTTCATTTTATAAAAATGCAAATTGTTTTTACAAGAGACACATTTACACTCTAATTTAGAAATTGTATCCATATTGGACTTTTTGCATCATCAAGATATCCCAGACCCCCTCACAACACATTGATTACTTTTGAAAGCAACTTTTGCATGCAGAATCAACAAGGACTTGGTATTCAGTATAGACCATAAAATAAGATGACCAGGCCGGCTTTCTTGATGATGTCAGTTGAGGGACAATTTCCTGTTCAAGTAATGATGTAGCTCAGTGATTAGATTAGATTAGATTAGATTCCCCACAGTGTGGAAACAGGCCCTTCGGCCCAACAAGTCCACACCGATCCTCCGAACAGTAACCCACCTAGACCCATTTCCCTTTGACTAAGGCACCTAACACTATGGGCAATTTAGCATGGCCAATTC
The DNA here is from genome assembly GCF_004010195.1 of Chiloscyllium plagiosum. Lineage (NCBI taxonomy): Eukaryota > Metazoa > Chordata > Chondrichthyes > Orectolobiformes > Hemiscylliidae > Chiloscyllium > Chiloscyllium plagiosum. The sequence goes on along the minus strand of NC_057724.1, from coordinate 32,853,786 downwards.
ATCTGACTTACACATCTTTGGACTGTGGGAGGAAACCGGAGCACCCGGAGGAAACCAACATGGGGAGAATGTGCAAACTTCACACAGACAGTCACTTGAGGCTAGAATCGAACCTGGGACCCTGGTGCTGTGAGGCAGCAGCATTAGCACTACTGCCTCTCAGCGCCAGTGACCCCAGGCTCAATTCTGGCCTTTGACGACTCTCTACGTGTAATTTTGACGTTCTCTTCATGTTTGTGTGGTTTTTTTCCGGGTGCTCAGGTTTCCTCTCACAGTCCAAAAATGTGCCGTTAGGTGGATTGGCTGAGGTAAATTGCCCATAGTGTCTCGGGAAGTGCAGGGTAGGTGTCGACTCAGTGGGCCAAATGGCTTGCTTCCATACTCTAGGGATCCTATGATTCTATATAATATTCTATCTGAAATATGATGCCTCAACAATGCAGCACTCGCATATTATAGCAATGATGTAGCACTGCTAACCAAAAGACAATTTGTAGCTCGGGCGCTCGTTGTTGTGGTTCTGTTCATCGAGCTGGGAATTTGTGTTGCAGACGTTTTGTCCCCTGTCTAGGTGACATCCTCAGTGCTTGGGAGCCTCCTGTGAAGCGCTTCTGTGATGTTTCCTCCGGCATTTATAGTGGTTTGTCATCTAGCATTCAAAGTTTGTGAGAAGATTTGTAGCTCGGGTGCTCGTTGTTGTGGTTCTGTTCGCCGAGCTGGGAATTTGTGTTGCAGACATTTTGTCCCCTGTTTAGGTGACATCCTCAGTGCTTGGGAGCCTCCAGTGAAGTGCTTCTATGATGTTTCCTCTGGCATTTATAGTGGTCTGTCTCTGCCGCTTCCGGTTGTCAGTTCCAGCTGTCCGCTGCAGTGGCCGGTATATTGGGTCCAGGTCAATGTGCTTATTGATTGAATCTGTGGATGAATGCCATGCCTCTAGGAATTTCCTGGTTGTTCTCTGTTTGGCTTGTCATATAATAGTAGTGTTGTCCCAGTCAAACTCATGTTGCTTGTCATCTGCGTGTGTGGCTACTAAGGAAAACTGGTCGTGTTGTTTCGTGTACAAGGTATACAGGAAAGCCACACACACAGACCAAGTCCTGAACTACGAAAGCAACCACCCCAACACACTCAAAAGAGGTTGCATCAAGACACTGTTCAAAAGGGCCACAACACACTGCAGCACCCCAGAACTGCAAAAAGAGGAAGAAGAACACCTCTACAATGTATTTGTCAAAAACGGATACCCCCGCAATTTCATCAACAGATGCCTAAGGGAAAGATAATGGACTGAGGACATGCCACAACCCAAAGGACTAGCCACGTTACCATACATCAAGAACATTTCGGAACTGACAGCCAGACTACTGTGATCACTAGGACTCATAACAGCACACAAACCAACAGCCACTCTCAGACAACAACTCACCAGGACAAAGGACCTGATACCCAGCATGAGCAAAACCAATGTAGTGTACAAAATCCCATGCAAGGACTGCACAAAACACTACGTAGGACAAACAGGAAGACAGCTAATGATCCGTATCCATGAACATCAACTAGCCACAAAATAACACGACCAGCTATCCTTAGTAGCCACACACGCAGATGGCAAGCAACATGTGTTCTACTGGGACAACACTACCATTATAGGAGAAACCAAACAGAGAACAGCCAGGGAACTCCTAGAGGCATGGCACTCATCCACAGTTTCCATCAACAAACACATCGATCTGGACCCAATATACCGACCACTGCAGCGGACAGCTGGAACTGACAACCACTATAAATGCCAGATGAAACATCACAGAAGCGCTTCACAGGAGGCTCCCAAGCACTGAGGATGTCACCTAGACAGGGGACGAAACGTCTGCAACACAAATTCCCAGCTCGGCGAACAGAACCACAACTATTAGCTAGCATAAAATAACAAAGTGGTTTAACTTTGCATAACTCTTTAATTGAGTATTTTAATGGTTCTATTCTTGGAGTCAGTAGTTGTGGGAGTGCATTTTTTCTGGAATATAAGACTTGGTCCTCAAATGGACTTGGATCCATGATTTATACAATTGTATGTTAAGTAAGTGAAAGAAAGTTGTTTCATTTCATGTTAGAACATATTTAATTTAACAATTGATATTTAAATTTTGTTCAACGAAACTTACCTTTTCTTCAAGTAATGTCCCTCCTTGAGTCCTTTAAATAAGCTGCTAACTCAGTTCATAATTACAACCAGACATAGGCTCTTTAAACTCCTGTCTTCAACAGCCCTGTATGATGCCTTCCTCTCTTATACGTTTGCATTTGATTGAATGTGTTATCAAGACAAATGAATGTTTTCAATTAATGTGGCTTCAGCATTCTGTGATTTAATTTTAGGATTATTGATTTCAACAATTGCTATTAGATGTCAAACAATGACTGAATTAGCATTTTGGAAGATGGACAAATTCAAATGAGTCCAAACAAATGATAGTTGAGCATGGAATATTATCAATATTTTCTGTTAGAGACTTGAGAGAAACTAATTTCTGTTCCTATCACTGGAACAAATTAACCATGTTGCAATTTACGATTTTCCCTTTGAAGATCATACTTAGCCATTATATCTGAGTAACCTCTGCTGGCTTTCATTCGAAGCTATCATCAATTACGATAACCAATCTTTACAGGTTGGATTGTTGGTCAACAAGTCCAATCATTGTTCTAGACAATGGCCAGAAGTTTAGAATCATTGGTTATGGTTGGGCTTACAGCACTGATTTTTCCACAATAAAATTTTGTTCTGTTAGCAAGCTATGGATCTGATCTCAACAATAATGCATTACATGTTTTAAAAGGGCTTAATGATTGGAAAACAGGAGAAGGAACCTGCAACAGTATATTCTGATCCTGAAAGCATGGATTATGGGTTGGGAAGGCAACTTAATTATGTGAGGTGGAGACATCCCAGCACACCTTGCCTTCTCAGTGTTATTTGGGTGTACCAGTTCACTATCCTGTATTGTTGCCACCACCCTCTTTCAGTGCAGGACATTTCTTCTAGTGTTGTTGAAAAAAAGCACATCTTGATCTAGGTAGGTAGGTTTGTTGTAGTCAACAAAATATAGTTTATGGCATGTTAGCAAATAACTACAGGTCACAATACCATGATAGACATTATTACAGAGACTTAGAGGATGACTAGATGCTTGGTCTCACTGCTCTGAGATCCTAAACTGTCCTGCCCAAATGACCTTGTGACATCAAGACAGTGGGTGGTGCTGATGGCACTCTTCAGTATGAATCTTTTTGTACTCATTACAAATCACATACAACATCTGAATTACATTCTGGATGGGAAAACCGAAGCTATATCCTTCAACCCGCCACCAAGTGAGGCTCTTAACTGATCAAGTAATGACCTCTTAAAGACAAGTTATAGTTTGATTTTCAACCAGGCTCCAATTATCTCCGCTGTAGGCAGGACAAAAGAAGAGTCAGCCTACTAGAATAGTAAACCAGTGCAGCAGGCTATCACTTGGAGGTTTGGTAGGGCAGTGGTGTTCCTCAATCTTAAATCCGCAGCAACTTGTGTCTGACTGAGGGACTGGACCAGGATAAGAGGGTGGCCTCTGAGAGACAGTCCCTGTCCTGTCCTACTCTTCCTGCAACTGTCAGCCTCCAACACTGAAAACCACTCTCTCCCGAAAAGTCACTTACCTGACACCTTGCTCCTCGCAGTCTTTGTTCTCCTCCTAGCAGCAGGCCCTCCCTTTTTGGTGGTGCTGTACCATGTGAGAGTTGTAGGATCTGATTGGTCAGCAGCTCCCATTGTGCTTCCACCCTGACAACTTGAATTCAGAGACATGCCTAGCCCTGCCAACCCCAACAAGCTGATTGGTGGAAAACACAAAAGGTGTTGCTCTAAAGAGTCAGTTTACTTGTCTCTTGTCACTTTCCAAGAAGGTGAGCAACACCAATGGAAGATTCTGTCATTTAATTGACCTTCTGTCATTTAAGCTCAATTATTGAGGTGCCCTGCTGCCAACATATCTGAAACCAACTAGCTCACCATAATAGACTATGAATATAGCTGACTTGTAAGGATCAATATTTATTTTATTTTTAACACCCAATCATTGTTTGTCTGTTGTATATAGTTGAACTCAATCCTTCACGATAAAGTAATTGTTTGAGACAGGATCATATTTTCTTTAATGATGATAGAGGATCAATTAGTGTCGCATGAAACATTAGATACTGATGAGTGGTGATATTAATCAACAGATTGTGACTTGATTTATGCCATTAAATTGTTACTCTGAATCAATTAATAACAGTCACTGAATGATCAGCACAGAGCAACACTAAGAGCCTTGGCAACATGTCATAAAAATGTTGATATATTGTTGTAATGTTAGGTAATGGCCCAAAATTGTAGAGACGTATACATACTAGTTTTAAAAGTGAAGTGTAGTGAATAATCAAATTTTGTATGCATATTAGTTCTGGAGTTGTAACATTTTTATGTAGATACTGTATGACTATAGAACAAAAAGACTTTATAACTAGAATATAAAATAATTCCCCTGAGATTTCAGTCTTCATGATTATCCAAATTGTGGGAAATAGAATGATATTTTATTCCTTGGTAAATGTTTTTGGTAAGTAATGGATAATCCTTAGCTTATCACTTCTCAGAATATCAGGACATTTGTGTTATTTAAATTCATTTCAGTTTGGCAGCATATGATGCTCATAACCAGTAAAATATTAACAAATAGAAACTTCCATATTTTCACATGTAATAAATTACTTAGCTAATGTCTAAATATGATAATGCATTTGAAAACATTTATGGCTGGTCTCACAATACAGTTTTGGATATGTCTTCTCGAAACGAAATAAAGCTTGACTGAAGTTCACTGTATCATGGGATAACAGGGCATCATTTCATCATCATAACTTATGCATAACAATTTCAAACCTAAGGTTGTTTTACTTGTTTCTGAAATTTTTGAACCGTGTAACTTTATTACTGTTGATGAAGAAACAATGTTACCTCACCTTTAACTTCAACTGTCTTTTGTTGCATTACAATAATAGCTTCAGTTAAAGTGCTTAAGTATAACTTAAACAAAATCATTGCCGAAGCAGTGAACATTATACCCATCAGAAAAATGTATAAGAAATACCAAAGTAAAAAGGTCTGAAAGGGGAATGATGATTGGTAGAAGCATTTCCATTGATAACACAGCAGTTAATGATGACTGACAGTTAACTGTCAAGCTTTATTAGATTTTAAACCAGGCAGGTTAACTATGATTTATCAAGGCAGTGCCCTGAGAATTGAACCAGAGAATAACCATTACTGGTTTTGTTGAGTTGGAACAGGTAGAGTGTGTGTACATGTCATTCAGTCTCTGAGGGAGGCAATAGCCTAATAATATTTTTGCTAGACTATTAATCTAGAGATCCAGGTAATCTAGGACCTGTAATGACACATGGTGGGAATTTGAATTCAATAAAAACCTGGAATCAACTTTCTAATGATCATCAAGAAACCAAACTTAAAGCAAATTACTGCAAATGCTGGAATCTCTACTGAAAACAACCAATGCTGGAGATGACAGCAGGTCAGACAGCAACCTTGGAGAGAGACCAAGCAAACATTTCGAGTCGAGATGACTTTTCAGAGCTGACATGAAGTGTGGAGCATTCTAATCTCCAAGTGCTCCCCCCCAACTATAGCAAAAACACTGCCCCCTCCACATTTCATGTCAGTATATTTTACTTAAGTTTGAATTTTGCATTATTGCTTCATAATACTACCTGTATCCCCAGTGTTTGTCCACCATGTACAAGAAGTCGCTTGGCACCCCTACTATTACCTTCAAAATTCACTCCCTTTAACAATGGTACACAGTCACAGCAGAATGTACTATCTACAGATACATTGCACTAACTCACCAAGCTTCCTTCAACAGCATCTTAGAAACCCATAACCTCCATTATCTGCAAGGACAAGGATGGCAGATGTGTAGGAAATCCACCAACTGCAAGTTTCTTTCTAAACTCAATTCCACTCTCTCTTGAATATATATTGTTCCTAATTGTCACTGGGTCAAAATCCTACAACCTTCCTCCTAACAGCATTGTTGGTCTTCCTACAACCTAAGGACAGGAGCAATTCAATAAGGGAGCTCACCACCATCTTTTCCAGAGCTAGTAGGGATGGGAAATACATGCTGGACTAGCCAGTAACTTTTGCACCAAAGAATAAATAATAAAAATGCCTACACAAATCCAAAATTTTACACAGAATGTTTACAGCAAGAACAGGCCATTCAGGCCATCACCTCTTTGCCAGATTCTGCAGTAAGTTCTTTAGCAGATTTTGGAGTCACAAAAGAGAATTACAGGTATATACTTTCAGGCTTTTTATTTTATCTTCTTCTGTTTATCAAATTTACCTTTTAATGTTGCATTAATGCCTACCTCAGCATTCCAGTCATTCAAAGATTTGCTGGATAAAGAAATTTCTCCCAAATTTCTCGCTTATTAATCATTTTAACCTAATGATTGCACAGAGAAAATAGTCTTCATTTGTTTGTTCTGTTCAAATATTTCAGAATTTTAAACGTTTAAAAAATTTCAGCTTTCAGCAAAAATGGTACCATCTCCTTTTAATATGATTTATATTTTTATAAGGTCTTTCAACATTTTAAAACATCCCAGGACAATTTGCCAAGGCAATCATGTCTACTTCTTCCTTGGTGAATCAAAGTCCAATGTCCTATTGCTTTAACATCCCTTCTGCAAAACTGTGCACAGTATTTTATCTGTAGATTAAGCATTGACTTCCTCACTTTATTATTACTTTAATGCTCTTATATTCTGCAACCTGCACCTCAAGTCCAAAATGATATTAGCATTTTGTTAAAGGTTTTATCTACTTCATACTTGTCAGGGTAATGTCAATCTGCAGTATACTGAGGATTTTCTGATTCTAAAACTATTTCTACATGTGTAGCTGTCATCCATCATGTAGTGATTGGAATGAGGCCAACCAGATGGCCCTCATAGATTGTGAGCTCCCTGATTGGGGCTGTTAATTTGGTCCAATCAGGGACCCCTGGCTGACAGATATAAACAGGAGTGTCAGCACGCGGTCTTCACCAACACCCTGGGTGGCACGGTGGCACAGTGGTTAGCACTGCTGCCTTACAGCGCCAGAGACCCGGGTTCAATTCCCACCTCAGGCGACTGACTGTGTGGAGTTTGCACATTCTCCCCGTGTCTGCGTGGGTTTCCTCTGGGTGCTCCGGTTTCCTCCCACAGTCCAATGATGTGCAGGTCAGTTGAATTGGCCATGCTAAATTGCCCGTAGTGTTAGGTAAGGGGTAAATGTAGGGGTATGGGTGGATTGCGCTTCGGCGGAGAGGTGTGGATTTGTTGGGCCGAAGGGCCTGTTTCCACACTGTAAGTAATCTAATCTAATCTAATCCCTGGAGTTGTTCAGGGAGAGGTGGGCGCCGCAGGGAGTGGAGTGCATTATTTCCCCCTCCAACTCTATTTTGATTTAATTCCTGCCTACTCATCACTGTTTGATCACACAGCATTGCCTTTTGTGAAGGGCACTGCTTGTCACTGGCCACTCGGGTATTTTCCTTTCTTCCTGGTGGTGGAAATTGAATAAAGATTCGTACACCTTGTGTCTCTCGTTGTGTCTCACACAACATGGGTGCTGGGGTAAAAATAAGCACTACCACAGTTAGGCGGTAGTGTGGGGGGAAGGAAAAAAAGAAAAAAAAAACAAAAAGAAAAAAAAGAAATTTTTTTTAAAAATAAACAGGAGTGTCAGGGGTTTCGTACACTCTAGGAGCCAGCTCTGAGCTATCTGGGTCAGTGACATATACCATGCACTTGTAAATAAAGGGTAACTTGATGACGGGATACGGGCCTTTGTGGTGTTATTTCACATCAGTCTAAAGTAATGATCAGTAGAACTATTTCAGACTGTATCAGGCTATTATTTATTTACATGAGAACTGCTGACACCAGCTAGTATATTAAATCAATTATTAATCCCTGTTTTATTTATTGTGGCATAATCACTGTTTTGTTTTCAATTTGTTCTCTCATAAATAATGTACACTGATCTCAGTTTTAATAATTTTAAGAATGGAAATTTGGCTTGGGTGTGCTTGCATTTATACATGCACTCCTGATCTATGCTCTTATTGCTAGTCTATGATTAAATTGATCTCTGTAAACCTGTTAAGGCCATGAAATAAAATCACAATCTGAGGACTTGGGATCTGGGGATAATAATTAACATAAAAAGATTTAACCTTGAAGAAGTTTGCGAAAGTATTTTGAGGTGGTTTTCTTCAAGAATGAGGCAATACGAATGCAAGTTGTTGCTGTGGTCATCAGTGCTTGCAAGAGTATTGTAAAGTTATCAGTAAATTGATTAAAGTTGTCATTTTAGATTCCTTCATTACCCCATGTATGTTTTGCTAGTTCAACTAAAAACGCAAAATTTCCAAGCACAAAATAGAATCATAGAAGTGTCTGATTTGTGCCTAGATCAGTGAACATAATTTATTCTCATTTTTTCCAAAGGGAGATGACAATGGATACTGTCTTACTTTGGAAACGTAAGCAGGTCGTTTTTATTTCAGGCATGTTTTATTCAAGCTTGCAGTTTTTCCAGTCAATTTGAAAAATGGTCAGGCGTGCTGAAATAATGACTGTAGTAATAAAGATAAGAGTCACCAAACAATTGATGCATAAAAGTGTGAAAAATAGTGAATGATGAAATCTCGCTAGCCATTAATGAAGTGAAATGTTATAAACCTTCTCTCTTACAAATTCCTAATTGTTAACAGGTCCTTTCTGTCACTTGTACACCTTGAATGAAAATTCAAACCATGTCACAACAGTTATAGACAATATTCTGTTATAATCAAAATTCTTGAAATGTATCTTACCTTGAACTCAGTCAAGAACATATTCCTTTTATGAGTACATCTTCTAGCATTATAAACTATTTACAACTTGATTAGCCATTCATAGGTTCAATTACAAATGAAAAAGACAATGGATATGTTTATATTCAGCCTCAGAATAGGAGACTAATTTTATCCTAAACTGTAACACTAATGCCACTATGAACTTGCAAAAACTGTCAATAGAGAAAGAAAGTTGACTTATACACACATATGTTGGTGCTGAGATTGAAGATGATTATGTTGATTAAGCTAGATTTCTATTCTAGCAATTCTAATTGCACTCATGGATTGTGGGTGTATAAAATGACACAAGAAGTCCTAATATTTACAATAATTGGGCAGGCTTGACAAAGTAAGACTCAAACAAACTAAGTACAAAGATTGCATTAAGATTGTAGTTGAATTACTATTTAATGTTATGCTCAGTATGTTTTATTATCATTCACTTGAAAGAGTTAGGTGATATCTACCAGATATCATAACTCATTGTTGTTAACTCTATTCTCAGATTCAACACATTTTGTCTTCCACTTGTCCTTTAAGACCCTCAATAAAATTGATTGTATTAAGAGATTTTAATCCACTTTGTTTTTGAAAACAAATTGTTGTGTTAAACTTTGTAAACCAAATTGAGGGAATTTGTATTCCAAAAAAGTATAAATGCAGTTGTGTGAATTAAATTATTACATTAGTTATGAGAGAACACAGTGACTCCAAAGCTATTGCATGATGAATTATTAATTGAAACTTGCACAAATAAAAATAAACTGAAAAGCTTCCACATAATGTGATAGTAGAGCTAGTGCCAAAAAACATGATCTAGAAACTTGATCAAATCGATGGCCTTTAATGAACATCTTAAAGGAAAAGGGAGGTGGGGGGGGGGCGTGGAAGGTGTAAAAGGCATGGTCAGTCCAAGTGGAACAATTAAAATTAAGGTGCCCAATGGTCAGAATTAAACAAACACAGAATATTGGGCTCAATAAGGTTCCAGAAATCGGGAGGAGAAAGCATTATACACAATAAGAGGTAATGATCAAGAACTCATTGCTTATGAAGATAGTGGAAATGGAGAAAATCAATCATTTCTAAAATAAATTGTAAAGGCACTTGAGGGAAATAAAATTCCACAGCTGTGGAACAGAGAAGGGGAATGGATTAGTCTGCACCCTAAGATCCAAAATAGAGTTTTAAATTTGAAGTTCTGCTTGACTAAGAGCCAGTGACCACAAAGTTAATGAGTGAAAAGGACTTTGTCTAATATAGAGACAGACAGCAGATGTTTAAATGATACTAGGTTTATGAATAGTAGAATTTGGGTGACTAGCATGAGTGCAATAAAATAGCAGAAGCATGGATGAGGATTTCAGAATCAGAAGAACTGAGATAAGAGTGAAGTCTGTTGGAATGAGATATCTACACAGCTCATTGTACCCTTCTCCTCACTTTCCACCCAACCAGCCTCCACAGTCAAAGGATTATTCTCTGCTATTTCCATCATTTCCAATAGGTTACCAACATCAAAAACAGCTTCCCTCTCCTCCACTGTCAGTATTCTGCAGGGATCATTTTCTCAGTGACACCATGGTCTACTTCTCTGTCACTTCTAACACTTCCTCACTTCCCATGACACCAATCCATGCAACTGCAGAGAGTATAACACTTACTGTTTCACCTATTCCCTGTTCAAGGCCCAAAAAGTATAGCATTCACTTCTCATAATGCAATCACCTTTGCATTAGCAAGACCAATGCAGACTTGGTGATGGATTTGAAGAACGTCTCAGTTCCATCCTTAAGAGTGACACTGACCTTCCAATTGCTTGCTATTTCAATAGATCATATTGCTCCCACACTAACATTTCCATTCTGGTCTCTGCAGTATTCCAATGAACTTCAGTACCAGCTGGAAGAACAGACATTCTGTCATCAACTTAGGCACTTTATAGTCTTCAAGACTTAATTTGAGTTCCATAACTTCGGAGCATAATCTCTGTCCACCTTTTGGATTACAACCACTCCATTGCCCACTTGTTTTGCCTTGTTGGCTCTGGTCTCAGCAAAGGGGACTCATTTTCTCTTTTTCATACCTATCATTTATACCTATTTTACATATCAATCAGTTTTTTGCCTTCATTCACACTCCCTTTGATTTTTGCTCTGGGCACCTTAGCTATCTGTTCCATTCACTTCTCTACCCCTCTGGAATGAGGAGAAACATAATTTTCTAGTCCTCTTCAGTTTTGGAGAACAGTAACATCAGATTTGGAAGTTTAATTATTTTTCTCTCTCCGCAGATGCTGTCAGACCTGCTGAGTTTCTTCATGATTTCTTGCTTTAGTTTTAGATTTCCAACTTCAACAGTATTTTGCTTTTATCATTATTCCAGTTGCTATTTGGTGCAGCAGAGACTACCATCTCCCTCAGTTAATTCAATACTATGTCCGCTGATAAAGCATGAAAAAGACATTTAAAATAAAAACTAGATTTCTTTATCTAATTTTAAAATGGACTGTGATGGACTAAAATGGCTGTAAGAAATCACCTGATTTGCAAGTTGACTGCGGCTCTAGAAATCTCCATCAGTCATTGCAAAGTCAACCCTGGTGGAACTTAATGCCTCATAATTACATGGACATTGCAAACACAATGAAACAAAGAGAGAAGCAGACCCTTCATCCCACAACTGAACTGAGAACAAAGGAGATATATAAAAACCCATAATGGTTGCAAAGGTACAAACAGTCACCATCAAATTCCTGAGGTCTTCAATGGGTTTTTTTTTATCAAAGGGATAGATGCCAACCTATTAGTCAAAATGGCTTTCAACAGTAGATAACATCATATGAACACAACTCCTGCCTTTTGAATAGTTTTAATTTTATATTTCTGAACTCTTGTTAGCCTGCTTTTAATATTGGAACAGAAAACAACAAGCAGCACTTAAGGCTAACAGCTAAGCCTGCCTCAAGACCAATTCTCCTTGGAGACTATTTCTGGAAAGTATACAGTTTCCCATCTATTAGAACAATCTTGCAGTGCTGTTATTAACTTTGAAGAAATTCTGCAACATCCTAAGGGTGAATGTTTGCATCTAGAGGGTGGTGCGTATGTGGAACCAGCTGCCAGAGGAAGTGGTGGAGGCTGGTACAATTACAACAGTTAAAAGGTATTTGGATGGGTATATGAATAGGAAGGGTTTAGAAAGATATAGGCCAAATGCTGATAAATAGACAAAGTCTTTTCCCCAGTGTGGGGGAGTCCAGAATGAGATGGCATAGGTTTAAGGTAAGAGAGGAGAGATTTTAAAGGGATCTCAGGGATAATGTTTTCACCTAGAGTGTGGCTCGTGTATGGAATGAGCTGCCAGAGGAAGTGGTAAAGGCTGGTATGGTTACAAGATATAAAAGGCATCTGGATGGGTTTATGAATATGAAGAGTTCAGATGGATGTGGACCAAGTGCTGGCAAATGGCAGATTAGGTTGGGATATCTGGCCAGTATTGGATGGCAGTGTCTGTTTTTGTGCTGTACATCTCTATGACTCTATGACTCTGCCTTCAGCCAACTGGACAACAACTTTCTGGGTTAAAACAAAGAACTGCAGATGCTGAACATCTGAAACAAGTGGAGAGAAAGTTGGAGAGAAAGCAGTTAATGTTTCAAGTCCAGTGACCCTTCTTGAGAACAGTACTGAAGAAGAGTTACCAGACTCGAAACATTAACTTTGTTTTCTCTCCATAGGTGCTACAAGACCTACTGAGTTTCTCCAGTAATTTCTGTTTTTGTTTAATAACTTTCTGAATTTTGACAATGATGTGAATTAATAATTATCCTGTTATTTTTGGTATTCAATGCTGTAGAACCCTTTCCTTTCTTGTTTCTTCCTTGTGTGCTCACGTATATGTGTGTGAACCACCCTGAGCTTGAATGTGAGTAAATACCATTTCTGATTTAAATCAAAGAGAGAACTTGCTGCAAATCCTTTCTAATTTGGCATCACCAAAAAAGGGGTTTAAAACAAACCTCAGCCTGGTTTGAAATTAAACCATTGAGCTCAAAGTCAAAAATTGAAAAGTAACAATCAGTTTAGTATTGTCTTCCCCAGACTTTAACAACTGAAATACATAATGAGTTTTTCAGCTCAGCTACAACATGAATTGCATTCTGAGAAGTTGGAGGATTATGGACCGTACAAAAGCTCTCAAACAGTTTTTTTTTTGCATATCCTCAGCATTTTTGGCCCAGTACTTCCATTCCATTTTTTTTTCCACAAACAACACAATGATTGTTTGTGTTGTACAGGTTTAGACGTTTTGACTTTACTCTACTGTCTCATCATGTATCCACTCTTCACATGTAATTATAAAACATGACAGTTGACAGGTTGTTTTAATCAAGATGGAGTCTTTGCCGAAGCGCTCAATTGTCTCTGCACCCAATCTCTACTTGTGCACTTTCCAGGGAAAAGTGACTTTATAATTCTGAACTGGGAGAATGCTGGAAGATTTTATCTCCTTTTTTATTTCATCTACACTGGTTAATCGTAACATCCTGTCTGGAGTTTGACTTGATCTGATCTCATGCAGCACAGTCCATGGAAATAAAAATGCACAGTTCATGTCTAAATTACTCAATTTTATGCACTTACAACTACTGAACCAATTGAGGAAAAGGCAACCAGAACTAATATTTTAAATCAAAAGTACCACACTCATTAATTAAAGGTGTCTAAGTGTTAAAATAATTAATTAGACTATCCCAAAACAAATTGATTATTTGTAACCTCACAATCTAATTTCCAAGTACTTCAATAATTAATTAGCACCATGAATCAAAAATTCACCCTTCCTGACTTTGAATCAGTAAGGGAAAAGCTTAACAAATCAACTGGAAGGCTTGAGATTTAGTGAATCATTAACTAACCCAGTAAACAAATTTACATTACCTAAATCATCACTTTGTGTTGCAGTTACATGTTGAATGTTGGATTTTATTTTCTGATTTTCTTCAGTTTGTCTCCTAAACTTGCACATTCAATCTTATTCTCATCTCCAAGCTGCTAAATCTTCAAAGTCTGGAATACAAAGGGGAGGAGTTTATGCTTCAGTTGTAAATATATTGATCTGATCCATCTGGACTGTTGTATTCTGCTTTGAACATCTCTGACTCAATATTGATGGGGTCGGGAGATGTGAAAATGGAAGTAGGAACCAATTCTGAGATTCCTGATCCCATTCCCTATAAATGTACAATAGGACATGGTTGAGTGTCCAAATATCTATTAGACTGTTGAAACTGGGAAAGATTGCTTGACTGACAACTCTTGTTGTATGATCTGTTCTGGCAATTTAACAAGAACAAATGTTCCTATTTTTGGTGATGTGTTTTATCACGTGATAGTCATAGCACCTAGTTCCTCCACGGTCCATGGTGACTTTTCTAAAACAATCTTCTGGTCTTCATCTCATTAATTATGCAGCTGAGCTCTTCAGCACCCTTGTCATGGAATTGCACTTCAAGAAAGGCAGTAACGCTTGTTGCTGGTAAGATTTTGTGAATTTCATGTTGCTGGTACCATATAAATCAAACCTGTGCATCATTTCAGGTGCTGTCAGTGGACTGACAGTGGTCAGTCACTGCACTGTTTTCAGACAATCTGAATGGCTGACTGTGGTCATAGCTCCTGATTAAGCATAGTCCCTCATCACCCTACTAAGACCTGCTTCCCTTTGACTTTCAGCCAAAGTCATTTGGTTGCTTGTCATGATATTCCACACAAGCTGCTGACACATTCTGTTGGTGTGACATTGATATAGCATGATGACATAGAGAAATATGTCCACCCTCTTGAAACGTGATAAGCTGTTTGCTTGTTCCACTGTGACATTAAAAAAACTATGTAAACCTGCAGAGAATGTAGCATCGAAGACCCTGAGCACGGAAAAGCAATTTAAACCTCTGGCAGCCCCCAAGGCAACACAATGTGAGTGAGCATTAAGTAAGCAACGAGCCATAAGATAAATGTTGTGTAGATGCATGAGATGCATGTATGTCCCTGAATACAAAAATGATCCAGCAGTAACAACCGAGACATAGAGTTCTAAAGTGAAGTCCTGATGCATTGAAGTGGTGTATGAGTTGGTCTGAAAACAGGCGTGATGTAATGTTGAAGCTGGTGGTTTTGTTAATGCCCAGTGAGAACAAAGTGTAGATGGGTTGGAGGAAAATGTGCATGGAACATGCAGGGACATTGTGATGAAGAAAGTTAGATATAGACCTGGAGAAATTTTTCCTGATGATTCACACTTTTATTGGCCTGTAATTAAAGCAGTTTTTTAAAATAAATGGAAAGTAATTATTGTATTTTTAAGGTGTCCTTTTAAAACATCCTATTATCACAATACAGTTAGTGGATTCCATAAACACTGAACAGTTGGTGAATGAGCATGGAAGTGCTATAGCTGAGCATGGATGATATGAGGGGCCATAGTGGGAAGGTTAAAGGCTTGTCATGAAGAGTATGGAGACTAAATGGGTATTTGGAGGATGATAATTTGTGATGGAGAGCATAAAGAGAAATGGAAGAGTGGATGGAGGTGCTTAACTTGGTCTGGAGAGTATGAAGGACCAAAAGGGTGAGTATAAGGTGACATGGATGGGGTATGAGAAGAGTGTGTGAGGGATGGGGAGAGTTCTAGAGGCTTTACTGTTTTTATTATAAGTGGTAAAGGTGTCAGAGGCCTGAGATGGACCATTTAAACAGACCACTTAGCATTTTCTCCATGGGTGTTTGGCCTGACTCCTTTACAACCTACAAGTCCTCTGACCCGATTATTTGCATGACTTTGTCGCGAGGATTTGTTCTGAGCTTGATAGTTTTGCAACTTCAGCTATTTGCCCTGAGAGTATAAATCTAACCTTACAACTCCAAAATGTAGTGACATTGGAGAAACAAAAGTTGAATTCAGCAGAGCATCAAGAGTTAAACATATATTTAAATTTAATTAAGGTTTGTGGTTATTCCCTTAAGTTTAGAAGATTGAGAGTTGGTTAATTGAGGCCTTTTACAAATCTAACCTTATACCCCTTTAGAAGAAAAATAGATTTGCATTAATGCACTGTCAAATAAGCACAGTTGAAGTTAGTTACTATTGGATTGTATAAAATGCAACTGCAAATATTGGAATATGGAGCCAGACTCACATCAGTAATGTGATGATTATTACATAATTGATTATGCTGATGTTGATTGAGGCATAAATATTGGACAAGATACTAGACAGAACTCCTCTTCTTGCATTGTAAATAGTCCACTGAAAACATTCAACTCAATCTGAGAGGCAACATCACTTTAATTTCAAGCCTCATCTGAAAGATGATCTGTAACAATCTTTCCCTCCCTTAGTGAATGTTAAGAAGATTTAGCTTGGATTATGTTTATGACTTTGGAGTGGTATTGAACTCTTAACCTTCTGAAGCAGAGTACTCTCCATTGAAGAACCACAGCTGACACCTCTTGACTGTCCTGCTCCTTAGACGCTGCCTGACCTGCTGTGCTTTTCCAGTGCCGCACGTTTTGACTCTGATTTCCAGCATCTGCAGTCCTTACTTTTCCTGCCTTTTGACTTAAACATAGTAGTCAAAGTGAAATTATTCAATTTGTGAAACAAAATCTGGGAGTTTTACACAGACAATAACTTGCGTTTGGACAACTTGAAAGTTGCAAATTGTAGAAAATTCAAGTAAATGATCTTTACCTATGGTTCTTGCCATTTAAAAAAAATATACTACTAGGTCATGGATTGCTTTTTACTTTTTGCTTTCTCACAAATAATTTGGAAACAATTAGTAATCAAACTTCAAGCACACTGGACAAATGGTTGACAATAAGAAGAGGGATGATAATCCAGGACTGAAGGTGCTATATCTGAATGCATGCAGGCTGAGGAATAAGGTAAATGAGCTTGTAGCACAGATTGAAATTGGCAGGTATGACGAGGTGGGCATCCTAGCAAAAAGATAGGCAACTGGGCAGAATGGGTGGGGTTGCCTTATTTGTAAAAAATGAAATTAAATCAAAAGTAAGAAATGAAGATGGGTCAAATGGTTTAGGATCTGTATGGGTAGAATTGAGGAACGGCAAAGGTCAAAAAAACCACAGTTGTAGTTATGTACAGGCCTCTAAACAGTATTCAGGAGCTGGGCCGCATGATACACCAGGAGATAGAGAAGATGTGTAGGAAAGGCAAAATTACAGTGATCATGAGGGATTTCGATATGCAGGTGGGCTGGGAAAATCAAGTTGGTAATGGAATACCTGACCTTTTGGGTCAGGTATTCATAATGAAATTTATGGAATGTCTACGAGATGGCCTTTTGGAAAAGCTTGTGGTGGAGTCCACGGAACAGGCAATACTGGATCTAGTGTTGTGCAATGAGGCAAACTTGATAAGGGAGCTTAAGTTGAAAGAACCCTTGGGAGGCAATGATCATAGTATGATTGAATTTATGCTGCAATTTGAGAGGAGGAAGATTGAATCAGAGGTAACAGTATTACAACTGAATAAAGGCAACTACAGGAGCATGAGGTTGGAGCTGGATAGAATTGACTGGGATAGGAACCTATGCAGGGAAGACAGTGGAACAGCATTAGCAGGAGTTTCTAGGAGTAATTCAGGAGACACAGCAGAGATTCATCCCAAGGAAAAAGAAACATGGTACAGGGTGGATGAGGCAACCATGCTATGGAAGTCATGGATAGCATAAAAGCAAAAGAGAAAGCATATAATGTGGAGAAGGGCAGTGGGAAACCAGAGGATTGTGAAGCTTAAAAAGACCAAAAGAGGGCAACAAAAAAAGAAATAAGGAGGGAAAAGATTAAATATCAGGGTAAGCTAGCTAGTAATATAAAGGAAGACTGTAAGAATGTATTTGAATATAATAAAGGCACAAGAGAGGAAACAGTGGACATTGGGCCCCTGGAGAATGACATTGGAGAGATAGTAGTGGGGAACAAGGAAATTGCTGAGGAACTGAATAATTACTTTGGGTCAGGTATTCATGGTGGAAGACATGATTAATATCCCAAAGATTCAAGAGAGTGAAGGTGCAAAACTGAGTACGGTGGCCATTACTAAGGAGAAGGTGCTAGAATAACTAAATGGCCTGAAGGTGGATAAATCACCTGGACCAGATGGACAACACCCCAGAGTTCTAAGAGAAATAGCTGAGGAGATAGCAAAGGTGTTAATGGTGATCTTTCAGGAATTGTTAGAATCAGGAAGGGTTCCAGAGAACTGGAAAATTGCTAACATGACACTTCTGTTTAAAAAGTGAGTAAGGCAAAAGATGGAAAATTACAGATTAAGTAGCCTAACCTTGGTCATGGGTAAGATCATAGAATCCATTATGAAGGATGAGATTACTGAATACTTGGAAATGCATGGTAAAATAGGGCAAAGTCAGCATGGTTTTATCAAGCAGAGGTCATATAACTCTGCTAGAATTCTTTGAGGAAGTAATGAGCAGGTAAGACCAAGGAGATCCAATGGATGTTATCTGTCTAGACTTCAAGAAGTTTTTTGACAAGGTGCTGCACAGGAGGCTATTGAGTTAGATTAGGGCCCATGGTGTTAGAGGCAAAATGCTAGCATGGATAGAAGCTTGACTGTCTAGCAGAAAGTGGAGAGTGGGGATAAAAGGGTCTTTCTCAGGATAGCAACTAGTGACAAGTGGTGTTCCGCAAGGCTCAGTGTTGGGACTGCAACTTTTCACCTTATACATTAACAATCGAGATGAAGGAACTGAGGGCATTCTGGGTAGATTTGCAGATAATACAAAGATGGGAGAGGGACAGGTCGCATTAAGGAGGCAGGGATGCTGCAGAGATATTTGCTCATGTTTGGAGAGTGGGCAAAGAAGTGACAGATAGAGTACAACATGAGAATGTGTGAGGTCATGCACTTTGGTAGGAAGAATAGAGTCAGAGTCAATTTTCTAAATGGGGAGAAAATTCAGAAATCTGAAGTGCAAAGAGACTTGGGAGTTCTAGTCCAAGATTCTCTCAAGGTAAACTTGCAAGTTGAGTCTGCAGTTAGGAAGGCAAATGCAATGACGGCATTTATTTTGAGAGGATTTGAATATAAAAGTAGGGATGTACTTCTGAGGCTCTATAAGGCTCTGGTCAGACCATATTTGGAATATTGTGCATAGTTTGGGTCCCGTAGTTCAGGAAGGATGTACTGACCCTGGAGCGGGTTCAGAGGTGGTTCATGAAAATGATCTCAGGAATGAAAAGCCGAACGTATGAAGAATGTTGAGGACTCTTGGTCTATACTCGATGGAATTTAGAAGGATGAGGGAATATCTATTTAAAACATACAGATTACTGAATGGTCTGGACAGAGATGATGTTGAGAAGATGTCTTCATTGGTAAGAAAGACGAGGACTCAAGGGCATAGCCTTAGAATTAAGGGAAGACCTTTTAGAACAGAGATAAGGAAAAACTTCTCAGTCAGAGAGTGGTGAATCTATGGAATTCACTGCCACAGAAGGCAGTGGAGGCCAGGTCATTGAGTATATTTAAGACTGAGATTGATAGGTTCTTAATGGTCAAGAGGATCAAGGGTTATGGAGAGAAAGTGGGAAAATGGGGTTGAGAAACTTATCAGTCAAGATTGAATAGCGGAGCAGACTCAATTGGCTGAATGGCCTTATTTCTGCTCCTAATTCTTATGGTGTTATGGTCTTAAAAGTACAGAACAGGCCCTTCACTCCACCAAGCCTGTGCCGACATATTTCATGAATTAAAAACTTTTGCACCCTGTGGTCTGCATGTATTCCCTGTCTATTCATATATTGACCAAGATGGCTCTTAAACATTGCTATTGAGTCTGCTTCTGCCACTTCCACTGGCAATGCATTCCAAACATTTACCACCCTCTGTGATGTAAACAATCATTTAAAAACGTGCCTTGTACATTTCCTTTAATTTTTTTCCCTTTTAAATTAAACCTATATCTCTTTGTAATTGAAATTTTTACCCTGGGTAAAATTGTCCGACTGTCCATTCTATCCAAGCCTCTCATAATTTTGTAAACTTCTATCAGGTTGCCTCTCAGCCTCTGATGTCAAGTGAAAATAAACCAAGTGTGTCCAATCTCTCCTCAGAACTAAAACTCTTCAAACCAGGCAACATCCAGGTAGAGCTTTTCTGTACCCTCTCCAAAACTTTCACATCATTCTGGTAGTGTGGCAATTAGAACTGTATAAAATATTCCAAACATTGCCAAATTAAATTTCTATACAGCTGTAACATGACTTACCAATTTTTACACTGTAGGCCCTGCCCAATGAAGACAAGCATGCCATATGTCTTGTTGACCACTTTATTCACTTGTGTTGCCACTTTCAGTGAACTGTAGACCTGTATGCTTTTATGCCTCTGTATGGGAGAAAGTGAGGACTGCAGATGCTGGAGACCAGAGTTGAAAAATGTGGTGCTGGAAAAACACAGCAGGCCAGGCAGCATCTGAGGAGCAGGAGAATCGACGTTTCGGGTATAAGCCCTTCTTCAGGAAGGGCTCTACTTGTTAATAAGTTACTAAAAATGTATCACTGAATGAATAGATTCCCAGCAACAAGCTCAATTCTGGAGAGGTGATTGGTTGTTGTGCAATAAGATACACTTTGCTACTTTTACTTTCATGGTTTGACATTGTCCTGTGTTTTAATCATAGATTTTACTCAATGGCAGGAGGTAGAGAGTGATGGGTCAAAGATTGTTTTATAACTGGAAGCCTATATCCAGGGTTCAGTCTGGATACATTGCTGCTTGTAGTATAGATTAATGATCAAGATATAAATGCAAGAAGTTCGATTGGTAAGTTTGCAGTTGACATGAAAACTGTTATTGCGATAAGTAGCGAGGAAGATTTGTTAAACATTATATATTAACAGGGCGTCAACATCACTGGCTAGATTGACATTTATTGCCAATCCACAATCCCATCTGTGTATTTTGAAACAATTAACCAACAATTACTTGGTGCCCTGAAACAAGCTATCTGTTCTCAATTTGTTGGATCTAATTTCACCATCTAACACAGTGGCACATTAATCTAACCTGAGGTTCTGGATTACTAGGTCTAGTGACATTACGACAACACACTGCCTCCCCAGTGGAATTAGAGGAGATTTGAAGAAAACATTTTTCGCTCAGAGGGCTGTGGTAGATTTGGGTTGAGGTGGGAACTTCCACAACATTTAAGCAGTATTTAGATGAATACTTGAAAAATTGAAACTAAGTTAAATAAGATCTGGCCACTCAGCCCTTCAAGCCTGCTCTGCTATTCAATATGATCATGGCTGATTAAACAACTCAGCACCCTTTCCCACTTTCACTTTTTGAACCTTTAGTCCTAAGAACAATTGCCATCTACTTCTGGAAAATTTTCAGTATGTTGGCCACAACTACTTGATGTGGGAGAGAATTCCACAGGCTCACCACGCTCCTCAGCTCAGTCCTATATAGCTTAACACGTATCCTTAAATTGTAACCCCTGGCTCTGAGCTGACTGGTCATTAGAAATTTCTTCCTCTCTTCACACTGTCTAGTCCTGTTAGAATTTTATGGTGTTAAAATACACAAGGTTTGAGACCAAGTGCTAAAAATGAAATTAGAGTAGATTGGTGTTTGATAATCAGTATGAATGACGGATGGAAGGTTTTCTTTCCCTGCTGTAAAACATGATGCATCTATGGCTTTTGGTCTGGGACTGTCTGACAAACTCTATCACTTTTTAAATTGAAAATGGCAGTTTACAACAATACAACAAGACAACAAAGAGGAACTGGACAGATGGTCTAAATCAACTTTGACAGTACTATGGCTTTAAAATATATATTTTGTCCTTGTTTTATGAAGAAAGGTTGAGACAGAGATGAAGAACAGTCTGCTCTAAACCAAAAGAGTAAACTGTTTGTGTGGCCTTTGGGCATTTTTGAAAAGTTAGAACAATAGAAGCAGCCTGAATGGGTGGACTCAAGCCCCCACAGAACGAGGAGTTTTAGTTTTAGCTTTCTGCAGTTGTTGGGATCCTGCCGCTAGATGGGGAAGCCATTATTCCTCTCTTTGTTACAGCTAAAACATGGTGTTCTCTTCCTGCTGCTGGAATTTGCTTTTGTCGAGGGTGTATTTATGGGATGCCTCCATACTGGAACAGTTAAATAGTGGTAGTTAGTATATCTAATATTTGGTTAAGCATTTAAATAGAGTTACAGTTAAGCCAATTCTTTTATTTTATTTTTACTTTGCCTGTATTTTAACTGTCGTGTAAATATAAAGCGTGTTTTGCTTAACATTGAGTAGCTTGACCAGTCAAATTGCATCTGGAACAGAGCGCCATACACAAAACCTTTAAAATAAGAAAAAGTTTGTGTTAAGATTATCTTCATAATATATTTTGAAGGCATTGGACTGGTCCATAACAGAACTAAATGGAACTTATTTGTAGAAAAAATATGAGGTGATACATTTTGGGAGACTGAGTAAGGCAAGGGAATGCACATTAAATGGCAGAACCTTACAAAGTACAGAATATCAGAGCAACCTTGGTGCATATGTTTAATGATCCTTGAAGGCGGCAGGACAGCTTATAAACAAGTAGTTAAGAAGGGATTTACAATTGTTGTCTTTATTAGTTGAGGCATTAAATATAAGATGGAGATTTAAAAGAGATTTATTAGGTCACAGCTGGAGTCTAGTGTACAGATCTGATCACCACAATATGGAAAAGATATGATTGCACTTGTGAGGGTGCAGAGAAAATTTACCAAGTTGCTGCCTGGGTTGGAGTGTTTCAGCTATGAAGAGGAATAAAATATACTTGGGTTTTTTCATTAGAGCAGACAAGACTGGGGGAACCTGATTAGGCTGTACAAAATTGAGGAACACAGATAAGAGTAGGAGCAGGAACCATGACAATTTAATAAGTATTTAGATGAACACTTGAAATCCAAAGTATTATAAGGCCATGCGTCAAGTGCTGGTAAATTAGATTAAAGTAGAGAGATGCTTGATGATTGGCAAAAACAGGATAAACAAAAGGGCCTAGTTCCATGCTGTAAAAGTCTAAGATTCAGAATGTTAGTCTGAGAGTGAGAGGCAGATTCTATTACTTTGTAATATTAAAAATGACAATTCACATCAATATTTCTATTTCATTGACCTGAATAGAAATGCTTATGTAAAATACTCCACTGTTAGATGGCTGAGATTCAGTTTGAACAGCTGTGGTCTATTCAATTTTGTGACTTTCCAACCAAAAAGAATTGTGCTATCAACTCTTCTTAGTATTGTTTGATCAGATCTATAGTCGATACTATTTTCTGATTCAAGAACTTAATTCACAGACAAGATCATCTATACTTTCCACTGCTCGGTAAGCACAGAATGTGATAAAGGCAGTAGCTTTTAAAAATAAGAACTAACATTCATTAAAGTAGCTATTCTTTTTTATTTGAATTTAATTTTTAATTAAATGCTCAAATAAAATTAGATGCTTGGATGTATGTACAGAATGCACATTTGAATGCACAAAAAAAGGTAGGCAGTGGTCAGTTATCCCCTGTTTTACCACCAGGTACAAACATGGAAGGCAGGTTTTAAACAGTGTTTCACAAAATTAAGAAGCAGCCCAATCTTTCAACAACTTTCATTTAGCTCCAGAATGAATGCATGGGTAGAATCATGACGTGTAGATGGGAACAAAACAATTTAAAAATATTTTTAATGTAAATATAATTTAAACTATATTAATTAGTGATGTTGAACATATGACCTGGGGCAAAGTTCCACACAAGCCTGTATTTTTGCTTTGCATTTTTGTTTCATAAATTGAGTGTGTTGGTATGGTATTTTGGCTCTTCCTGCAGGTCAAGTTTAATAAAAAAAATTAATGAACCCTGCCACATAACAGTCATCATTGCCAAGAGATGGAGATCAGATCTGTCACAGTTTACCTGGCACACATTGTGACAGCTTTTAACATTGATTGTTTCATGCAGTCCACTTCAAAAAATTGTCACAATGCTCCCCAATTTTATTTTATATCCTGACAAGTGCCTCTTCTATTTGTTAGCCTTTCTGTTTTTGAATAAATGCTCATTGCATTTCAAGAGAATTAGAGGATTTATTTCTTTTCTTTCTGGAGATGAATAAAAAACCTGCCTGGTTGATTTATAAGCAACAGACAACTACAGTAACACATAACATCTGAAAATACTCTGAATTAAACAGTTGTGTGAATAATAAGGGACACTTAAGTCTTCTGAATTAACCGGGTAATTATGAAAGCAGCAATCAATGTTTACAAACGCTTGTAAGTAATGCTGATGTGTGATTGTCCATGATTTAACTGTCGTCAAAACTGCTGCACTGAAGTGAATTCTAAGCATTGCCTGGAGAAATGTATATCAATTAAGAGCAAAGAAAGTAAATTCAGTTTTAATGAGCTATGTTCTCAAATTAATCTTGTAAAGGGACATTTCTATGCCCCAATGCAATGTTGCGATGAGTGTTAATTGATGGTTCATGTTAGGAACATTTTCTTAAAATGAAGTTGACATAGCAAGCTAGGTCTAAAATTGAAGAGCTTCACTGCATGTGTTTAACTGCAGGAGAGAGATTTGTATGTGCATGCCTACAGTGAAAATCACCAATTAACCTATTGCTTCCAAAATAAATACTGAGTTAATCCATGTACTTCAAGGATTTTGCTGAGTACAAGCAATTAAAATGCCAGGATGTCAAAGTAAGTTCTGATTTGTTTATAATCTATACTGTGCACAAGCTTTTCATTTTTTTGTGGGTTCAGTGGCAAATCTGCTATCTGTGCACAGACAGCAGATACAGCATAGAAGATCCTTGATTCAGTTTCTAATTTATGGTGATCCAAATGATCTCAGTAAAGTTGCAAGTAGGCAATGGATTGCTAACATTGCTCCTTGCCAATGCTACTCCTTGCCTGAATAGTCAACAGAAATCTGGTCATCCACTCCTGTTCATTTTGTTTTGTGTAATCTGCCACCAAATCACCATGTTCCATCCACTATTGACTAAATTCTGTAAAAATAAAATTGCTCCTGTGTGAACATTTGGTCAGGTTATGATCAAATAGGGCTTAATTTGTATCTGTCTTCATAGTAGAAGATATGGTAAACATTCTAAAAATAATTTGGAGCCAAGAGTTTGATGGAAATGATGAATGAAGGGTCATTATTATTAGGAGCAATAATAAACTGTGATGATAATGACTATTAGCAATAGGGGAGACATTGGCGTAGTGGTAATGTTTCTGGACTCATCATCCAGAGGCCCAGGCTAATGGTCAAGGGACAAAGGTTCAAGTCTCACTGTGGAAGCTGGTCGAATTTATAATAGGTTTGGTCATAAAACTAGGCTTAGTGATAGTGACAATGAGCACTATTGTCCATTGCTAAATAAGCCATTTGCTTCACTAATATCCTTTAGGGAAGGAATCTACTCTTCTTACCCTAAGTATGAGTCGAGGCCTTCAGAAATGTGGTCCACACTAAAATGGCTCATTTTGAGAACAATTAGGGTCGGGCAACAAATGTCAACCATTGTGATGTGAGTCACATGATTTATCTATACCTTAATACTATTTATTTTAGAGTTTGAATTTGAGCTAGTGGCATGTGGGTTTTAGTTTATATGTCTGAAGGTTTTTAAGGATTAACTTCTAAGTATTTCTGCAGCCATTATTACAAAAATGTGAGAGATGATTTGAGTTTAATGACTATTTATTTTTATTGGGAGAATGTTTACAAATAATCAGAGTTAACAATTGAGCATTAGACTTTCAGCTTAGATGGTCATAGATTGATTTTTTTCTTTTGATTCAGGAGAGCACTCTTAGTTTACAAAATGTTACTGGGGTACAATTTGGTAGTTTAGCAGAAATCCTGACTAAATTCAAATGGAGAAGACAGTTCCTCCTGATGAAAGGAGATAAAGGTAGAGCTGTTAAGAAATATGCTGTCTCAATACAAAGTGTTTAGCTTGAATGTTCTAGACAAGAAGTGTTTGGTTACAAACCTGCAAGAGTTATTTGAAGCTGAGAAAGTCTAAGGTCACATGTCTGAAAGCTCCAGGAATAAGGTATGAGATTACTAAAACATACTGTGAAGACACAGTTAAATTGAGCTCTATGGAAGAGAAAGAAAGGGCAATTCTCTCTGATGAGTGTTATAAAGAAGTGCTTTTGAAATTGATCAGAGTATATTTCTCCATATGTTATGAAATCTTTTAGTTAGTATTGCTTGTAAATATTATTTATTTAATATATTTTATTTCCTTTTCTTTTGCATTGTAACGATGCTGCTCCTTTGCTAAAGTTATGTTGTCCTTGTTTTTTTTTTCAGCGTGGTCATAAGTGACACAGACTCCAAGAAGTCTGGGGTTGAAGGGTTTGAGGGTCAATTTGATAATAGCTAACTGATACTGCCTCAGGCAGAAGGCTTTCAAGTTTAAAAACAACATTTGTACAATGATAGGGGAGTAACCAGTTTTCCCAGCTCAGCTTTCCTCTGGTTCGGTCTTTAGCAAAAAAGCTGCCCAAAGAAGCAGGTCCAGGCTGGTACTCTCTCTCTGACTTCTATCCTGTAAGAACCTGTGTCTGATTTTCCCTTTTGGGCCAAGAGGTGTTTATGGGGATTGCAGCAAGTACTTGGAACAGCATTATTAATTTGGGATGATCTGTTGGTTTTTTGAGAGGTTAAGTTATTTGGTGTTCTGTTATCTGTTGTTTGTGTTTCACTCAGTAATCTTATAAATAAATTGTTTTGTTTTAAACTAAATGGTTTGACCAATGGCATTTCTCTTGGAATATCCACCTGACACCTGCTTAAAACAACTAGCAAAATTAGAGTCTGGGTTACCCTCTTGAAATGTTTTGAGTTGTCTGCCTGTCCATAACAGATTGGGAGCTTGTCCAGGATTTGTTCTGTAGTTTCAAATTGGGATTTGGTTGTTGGACTTGAAGGCAGCGAGTGGTAAGTGTTCATGTCTTTTGTTCCGGGCGTTGAGTTTGGTTGATTTATACAGTGCTCTTTCAGTCACTAAGAGTTTTCTGGGAGTAGAAGATGTGACCTTGGAGGTTTTTACAAAAGGTGATTAAGGCCAAGCTGTTTGAATTAGCAGACAAGTTGGGGTTGGAGTGCCTCCTTCCATGAAGAAAGGAAAGACAATTACAGCAATAGCTCAGCATTTCAAATTTGCTGGAAATGCCATCAGAATCTTTAGAGGTGGCTAAAATACGATTGAAAATGAAGCAGCTTGAGTTAGAGGCAAAAGATAAGGAATTACAATTAAAAGTAGGGGAGAGAGAGAAAAGGAGAGTGGAAAGGAAGAAAGAGAGAGAGATTGAACTTCAGAAATTGGCAGCCGTGGAGACGATGGCCGAAGGTAAGCTTAGTGAGGAAGAGAGTGAGGATGAGAAAAGCCATTATAACCAAAGGCCTGGTGAGAAACTATTCAAATATATTTGAGCATTGCCTAAATTTGATGAGAAGGATGTGGAAGCCTTTTTCATCTAATTTGAAGAAATGGCTAAACAAATGTGTTTGATCCAAACAAAACCTGTTTGTAGAGCTAGTGAGGTATTTGCACCACTATCAGAGGAGGTATCTGGGGCGTATGAGGAGGTGAATAAAGCCATCTTAAGTGAATATGAGCTTGAACTAGAAGCTTATAGACAATGTTTCAGGAATCTAAGGAGGGACCCTGGTTAAACCTACATTGAGGTTGAAAGGATCAAACAAAGTAATTTTGGTAGGTACATAAGGGCATTAAAAATAGAGCAAACCTACATAGCTCTTAGAGAGGCAATTATTTTGGAGGAGTTCAAAAATTCACTTCCAGAAGTCATGAGAACCCATGTGGAAAAGCAGAGAATTAAAGCAGCAAGATTAACAGCTGAAATGGCTGATGATAATAAGTTGGTCCATGAAGCAAAGTTTTTTGGATTCCAGAATCAATCTGTAAGGGATAAAAATCCTCACATGGAAAGGGAAAGGTAGATCATAAGGATAACTTACCACAGGGTAAAAAGGAAACTCTTGAAGGGGCAAGAGAAGTGAAAAAGCTCCGATGTTTTCACTGCAATAAAGTTGATCACATGAAATCACAGTATTGGTGGATTAGGAAAAGCACTGGGAAGCCAGATATAGGAAAACAGGATAAGCCATGAATTTTGTTGGAGTGGTAACAGAAAGCACAGTGGAGGCTAGAAAGCTGCACCAGAATGTACAAGCTGGGCAGAGGTTGCTTAAGGAGGACGTGCCTGATCTTCTTAAACCATATACCTGCAAAGGTAAAGTTTACTCACATAGGCCAAGAGCAGCAGGTAAAGGGGTTACAATGTTGAGAGAGACAAGATCTTCTCAATCTGTGATGCTGAAAAATGAGGAGATGTGTACTTTTGAAGGACTATTGCCAGAAAAGATACTAGTAGCAGTAATACACAGTGAGACAAAAGGTGCTCAGTTATGTAAAGTGAGGTTAGAGTGTCCAGAGAAGAGTGGAGAATTTGTGGTAGGAGTACTAGACAAACTCTCAGCTCCAAGAATACAATTTGTCCTTGCTAATGATATATCTGGTTCACTGGTGGTGTGTTGTCTATTGTGGTTGAAAAGCCAGTGGAAACACAAACAACTGAACTATTGCAGGAGACATACCCTGGGATTTTTCCTGACTGTGTAGTAACGAGGTCACAAAGTCACCAGCTGAAACCGGAATGATCAAAGAGTACAGATAAGAAAGTTGAAGTGGAATTAGCAGACAGCCTGTTTGATCAGATGGTGGATTCAAACCAGGAGCAGATAGATGTCACAGCAGAGAAATTAGCAGTGTTACAGCAGAAATTTTAAATTTAAAGCAATTGTATCAAAAGGCATACACAGAAAAAAATCCCTGAATATTATTATCTTAAACATGATGTCTTAGTGAGGAAAAGGAGACCATCACCTATTCAGGCAGATGAGAAATGGGCAGAAGCTCATCAAATCATTTTGCCAGTGGGCTATAAAAAGGAGGTGTTGCGAGTGGTGCATCAGTTATCTCTCAGGGGTAATTTGGGAGTGAGGAAAACACAGACTAAAATACAAAAACATTTTTACTGGCCTGGACTGCACAAGGATGTAGTTGAATTTTGCCAGACATTTCATACGTGACAGGTAATTGGAAAACTACAGGCAGTAATAAAACCCACACCTTATTACCTATTCCTGCATTTGAGGAACCCTTTACAAGAGTCTTAGGATTCCTACCAAAAACAAAAAGTGGGGAATCGGTATTTGTGAAAAATAATGGATGTTTCAACTAGATTTCTAGAGGCCATTCCACCGCACAATATCACAGCTAAAAGGATTATGGAGGAATTACTCAAATTTTTCATTGGATACGGAATACTCATCAATATGCAATCAGATCAAGGGTTAAATTTCACATCAAAATTATTCAAGGAAGTTATGGGCTGCTTAGAAATATAACAATTCAAATCTCCTACGTACCATCCTGAACTACAGGGAGCGCTAGAAAGGTGGCATCAGACATTAAAGATTTTGGTGAGGGCGTATAGAACAAAGTACAAAGAACATTACAGCACAGGAACAGTCCCTTCGGCCCTCCAAGCTTGCGTCGATCAATATCCTCTTTCTAAATCTGTCGCCTATATTCTAAGGATCTCTTCTATCCCTTTCCTCCCTGCCCATTCATGTACCTGTCTAGATACATCTTAAGTTAAGCTATCGTGCCTGCTTCTACCATCTCCGCTGGAAATGCATTCTGAGGCACCCACCACTCTCTGTGTAAAGAACATTCGACAACATATCTCCCTTAAACTTTTCCCCTCTCACTTTGAACTCATGACCCCTAGTAATTGACTCCTCCAAAAGTTTCTTGCTTTCCACCCTGTCTACATCTCTCATGATAGTGTAGGCCTCAATCAGGTCACCCCTCAACCTCTTTCTTTCCAATGAAAATAATCCTAATCTACTCCACTTCTCCTCATAGCTAGCACCCTCAATACCAGGCAACATCCTGGTGAATCTCTTCTACACTCTCTCCAAACATCCACATCCTTTTGGTAATGTGCCGGCCAGAACTGTACTCAGTATTCCAAATGTGGCTGAACCAAAGTCTTATACAACTATAACATGACCTGCCTACTCGTGTACCCAATGCCCTGTCTGATGAAGTAAAGCATGCCGTATGCCTTCTTGACCACTCTACTGACCTGCATTGCCACCTTCATGGAACAATGGACCTGAACACCCAGATCTCTCTGTACATCAATTTTCCCCAGGACTTTTCCATTTACTGAATAGTTCGCACTGGAATTGCATCTTCCAAAGTGCATCACCTAGCATTTGCCTGGATTGAACTCCATCTGCATTTTCCCTGCCCAACTCCCAAATCTATCTATATTCTGCTGTATTCTCTGACAGACCCCTTCACTATCTGCTACTAATTTTAGTGTCATCTGCAAACTTGCTAATGAGGCAATCTACACCTTCTTCCAAATCATTTATATATATCACACACAGCGGTGGTCCCAGCACGAATCTCTGTGGGACACTACGGATCACAAGTCTCCATTCTGAGAAGCTCCCTTTCAATACTACTCTCTGTCTCCTGTTGCCCAACCAGTTCTCTAACAATCTGGCTAGAATACCCTGGACCCCATGCGACTTACCTTCTGCATCTACCTATCATGGGAAACCTTATGAAACACCCTACTAAAGTCCATATATATGACATTATAGTCAAGGTTATCCAGGTGATTGATTATAAAGGAATTTCATTTGTGCTTTTTGTGATCAGAGATGCACCAAATGAATCGAACAAATTCAGTCCATTTAAATTAGTTCTGGGCATGAAGTCAGAGGACCACTAAGATTAATTAAGGAGAAATTGGTAAGTCAGAATTCTGTCAGAATATTTGGACTATGTGCCAAATTTTTCAGGAACAATTAAATAGAGCTGGGGAGATGGCTAGACAGTATTTAAAAGTATCACAGCATATGATGAAACAGGAAGCGGACAAAAAAATCAAAAAATTGCAAGATTACTTTACTTAATGTGTGGAAACAGGCCCTTCGGCCCAACAAGTCCACACCCATTCCCCTACATTTACCCCTTAACCTAACACTACAGGCAATTTAGCATAGTCAATTCACCTAACCTGCACATTTTTGGACTGTGGGAGGAAACCCACGCAGACATGGGGAGAATGTGCAAACTCCACACAGTCAGTCACCTGAGGTAGGAATTGAACCTGGGTCTCTGGCGCTGTGAGGCAGCAGTGCTAATCACTGTGCCACCATGTGTTATAGGGGATAAGGTATTAGTGTTACTTCCAATGATAGGTAAACCTTTAAAGGCAAAGTTTCGTGGACCTTATCAAGTCAAAAGGAAATTGAGTGGAGTGAATAGAGACTCCAGACAGAAAGAAATCTCAGAGTGTGTCATGTGAATATGCTCAAAGGTATTAGTGTTACTTCCAATGATAGGTAAACCTTTAAAGGCAAAGTTTAGTGGACCTTATCAAGTCAAAAGGAAATTGAGTGGAGTGAACTACTTGATAGAGACTCCAGACAGAAAGAAATCTCAGAGTGTGTCATGTGAATATGCTCAAAATGTATTTTGAAAGGGAAGGAAAGCAAGAGGATAATGTGTTATTGATGACAACAAAGAGTGAAGAACCAAATTCAGAGGATTCTGAATTGGACATTCTTCAGATTAAATTGGACAATGAGAAAGTTGTCAAAAATTGGGATAAATTATTGAGTTACCTTTCAGAGGAAAATCAAAATGACCTGTAGGAGTTATTACTATTGCATAGAGAGATAAGTTGAAATAAGTTGGGAAGTACCAACCTAATTATGCATGACGTAGATGCAGGAGATGCTGTTTTGATTGAGAAACATCCTTCTCAGCATAACCCTCTAAAGTTGGCACAAGTTCGAAAGTAGATTGAATGCATGCTCCAAGACAACACAATCAAAGTGAGTTACAGTGGCTGGAGCTCACCCATAGTAATAGTGCCAAAACCAGATGGTACCCAATGGTTATGTGTGGACTATCGCAAAGGCAATGCAGTTACAAAGACTGATGCATATCTGATTCCACATTTGGAAGACTGTATTTTGAAGGTGGGTCAAGCAATTTGTAAGTTGGACTTATTCACAGGATACTGGCAGGTATCTTTGTCAGAAAGAGCAAAGGCAATTTCGGCTTTCATAATGCTGAATGGACTGTATCAGTTTAAAGTCATGCCATTTGGTATGAAAAGTGTGCCAGCCAAATGTCAGAGTCTAACTATAAACTAATAACTGTGTCATATATATCAATGACCTGGTGATTTTTAATCACTCACAGAAGGAACATTTACAACATTTATCAGAATTGTTCAATTGACTTTGGAAAGCAGGGTTGGTGATAAACCTGGCTAAAAGTGAATTTGCCAAAGCCCAATTCACCTTCCTGGGCCATGTTATTGGACACGGACAAATGGCCCCATGGGATGTAAAAATATAAGGTAATTGGGGAGATTCCCAAACCATTGACAAAAAGTGCAGTACTACTATTACTGGGATTGAGTGGATTTTATCCAAAATTCATACCAAACTCTAGCAGTGTAGTTGCTCCACTCACTGAATTGCTAAAGAAAGGCAAGAACTTACAATGGACAGTGGACTGTCAGCCTGAAAGCTGTATTAACCGCTGCCCCGGTATTAGCCACACCTAATTACACAAAGCCATTCAAGGTGGTTGTCGATGCCAGCGATATAGGTGTCAGTGCTTTGCTCTTGCAAGAAGATGACGAGAAGATAGAAAGAACTATCAAGTATTTCTCCAGAGAGTTGAACATTCATCAGCAGAAAAATTCAATGGTTTAGAAGGAGACTTTAAACTTGGTGTTGGCATTACAACATTTCAGTGTTTATGCTACCAGTAACATATCTGAGACAATCCTATACGCTCATCAAACCCATTGAAGTTTGTGGAGAAATTTAAGGACAAAAATGCCAGATGAAGCTTGTCATTACAGCCATTCAATTCGAAAATTGTGCATGTGGCAGGACGAGAAATGTGATTGCTGATGCATTGTCAAAACGCGGTTTGAGAAACAGAGGTGTTTGGTGACAAGAGTACAAACAACTGAAATGGAATGTAGTTGTGCATGTTTGCATGTTTATAGTCAATGCAATGTAAATGTATGGTGTCGAGTACTAACATTTTAAGATTAATAGGTTTTAAAAAGAAGCCAACTTTGGATATTAATGGTTCTTTTTTTTAAGGGGGGAAGTGTGACAAAGTTGTTCCTTTAATAAAGTTATGTTGTCCTTGGTTTTGTTTTCAGAGAGGTCGTAAATGACACCGACATCGAAAAATCTGAGGTTGAAGGGTTGGTCTGCTGGGTATTCAGAGAGGTTAAGTTATTCAACATTCTGTTTTCTGTTGTTTGTGTTTCATTTAGTAATCTTGTAAAAAAAATTTGTTTTGTTTAAAGCTAAATGGTTTGACCAATGGCAATTCTCCAGGAATATCCACTTTCCACCTGCTTAAAACAACTAGCAATGTTAGGGTCTGGGTTACCTTCCTGAAATGTTTTGAGGGGTCTGGTCTGATCCATAACAGGTAATAAACATGTTTATTTTTAAAGCAGAACATCACTAATTTCTGGGTGGTTACAAGCTAAGTTCTTTCAAGTCAGAAGAAATTTCTAATTTTGTTATTTAATAATATAAGTAAGACTGAAGACAAATGAAAACTAATATTCTATCTCTCTTGGCCCCAGTCTCTTAACAAAGAATCTGAGTACCTTCTGTTCTGATTTAAGAAAACTACTGTCAAATGCTTCTGACAGCAGAAGTATTAAATTCTCAAAAATATAGGTTTTATAGAAATTAAAAGTAGTTACCTATTATAACAAGCCTTACCTGTGCCCAAAGGTCTGTTGGCTCCACCATTTTCTTTCTCCAAATTGGCGTCAAAGTAGAGGGAAGCCCACATGACATTATTACTTATCGGCAGAAATGCTATTTACAGGCTGAAACTTGTAACAACAAGCTCAATTTTTAAATTGAGAGAGAAGCAAAAACACTTAAAGTGGTAGGAAAGGCTTTGCAGAATTAATATCTGTGGACAATTAGCAAGATCCTGAAAAGATCTGGGAAGAACTCAAAAATTAGCTCAAGGTAATCAGCTTCAGGGTTAATGCACTCTAATTCATGTCATACAGACAGGAAACCAAGAGTCTATTGGCCAGTTTGTTGGAAGATGCTGCATGACAGGGCATTTATGTGAATTTTCTGAAAAGGAACTGTTAATGAAATGTATTGTTAAAGTTATCACCTTTGCATCAATTAAAACCTTCTGGAAGGATCTGTTAGGTAGGGAAAGGGGCCATGCAATTGACACATTATTTGAGGGTGGGCTTTAAGTATAAAAACATAATGCAGGTCAACAACAATTGCATGCTTTAGGTAGAGCCGACATTATTATTATGGTCAGAAAATAACACTAAACCATCAAAATTTATAGTAGATATGGTTGTCACAAATACACAAAAGCTGTCCCGTTTCTCATGATAGCTATAAAACACATGGTACCAAAAGACATTGGGCATGCACCGGCAAAGAAACTGGTTCTACATGCTAAGCCAGACCTGAGAAGTAACTACCAAGATGTTGCACCACCACAACATCAGCAGGAAAGAAACTTGCAGGCTAATGTTCTGGGGATGTAAATTCAAATTACACAATGTCATAGGTGACTTAAAATTTAATAACAATCTCAACTGTTGTTGATTGTTATAAATAGCTATCTGGTTCATTTTAATCCTTTAGGGAAGTAAATTTGCCTTCTACATCTGCTCTAGCCTGCATTGAACTCCTGATTCACAGATGATTTGGTTGACTCTTCACTGCTCCCTAAATGCTCTCACAAGCCATCAAAAATGGGATTTGAATGGTTGGGTCTTTCTTTCTGAGCTGTAGATCTCAATGACTCAACCTCTATGCATTCTAAAGGACATGTATTCAGCAAGTACATTACATGGTACAACCAATGGACACTGTCTCACAGTATTTCACAGATCACCAATTCCATACATTAGCACAATTACATTGCAGTACCAATATACAAGCCTGAAAAATGTGTTGCTGGAAAAGCGCAGAAGGTCAGGCAGCATCCAAGGAGCAGGAGAATCGACGTTTCGGGCATAAGCCCTTCTTCAGGAATCCTGCCTTGCCTTCAATAAATCTTCTCCCTGGGGTAATATCAGTGCCAGGACTACTGATGTGCACAGATTGTGGTATAGTCACAATTCATCAGGTGAAAACCTATGGTGGGGTGTGCCTGTAAAATTCCTCAGATGTTCTTCCTATTGGACTCTCATCTGCCTGAATCTGTCTGTAATTTTATGGTGGGATGGGGGATGTCAACCTGACTCTGTCCTTCCCTAATTGCGGCCTTTAGGTGGCCAACTGTGTTTGCTTAAGAGTGTTAGGTCTCAATTTTCCAGACAGTGAGGATCTAGGGGTGTGTAGAAAACATGGTAAGTGGTCTTATGGAGAGCTTAGGAGGGAATTCAGAAGTCAGGGGATGAAGGCTGCCTCCATCGATACCCCATGTTCTACACTTTTCAATTTTTATTTTTCAATGTTTGTCAGGATCACAAGGTGGGATCCATGGAGTGACTGTTTTAGTGGGGTTAGTGGGAAGGGCAGAGAATGGCTTTCATCAGCTACCCTTTTCCTCATCCCTGTCCCCTCTTCTTCCTAAATTGGCAGAACATATCCCTTGAACCTAGCAGACAGTCATCCTTATTTCCTTGTTGCAAAAAACAGCTACTTTCCTTACCAATCAGAAAGGCAAGTAAGCAGAAAGATAACGATTGAGTCTTTAAGTTGCCATTAATTGACACCTAAGAGTCTTATTCTGGATTAGTGGTGCTGGAAGTTGGTAAAAGATCAAGAAGGTTGCTGGAATGTAAGTGCTGAGGTGGCAAGAAGTGGGCGAATATCTCTCCAGGACAACTCGCTCAATTTATTTGCCCTTCCCACCACCTTCCTTGCCCTCTCCAGGGTGGAGGAAATTGCCCTCTAGGGGCAGCTTACAGCACCAGTCCTAGCTACTGCCTCATCTTATGCTGCTGCGATCATCAGCCAAACCAATGGACTAACAGTGCTCTGTGGTGGGTCTGCATTCCATCAAGGGGCAGAAGTCCCAAATTCAGCTAACTTGTGTTCCTTGGCAATTAGTATCAGCAGCGAAGTGTTCTCCACCATTTCTTAAAGTACAGGAAGACACATTCCACTATTCTAAAACTCCTGGCCTAAGGATATATTGGCAGATTTGAAGGCTTCCTCCTGATCCCATTTTCTCTGTTCTCTTGTCAAAGTGTTGATAATCCCCAGGGGTTATTTTAACCAAATCTGCTGGGTGGAAAACAGTAAGGAGCTGATTAAAATTTGTCTGCAAAATTACTTTAAATGCAGTGAGAAAACATTCTAGCCCCATACCAGTAATTACATTTTCATTAAATAGTTATTCCTAACTTTCATTTAGCTTTGTTAATTGATCTTATCCTTGGCTCCAATTCAGCATGTAGGTTACTCACTAGAGCCCTGTGAGAAGCTTCACCTTCCCAGCCACTGTTTGATGTTCTTCAGAAGGAAGAACACCATCCATATCCTACAGCACTGTGATTGGTCAAAGCTTCACAAGCAAGGCTTCTTGGTGAAGGTCATTCAATTGAAGTGAGTTATATGAAGCCATCTTGAACTGACTAAATGTTTTAAAGCTGCAAAGGCCAGCATCCCTTGTGTAATCCCAACTGCAAATGCCAAATACTGGTTTGATCTTTTTATGTTATTTCTGTTTGTTAATCAAAGTTAATGTCATAAATTAATGGAAGCCTTCATAACATCAGATGGTTAGTAGTCTACATGTTGGGGTAGATGAGAGCAAGTGAGGAGAAGTGCTGCATGCAGTTGTGCGCATTGTAGACCATTAGCCTTGATGAGAGGTGGGTTTAGTAGCTCAGTTAGAATGGGTGTGTGGAGTAGAGAGAAGAAGGTACATTTGGCTTTGGAACTTCAGCCAAGAAAACATCCTTTCTACATTCACCTTCTCTAGCCAGTTAAGAAATTTGTATGTTTCAATGACATCAACACTCATTCTTCTAATCTCTGGAGAATACACACTCAATCTCTTCACTCTCTTAAATAGTTGCATTTAAAAGATAAGTAGATTAAGTTATACTATGTAGTGAGAAGAAATATTTCTTCAAAACTAAATAGTAAGAATTTGCTGACAAAATCAATATCTTCTTCAGTGGCAGTCAATCCATCATCTGTACAATATCTCAGCATTCATGCTGTGCCATCACAAAAGTACCACAGTGGTTTGCAGAAGAACTATTGATTGTTGCTAGGACTGGAAGCTTTAGATGATGTATATCTCCTGCTCAGAGATGTGACTGTAGTCAGATTTCTTTCTATCTTACTCCCTTCCACCCACCATTGCCCATGGAGATCAGCTAACACCGTGCAGACTGGAAATCAAATCAGGCAGCTCAATTGTTCAGTTCAGCTATGAGACATGGAGGAAGCAGTCTTGGGTAATTACCATAATGCTCCCAAGGCAACGCTATTACATTATTCTCATGCATCACAAACAAATTTTGTGAATGAACAACTGACAATCACTAGACACCCACAAATGAAATCCATAAGTGTTTACACAAAATAATAGACATATCAACATCAATTATAAATACATTTTAAAATGGACACAGTTGACAATATAGTTACTGTTTATCTTATGAAAATATTAAATGAAAGGCAGCAGACAGTTATTAAAAATACTCATACTCCTCACCCTGCAATGCTGAGGTTTTTTGGTAGCCAGCCTTAGGTAGATGGAAACAGACACAACCAAATTAAGAGTTGCAATAATTTACTTGCAATCAACTTTGAAATTAATAACAAAAATTAATAGCAATCTGTTATCTTTTGGAACCCAAGTCCACACATCTTGAAGTGATCATCTCCCTTCAGATACAGGGGTAATGTTCTCTTAAAATCAGCATGGTTTATGAAATTGCTACATGAGCAAATGCTTCCTTTGATTGGAAACCCATTGAAAAACATGAGAAAAAATTGCTATTGTGTGTTCGGTGATATCATAATCAGAAAGCCCTTGCAATCAGAGAAATTCTTAGTTCAAGATTGGTAAACAATTATCTATGACTTCCACCAGCTTGATATGTTTCTGATACTTCTATCAGCATTAAGAAAGGATTAGAAATGCTGAGAGACAGCATCTGTAATGGAGCATTGAATGCAATTGACACACTCATTTGTTTATAGACAGTGCATATCCTGATGATAATAGATGCCTAATTATTTCAATCAGTTTATATTGTGATTTCATAGTTTGATTAACAGGTCATTGTTCCATTTACTAGATTCTTGTTCTACAGTGCTATCTAACATCATAGTCTTCAATATTTTCTTAATCTTCTTTGCTTATTTTGCATAAATACATTTGCCATAATTAAACTGGTAAAATAAATGTCAGAAACGTAGGATGCTTAATTATGAACTTCTTCAGTGCAATGGTACAGTATAAACTATTAATCCAGCAATATATTGCATATGACATGTCAGTTAAACTTGCCTTCTGGCATCTCTAACTGAAAGTCACTTCCTGAGTCCACATTTTAAGTCTCGAAGTAATATATAGGAATTTTATATTTCACAAAATGTATTTATGTGTCCCCTGATGTGCCCCATCTTTCCAGTCAGTTCATTTGAAGGCCAAGACAGGGTTTAGCAAATTCTGGACATTCACACATGCCTTCCTCAAATGACAGTTCTTCAGGCATGAATGAAAACTATCAGGGTGAATTTTCCACCTTAGTCAGGTGTAGAGAATGAATCCAGAAATCAAATTGTGACCTGTGAGAGAAAGCTGTCCTGTTGAATTCCTCATGCCTTAGGTAACAAGTCTGGAATCCGGTGGTCAGATTTTCAGAAGTTTATTTCTATGCCAGAGAGTCCTAGAGTTTCTATAGAACTGCAGAAGGCCCTTTGGCCCATCAGGACTGTACCAGTCATCAAGCATCTATCTATTCTAATCCCATTTTCCAGCAGTTGGCCCTTAGTCTTGTTTGCTTTGGCATTTTAAGGGCTCAGCTTACATTTCTTAATATTTTGATAGTTCCTGTCTCTATCACACATTTAGACAGTGAGTTCCAGTTACCTACCATCCTCTGAGAGAAAAAGGTTTTTCTCAAATAACCTCTAAACCCTTATTCCTTACTTAAAATGGTCTCCCCTGGCTATTGACTCTTCTATTATAGTGAAAGGTTTCTCTCTCTCTACTCTGCATTGTGCCCCTCAAACTTTGTACATCTCAATCATGTCCCCATGAATTTGCAATCATCATTGACTGAAGTCTTCAGAGTAACATCACACTTACAATCTTCCTTTCCACTTGAGAAATCCAGTACAAAAACCTGACCAGTAAAATAGAGCATTTACCTGATGCCTTGCCTTGTCAGCATCTATTGCAACTCACAGAGTGGTTGTGCTAGCCATCCTGTCTCTCTCCAGATGGAACAGTATCTTCTCCACAAGATGCCCCCACAGTTAATGCATACTTTCTTCCCTGGGGAACGTACAGTATTCCACATCAGCAAAGCACCATCTTTGTAACATCAGCTTGCCTGCCTTGGCCCAACTCAGCTATCAATTCAGGATTTCAAGTATATACTTTGAAGGTGGGGGACAATCAGGATTGTATGCTGCTAATAAGTGATTTTGCACTGATGGACAGCCACACTTCTTTTGTACCTGTGTGGAATTTTCAGAGTTGATAATAAAGTTAGGCATCTTCTGTCTGTGAGCTTGTTTTTGGCGCACAATATCTTTAGTGCCGCTTTTAAGGCACAAAGTGTGTGTTATAGCTTGCTTTTCAAGACAGAAAGAAAGTCACAGACCTTACAGTAGTAAAAAACACTGAAGAATGACTATGTTATCCATGTTAGTGTGCAAATGGTACCTTCAGATGAACCAGCATTACAGTGGCTGTGCAGATCCTTCCTTACATCACTGTGAGGGAAGAAGTAGCAGTGAGACAGTGCACTTATATCACATGGCTCTTACTTACTGTAGCACTGAAACCCTCCATGAGGGCATGACATACAAATTGCCCTCTCTCTCATGTGGAGAAAGTGAGGTCTGCAGATGCTGGAGATCAGAGCTGAAAATGTGTTGCTGGAAAAGCGCAGCAGGTCAGGCAGCATCCAGGGAACAGGAGAATCGACGTTTCGGGCATAAGCCCTTCTTCAGGAATGAGGAAAATTTGTCCAGCAGGCGACCGTCGCGTTGTTGTGGTTTGGCGGTGGGTGAGTCCAATGACCTGCATATCCTCGGTGGAGTGGGAGGGGGAGTTGAAATGCTGTGCTACAGGGTGGTTGGGTTGGTTCGTCCGGTTGGCCCAGAGGTGCTCTCTGAATCGCTCTGCAAGTAGGCGGCCTGTCTCCCCAATATAGAGGAGGTCACACCGGCTGCAGCGGATGCAGTAGATGATGTGGGTGGAGGTGCAGGTGAATCTGTGGCGGATATGGGAGTTTCCTTTTGGGCCTTGGAGAGGAGTGAGGGGGGAGGTGTGGGCGCAAGTGTTGCACCTCCTGCGGTTGCAAGGGAAGGTGCCGGGAGTGGTGGTTGGGTCGGTGGGGGGTGTGGAGCTGACAGGGGAGTCGCGGAGGGAGTGGTCTCTACGGAAAGCTGGTAGGGGAGGGGAGGGAAATATATCCTTGGTGCTGGGGTCTGTTTGGGGGTGGCGGAAGTGACGGCGGATGATGCGCTGTACATGGAGATTTCTGTTTGGAGGTGGCGGAAGTGACGGCGGGTGATGCGCTGTACATGGAGATTGGTGGGGTGGTAGGTGTGGACCAGTGGGGTTCTGTCCTGGTGGGGTTTGGAGGGGCGGGGCTCAAGGGCGGAGGAGCGGGAAGTGGAAGAGATGAGATGGAGGGCATCGTCGACCACGTCGGGAGGGAAATTGCGGTCCTTGAAGAAGGAGGCCATCTGGGTTGTACGTTTTTGGAACTGGTCCTCCTGGGAGCAGATGCGGTGGAGACAAAGGAATTGGGAGAATGGGATGGCGTTTTTACAGGGGGCAGGGTGGGAGGAGGTGTAGTCCAGGTAGCTGTGGGAGTCGGTCGGTTTGTATCCTAGTATCCCTGCCTAACGGAAACAAATTCCCAGCATCCATCCTTTCTAAGCTGTGCATTATCTTGTAAGTTTCTGTTAGATTTCCCCTCAACCTTCTAGACTTTAATGAATACAATCCCAGGATTCTCAGCTGTTCATCGTATGTTAGGCCTACCATTCCAGGGATCATCCGTGTGAATCTCTGCTGGACACACTCCAGTGCCAGTATGTCCTTCCTGAGGTGTGGGGCCCAAAACTGGACACAGTATTCTAAATGGGGCCTAACTAGAGTTTTATAAAGTCTCAGTACCACATCACTGCTTTTACATTCCAACCCTTTTGAGATAAATGACAACATTACATTTGCTTTCTTAACCACAGACTCAACCTGCAAGTCAACTTTTAGAGAATCCTGGACTGACACTCACAGACCCCTTTGTACTTTGGCTTTATGAATTTTCTCGCCGTTTAGAAAGTACTTCATGCCTGTATCCTTTTTTCAAAGTGCAAGACCTCACATTTGCTAACGTTGAATTTCATCAGCCATTTCCTGGACCACTCTCCTAAACTGTCTATATCTTTCTGCAGCCTCCCCACCTCCTCAGTACTACTGGCCTGTCCATCTAACTGCGTATCATCGGCGAACTTCTCCAGAATGCCCCCAATCTCCTCATTCAGATCATTAATATATAAAGTGAACAGCTGCAGCCCCAACACTGAACCCTGTGGGATACCACTTATCCTTAGCTGCCATTCTGAAAAAGAACCTTTTTTCCGGACTCTTTGTCTGCTGTCAGATAGCCAATTTTTAATCCATGCCAGTAACTTACCTCGAGCACCATGGGCCCTCACCTTACTCAGCGGCCTCCTGTGAGTCCCTTATCAAAGCCCTTTTGGAAATCTAGACAGATAACATCCACTGGGTTCCCCTGGTCTAACCTACTTGTTACCTCTTCAAAAATTTCTAACAGGTTTGTCAGGTATGACCTCTCCTTACTAAATCCATGCTGACTTGTTCTAATCCAATCCTGCACTTCCACAAGTTTAGAAATCTCATCCTTAATGATGGATTCTAGAATTTTACCTACAACTGAGGTTAGGCTAATCGGCCTATAATTTTCCATCCTTTGTCTTGATCCTTTCTTGAACAAGAGGGTTACAACAAGTGATTTTCTAATCATATGGGACTTTCCATGACTCCAGTGATTTTTGAAAGATTACAACCAATGCCTCCACTATTTCTTCAGCCACCTCCCTCAGAACTCTAGGATGTCACTCATCTAGGTCAGGAGATTTATCAATTTTTAGACCTTTCAGTGTTTCTAGCACTTTCTCTTTTATAATGGCTATCATACTCAATTCTGCCCTTTGACTCTCCTTAATTGTTGGGATATTATTCATGTCTTCCACTGTGAAGACTGACACAAGTATTTATTAAGTTCTTCAGCTATTTCCTTCTCTCCCGTCACTAGCCTTCCTGCATCAATTTGGAGTGACCTCTCGTTTGTTTCTTATGTATGGAAGAATCTTTTACTATCATTTCTAATATTACTGGCTAGCTTACCTTCATATTTGATCCTTTCCTTCCTTATTTCACTCTTTGTTATCCTTAGTTTGTTTTTGTAGTCTTCCCAATCTTCTGATTTCCCAGTGCTCTTGGCCACTTTATAGGCTCTCACTTTTCCTATAATACATTTCCTGACTTCCTTTGTATCCATGGCTGAATAAACATCCCCCCTCCTTCCCGGATAATCTTTCTTTTCTTTGGAATGTACCTCTGTACTGTGTCCTAAATTACACTTAGAAACTCCTGCCATTTTTGCTCTACTGTCTTCCCCGCTAGGCTCTGCTTCCAGTCGATTTTTGTCAGTTCCTCTCTCATGCCCCTGTAATTACCTTCATTTAACTGTAACATCAGTACATTCAATTTTGCCTTTTCTCTTTCAACCTGCAGACTGAACTTGACAATATTATGATCACTGCCTCTGAAGTGTTCCCTTACTTTAAGATCTTTTATAAAGTTTGGCTCATTACATAGCACTAATTCCAGAATTACCTACTCCCCTGTGGGCTCCATCACAAGCTGTTCCAAAAAAAGCCATCCTGTAAGCATTCTATGAATTCCCTTTCTTTGAATCCACTGGCAACATTATTCACCCATTCCTTTTGCATGTTGATGTCCCCCATGATCATCGTGACGTTGAGATGAATAGATGTACAAGTAAATTTTTATCGGATGTGAAAGGATCCTTTGGGGTCTTGGACGGAGGTGAGAAGGGAGATCTGGGTGCAGGTTTTGCATTTCCTGCAGTGGCAGGAGAAGGGGCTGGGATGTATACAGAGGTTGGTGGGGTAGAAAGGGAGGACCAGGGAGATTCTCTTCTTGTTGTGTTGGGAGGGGTGAGGTTCAAGGGTGGAGGTACGGGAAGTGGAGGAGATGCACTGGAGGGCATCGTCAACCATGTGGGAAAGGAAATTGCAATCTTGGAAGAAGGAGGCCATCTGTGATTTTCTAAGGTGGAATTGGTCATCCTGGGAACAGATGCGGCAGAGGCAGAGGAATTGGGAATAAGGGATGGCATTTTTACAGGAGGTAGGGTGGGAGGAGGTGTAGTCTAGGTAGCTGTGGGAGTTGGTGGGCTTGTAGTA
Organism: Chiloscyllium plagiosum; assembly: GCF_004010195.1. Classification (NCBI taxonomy): domain Eukaryota; kingdom Metazoa; phylum Chordata; class Chondrichthyes; order Orectolobiformes; family Hemiscylliidae; genus Chiloscyllium; species Chiloscyllium plagiosum. The sequence continues at coordinate 32,809,820 of NC_057724.1, read as the reverse complement.
GATGTCTGTGGTTAGTCGGTCACCAGAGACAGTGATGGAACGGTCCAGGATATGGAGGGAGTTGTCCAAGATGGTCCAGGTGAATTTGAGGTCAGGGTGAAAGGTGTTAGTGAATTTGATGAACCTCGTGGGAGCATGAGGTAGCGTTGATACAATGTAATAGAGGAATAGATAGGGGGTGGTGCCAGTGTAGCTGTGGGAGATGGACTGTTCCATGTACCCGACAAAGAGGTACACATAGCTGGGTCCCATGCGCTGCCCATGGCTACCCCTTTGGTTTGGAGGAAGTGGGGGATTGGAAGGAGATGTTAAGGGTGAGGACGAGTTCAGCCAGGCGGATGAGGGTGCAGTGGAAGGGTACTGGTTGGGTCGGTGTGAGAGGAAGTAGCAGAGGGCTTGGAGGCCTTTGTCATGGTGGATGAATGTGTACAGGGAATGGATGTTTATGGTGAAGATGAGGCATTGGGGGCCTTGCCCCAAATCCCATCCCCCTCCCATTTATCTCTCAGCCCCCAGCCCACACACCTCATTCCTGATGAAAGGCCGTTGTCCATAAGGTCAATTCTCCTGCTCCTCGGATACTGCCTGACCTGCTGTGCTTTTCCAGCACCACATTCTCAACACCATTTTCCATTGTAAATATTGCCTCCTCATAGTCAAAAGTGTGTGCCCTTTAAACTTTATAATAATTTGGACAATTTAATCTTATTTATTCCATCTCTTACTCTTCTACCTCAATTAGTCCCCCTAAAGAAAACACTCTCAGTTTGTCAGGAAAGAGTTAATAATACAATGAGAATTAAATCTGGGGGTAAATCCTCAAGTATATGATGAGTTAATTTTGAATCATTGTCCTGCTGCAAATATAACTTATACTTGGGTTCTGCTGTCTTTTCAGTTAATACAAATGAAAACCTTTTATGAATTTATTTTGCTGTGCTAACTTTTGATGCGAAGGAAGAAAAACAAGACTTATTCTGTCAAATCTCATTTGAGATTTACACATCATACATCCTTTAAATATGTTTCTTGCAGATAAGGCACCTTCAATCAATTTTTCTAGAAAAGCCAAATCGATATCTTGTTCGATGTGATGTGTAATTTTTAATCCATTTTGCATTCCATGGAGCTAATTCAAAACTTGAATTGTTAGCATAATTAATGGGCCTTGAACATAAAACCAGGAATGGAAGACGATAAATTACAGTAAATTAACTATCTTGAAAGCATCCCCACTCCATCACAATTGTTGATTTGCCACATAATAATAAATAGCATTAATCTAAATGTTATTAGAAAACTAACGTTGCATTTAGGAATGGGGTGAATTATTAAGCTCCTCAAGCCTGTTCTACTATTTAAAACATTAGACCATGGTTGATTTCTGTCTTGATTATGTTTTGGTTCCATACCATTTGCTGGCAAAAATCTATAGATTTTAGATTTTAAATTATTAATTGAAAATTTCAGTTAATCAAAGAGAGTCAGCATGGATTCACGAAGGGAAGGTCATACTTGACAAATCTCAGAGTTTTTTGAAGAGGTGACAAAGGTGGTGGACAGAATTAAGTCAATGGATATTGTTTAACAAGACTTCCAGAAGGCTTTCAATAAAGTCCCAGTCAATTGACTATTAGCTAAGGTGGAAGCTCACAGAATTGAGAGCAAATTATTGACATGGATAGGAAATTGGTTGAATGGTAAGAAACAGAGACTTAGAATAATGAGTAAGTACTCAAGTTGGCAGGATATTTATTAACAACTTGGATAATGGAATAAAAAGTCAAACATCCAAATTTGTTGATGACACAAAATTGAGCAACATTGTAGACAATATTGACAACACATAAAATTAGATGAGATTAGGTTAATCGACATAGCTATGGCAGATATGGGGAGGTGATGGCCTAGTCGTATTATCACCAGACTGCTAATTCAGAGAACAAAGTAATGCTTTTGGGACCCACGTTCCACTTTGACAGATAGTAGAATTTGAATTCAATAAAATATCTGGAATTAAGAGTCTAATGTTGTCTATGAATCCACTGTCAGAAAAGAAAATCTGGTTCACTAATGCCTGTTAGGGAAGGAAACTGCCATCCTTACCTGGTCTGGCCCACACATGTCTCCAAGCCCACAGTAATGTGGTTGACTCTTAACTGCTCGCTGGGTAATTAGGGACGAGCTATAAATGTTGGTCTAGCTCGCGATGCCCACATCCCATGTATGAGTGAAAAAAAGATGAATTTTAATATAAGCAAGTGCTAGGTTATCTATTTTGGCCTTAAAAAAGGATAAACCAGGGTACTTTTTTGAAGGCAGAAAGTTAAAGTACATTGGATGCCCAATGAGATTTGGGTGTTCAGGTGCAGAGCTCATTAAAATGCCATGAACAAGTGGAGGAAATAATCAAAGAGGCTAATGGAAAGTTGGCCATTACATCTAAAGGGCTGGAGCATGGGGATGCAGACATTATGCTGCAGTTATACAAAACCCTAGTTGGACCCCACTTAAAGTATTGTGGGCAGATCTGGGCACCACACCTCAGGAAGAATGTTTTAGTCTTGGAGGAAGTTCAATGCATCTTTACAAGGATAATACCTGAATGTTATGTCATGGGTTAAGTTGACAGGAGAGATTAGGCAAAAGAGGCCTCTGTTTTCTAGAATTTAGGATGTTGCGGGATGATCCAATCGATCCAATCAGGACATTAACAAGGAAAGGTGGGGTAGATAAAGATAAACTATTTCCACTGTTTGAACATTCTAGAACCAGGGGCCATCTAAAACGTAGGGCAGACCATTTAGGAGAGATGTTAGAAAGCACTTGTACACACAAAGAGCAGTGGAGGCTTGGAAATCTCTTCCTCAAATGGCAGTTAATGCTCACTCAATTGCTAAATTCAAATCTGAGATAGACAATTCTTCATTAAGTAAAGATATGGGCCCTAGGCAGGTATATGGAGTTAGGCCACAGGTTAGTCATGGTTTCAGTGGATGGTAGAGCAGGCTAGAGGGGCTGAATAGTCTCTCCTGTTCCTATGTTTCTATGCTCCCATGAACCACTACTTATGATTATATGGGAAAGGCTTCTAGATTTCTATATTTGATGAGGAAATATTTCTTCAATGTGTCTCCTGAATGAACTTACTGTGATTTTAAAGTTATATTCCTTTGTCATAGACTCTCCACCAAGCAAATAAATGTTTATTGTTGTGTTCTCTTTGTTTCTCAGTTGTGTTTCTGGTCAATTGAAACTCCAGGAGGTTGTTTGTGTGTCCAAAACAGGACTGGAAATGCAGAACAATTGTATAAACAAAGATATAATGAATGGTATATTTGTCATTGAAAGAGTGTAGGTGTCATTTACCAGATTAATTTCTGGTATTTCGGGATTGAACTTTAAGTAGAGATTGAGGAGAATGTGACTGCATTTTCTAGAGCCTAGAAGAATGGGAGTCTATGTTCCCTCTAATATCTCCAGCCACTGTGCAAATCTTCAGGGTCCATGCAGCAGCTGCTGAAGAAATCAGGAATGAATGCATTGGCCCATCATTGTCATGATGATTAGTAAACACAGATTCTTGGAGTGGTTGTGTGCCCATACAGTTTAGAGGGAACATTGATTAGAGGTGATTTCACAAACACCTTTAAAACCTGTTCAGGGATAGATAAAATAGATGCAGAAAGGATGTTTCCCCTAACTGGAAAGGATTCTAGGAACAGAATCGATAGTCTCAGACTAAGGGACAAACCACTTAGGACTGAGATGAAGGGAAATTTGATTACTCAGAGGAAATCTTTGAAATTCTGGAATGAAAAGGGTTGTGGAAACTTTGTCGTAAAGTAAATTCAAGATAGAAATTGACAGATTTCTAGTCATTAATGACATTAAGGGATGAAACGATAGCAGATGGCATTGAATTTGATCGTCGGCCATGATCTAGAATAATAAGGCAAACTCAAGGGACTGAATGGCCTACTTCTACTTCTCTTTTCCTTTCTACAACTTACTCATCTATTTCCATAAAAACCCAGTGGCATTAAACATCATCCTAAGGATTTTTGTCATTCTTTAGTGCCAATATGTTTTCTAAAGCTGTCTTCTTACAGCCTCCTTTGTGCAATAAATTTCTACAATGATTCAGTGTTGCTTTTAGGCAGTTGGTAAGTAGTAGGCAACCAGGATAAATTGAAATTCCTTGAATTTAATTTCTCCATACTCGTTTGGGGTCTGCCTGTCTAGAATTTCCAACTTGAGATTTTAAGCCTATGCTGTGAAGGATCAAAGGAAGAAAGTTGTGTCATTGTAAATAATACAATGTGTTAATGCACCAACATGCAATTCTGTGTAACTGATTTGCACCAAAATATACTAAAGCGAAAACTTTACTCAAAGTAAGCTGGGAATTGAGAAATGATCTGTTAATTATTGAATCTTTCTTCAATTTGAATTATTCAAAGGTAATTCAATATCCAAAAAGATTAAGTGTTATCTTAAAGACTAATTTTGAGAATCTTAACATGTAACGCATTTACAACTTTTATTGGACAAAGTAAGTTGTCATCAGAACAAACGTTTTGTAATATCCTTAGCCTCAGAGAGACTGGATTAGGCAATGAATTGGGTAGTAGATGCCTAATACAATTCATTTGTCATTGTTCACAAACGGCCAATGATTTGTTCCAGACTGCAAATTTATAGTGGTTTTAAGAGAATTTAAGACCAGATGTTTTAGCCTATAACAAATACATATAACGAATAAGTGGAAGGTATACAGAATGTTTATTTACTTCACCTAACTCTGTAATTTTCTTTATGAAATCATGATCAGCATTTTCATTGACTGATACTTGAAAGTCCAAGCATTGTGACATTTTTGCTTGCCAATCTGACAAGCAATCATTTGCTGAAAATTATGCCTGCCAAGCAGTAATTATGCTTTGTATTGTTGCCATGAACATGAGTCTATTTTTGCTAGGATGTGGAGAGATTGAGGAACAAAATTTGATTATGGATATTGTTATGAAGATGTAGGTGTGTGCTCTATGACTATGAGAAGCAAAACTGGTAGTAAACTTAAAGAAAACTGAACTTGCGAAAGCAAAGTTGATGTTCTTGGGACACAACATCGGTCATGGAAGGTTGGCCCCACAGAACACAAAGACGAAGGCCATCAAGGAATTTCCACGACCAACCTCGAAGAAAGAGATGCTTTGATTCTTGGGACTAAGCGGAATCTATCAGAAGCTTATTCCAAACTTCAGCAGTGTAGTGGCACTGTTAATCAATTTACTGAAGAAGAACACAAAGTTTTGGTGGACAAATCAATGCCAGGAGGTATTCGACCTTTTGAAATCAATATTAACCACCGCACCAGTTTTAGCTACACCAAACTTTTGGAACCTTTTAAAATTGCCATTGATGCTAGTGATATTGAAACTTTTTTTTTGTAAATCTTAATTTAGGTTTTTTTCTATTGGAGCAGTATTGTAGAGTGGGAGGTAAAAGATAGGTTTAAGAGAAAGGAGTTGTAAATTGTGGTTTTAATGTTCTCTGTTGGACTTAAAGAATGTAATTGTTAATTTTTACTTTAAATAGTGACCTCTGGGATAGTTCTTTGCCTCTCAAAATTTAACAGAGGTGAGTTTCTCTGTGTGTTGGGCTTAAGTTAGTACAATATATTATTTTTATGATCCCTGTTTTTAAAGCTTTGTTCTCTCATTCAAATGTCATGAAGCAGATGTTAAATTTCCCAGTCAAGTTTTTGATGCAGTTATTGTCCTCCAAGTTGAGGAGAATGTTACTCTCTAATAATACAAATTACAGGGAGCAGCAAGTTTATTTCTGTGGGCTACTTATTTATTCAAAAAGAATAGCATCTAATATTGCCTCAACCTTTTCTACTTTGAAACACATACCTCACCCATTTATTCCCTTTCTCATCTCCTGCGTTATTACTCATTTCAACTACATCCACTAATTCAGAAATGGCAAGATGACAAGTTTGCTCCTCCTACATAATCAGCTTTGCTGCCTGCAATGCAAGACATAGTTCTTCCTTTTAAAATTCAACCTTTTTTCAAAAGCATTTCACAGAAGAATGAAGGAACAATCTGTCTTTCTCCATTACTGTTTCTTTCTGTCATATGAGTGTTATAAATTAGAATGTCATCTCCTAACATCATTGATCTTCTCTGACTGTCAAAAAAACATGCCGAAACTAAATGACTGATTTCAGTTCAACTGGTAAGTTTATCTATTTTGAAAATTCAAGGGAACATCACTGATGCCCTTTCAAAAATTAAAACAAAGGCCATTACAGGTGTACCATTGTAATGTGGCCATCTCTCTTTCATCCACTTAAAGTAAAGCAAAAGATTTATTTTCCAACTTCAAATAATTTTGAAAACTTTAGAACAGAAACTAATACAAGCTAAAGTAAAACAAAAGTCATTGACTGAACTGTAACACTACATTTGGGGGAGCTAAAGTACCCAGCATGATTACTGATTTTGCAATCCAAGCTCAACTCATTGGATGGGATCTCTAGCCCTGGAGTAAATGAGAAGAAAGATGGGCAGAGGAACTTAATTGGATGAGAAGCTAGAATTCAGAATGCCAATAGTAGGCTGAACTTCTGCAAAGTGTCTCTACACAACCAGCAACCTGAGTCCAGAATTTGATTTGATTTGATTTATTATTGCCTCATGTACCAAGATATAATATCATTTTACATGCTATGCAGGCAAATCATATTTTACATCAGTACATCAGGCTAACAGAACAGAACACAGAATATAATATTACAGCTACAGAGAAGCGGCAGAGTAAAATCAACTTTAATAAATGAGAGGTCAGTTCAAAACTCTGGCAACAGTGGGGAAGAAGCTGTTCTTGAAACTGTTGGTAAATATTTTCAAACTTTTGTGTCTTCTGCCTGATGGAAGAGAGAGGAAACGAGTATAACTGGGGTTGGAAGAGTCTTTGATTACGTTGGCTGCTTTCCCAAAGGCAGTAAAAAAATTAGCTGTAGTCAAATTGGTAAGAGTCATTTAGAACATAACAAATTTCCTTAGCTTTCTGAAGAAGTAAAGGTGTTGGTATGTTTTCTTTAACCATGGTGTCAACATGGATGACCAGGAAAGGAATTTGATGATATTGACTCCTAGGAACTGGAAGCTCTCAACATCTCCAACTCAGCACTATTGATGCAGTTGGGCATGTTCTCAACTCTGTTTCCTGAAGCCGATGACCAGCTCCTTTGTTTTGCTGACACTGAGGGAGAAATTGATGTCTTTATAACATTGCCATTAAACTCTCTACCTTTGCATTTATGTTTTCGTGTACTTCAGTCTCAATAAAGACCAACTCACTGGAATTAGGTGGTCCTTCCCATTTCAGTAATCTCTAATTAAGTAACATATGGATTTGGATACCTCACTATATATGAGATTTGCATTTGTCAAGGTTGATTTTGTCCTTTATTCCAAAGTATGGACTTGCTGCCTTATCCTTCAAATGATTGATTTTTGTAGTCATACTTGTGAATGAGTTTTGGCATAAGTTCACAAAGCAGAGTGAAGGCATCAAAAGGGAAAAGCAGGAAGCTAGTTTATTGGGCACAGTAGAGCAAAAACAGCACAAAGGAGTGGGCTGAGGCTGTTGCTGATCCCAGGGGCAGATAGATTAAAGCCTGCACAATGGAAGGTGGATCAATAAGGAAGGAAGAAGTACTGTCTAGGAAAGGAGCACTCTGGGGAAGTAAGGAGCACTGTCTGGGGGACAATGTGAAGATAGCCATGAAAACACATGTGTCTGTCATGACATGCATCATGACAATATGTATGATAGTAGTTTGTAGCCAAAGTAGTCAGAGGAGAGGCTGGAGTTGGGTATGGGAGGGTAATAGCTGTCGAATCATGGGTGAGTATTGTATGGCCATATAGTGTGGGGACATTATGGAAAAGAGGGTGCAAGTTGCTTCCAGAGTGGGAGCGGCCAGTGTCTGTTGCAACATTAGGATAGCAACGGTTAAGTATTGGTGTGGGAGTGGAGTATACAGAAGAATGAGATCATTAGAAATGGGATGAGGTTTGAGAGTAATTGGGGGTGGGAAAGGAACAACAGGATGGTGTGGGAGGGAGGTTGTTGGCTTTCATGGGGTGATTGAAAGTTATTCGAACTCACACCATCCTAAAGCACAGCATTTCTGCAAAGCAGCCTCAGTTATAGTGCTGACAAAAAAGACCCCTCTTGAAATGGGAAGAAATTCTTCGAGAATAGATGGAGTTAATGCAAGAATTTTTGGCTGGCCAAAAGGACATCCTATTCATCATGAGTACAGTGGATGGAGTAACATACTCAGCTGAGTTCTTCCTCCCATGGTCCAATTCCTAGTAAACTGACCACTCACTCCAGAACTCACGAGTTTGCATTCCAGCAGATGCATTGCAGTTATAGAACCTCTGTATGTGACAATGGTACAATGAAGGTGCGAGATTGAGGCAACAAGAACCATGGCAATGATGAGTATTGGCCCAAAACAAAATATGCAAGGATGCATTTCAGTTGATTGATAGGCAATGCAGGACATGAGATGTTCCTTGAGGTGGTTTGCACACATGCCGTCTGTTGGATGTATACAAGGAATGAGAGATGTTCCCAAGCTGGCTGCGTTGAAGAACTCTACTGCTGAGACATCCTTGCCAGTGTCTTATTCCAGGGTCTAAATGAGAACAATTCAGGATATCTCACAGTGAACTGTGGGTGATCATAAATGTTCTCTTCCACAGACTGAATGATTTTCTAAGTTCCTTTTGGATGCAAAGAGCAAGGCAACCAGTGTGATGGAATTTGCTGCAATTTGGGCTTCATTTGTCTTAAATCTGTTTTCCTTCCTTTGGGTTTTGATAATGTTTCTGGTACAGGAATGCCTTGCATTTGTGTCTTAGTAGTTCCTGGATTTCCAATCCTTCTTACACCAGTTTGGTGCTTCCTATTAAAGAAACATTGAGTCTACATTGCCCTACATCTCCGCTTATGGTAAAGTGCAGAGGCTTGTCATCTTCAGTGTGGCTGAGCAGGGGTTTGGTTTCCAGCAGACCTCCAAGTGTTAGAATCCTCAACCAGTCCTCCCACAGCTGTGCATTCATGTCCATGATGTGCTCACCAGACTATGATCCTGAACCTAATCTGGTGTATATATGCACCAAGGTGAATGATTCTGAGTTGGTGAGGAGTGCTGGTGAACACTATGTCAGGGCATCCTCTGAGGGTTAGGCTCCATCCTTGATAGAGGTGTTGGTGATGAAGCTGGAGTTTATGGAGGAGGTGGAAGTGGAAGTGGGTGAATGCAATGCCTCTACTTTTTCTTTTGCTGTAATGTGGAGGTGCTGGTGTTGGACTGGAGTGGACAAAGTTAAAAATCATACAACACCAGGTTATAGTCCAACAGGTTTATTTGGAAGTACAAGCTTTCAGAGCACTGCTCTTTTGTCAGGTAGCTAGGCTAGCTATCTGACAAAGGAGCAGCATTCCAAAAGCTTGTACTTCCAAATAAACCTGTTGGACTATAACCTGGTGTTGTGTGATTTTTACCTTTTTCTTTTATTGTCTACTGGTACTTGGAATGGAAAAGAGGGAGTTAACTGTTGGTTGTGCACACTCCCTTATCTAGACAGTATCTCACACTGTCTGCATATCTGACAACAGCACTGTGGAGGCATCCAAACTGGTTTTCTCTTGGAGCCCAATCTCTTCAGCTGTGCAGCTTCCTCTTTGGTGGAGGTATGTAGGTGAATATCCAATCCATCCCCACCTGAATCTGGGAGCATTCCTTTTGATGTGAGCATTCTTATCCTACAGGAAAACAAGAATAATTTGGGTGTCAACCCAATGGATGCATGACAACTTAATGAACATAGAATCATGGAGTCATAGGGATGTACAGCATGGAAACAGACCCTTTGGTTCAACTCGTCCATGCTGACCAGATATTCCAACCAAATCTAGTCCCACCTGCCAGCACCCGGCCCATATCCCTCCAAACCCTTCCTATTCAAATACCCATCCAGATGTCTTTTAATTGTTGCAATTTTACTGGCCTCCTCCACCACTTCCTCTGGCAGCTCATTCCATACCTGTACCACCCTCTGCGTGAAAAAGTTGCCTCTTAGGTCTCTTTCATATCTTTCCCCTCTCACCCTAAACCTATGACCTCTAGTTCTGGACTCTCCCACACCAGAGAAAAGACTTTGTCTATTTATCCTATCTATTTCCCTCATGATTTTATAAACTTCTATAAGGTCATCCCTCAGCCTCCAACGCTCCAGGAATACCTCACTCAGGAAATGGTCAGAAACGGTATTTTGAAACTGGTAGAACATTGACAGAATGAGGCAGCTGTCATCTATTTCAATGCACATAGCCCTCCTAATGCTGAAGGTGCAGATAATTGTCCTCTTTGACGTGCTTATGCACTGACATAACTGGACTGAATGATGTCCTATGAGTGTCAGTTTATGAGTAGATGGTGCAATTCAACCTTGTGGTGTGCAGGAGATCATTCATCCTCTTCCTGCATTGCAGCAAGGTTGCCCATGGGCACTACGCTGCACTGCAACTTTCCTACAGGCTGTCTTCATCTGATGGAAGGGCCTCCTGCTGCCATCTCTGCGGAACATGACCCCAGCATATCCAAGATGACTTGAAGGAGAAATGTCCATGATGCATCGCTGAAATGTGTGTTTTCCTTCCACCTTGTCTGAAATATCTCCTGGGAGGGTGGGGGTGATCAACATAGCCTGATGGATGTTCCTGACCTGCAATGAGTGAATGCCCATTCAAATATGCTGACCAGACCTTTGGCCAGCAGGAGCAAGAACTTCCTGCTCCATAAAATTTGCTGCCCTTCAATTATAAGTTTATATGTGTTGAAAATCATGTCCTCATGCAAGGAAAGCTGACTCGCTCCAAGCAGAATTTATTCCTAATCCCTCACCAGATGTTAGACTTAAACTTCATAACAGAAGATCTGCCTCAATCCTGTTTTAAAGTTTAAACTCCAAGCACATGAGTTTGAGAGAGGCTGAGAACTTCAAGCAAGCAATTATATTGAAATGAATGGGAAAGGAAAAGTTGAATTAAATTGGGAAATGTATGTTTTATTTTGGTTGAAATCTTTCCTTGGACATTAGAAATTTGAATTACTGAGGGAATAAATGGAAGATGAAAGATTTTCTGAATGCATTTCACTGTGGGAACTGGGTGGCGCTATTGCGAAAGTAGACTGTTGACTTTGCATAGTAGTTTAACAACTTCAATATGGACATGAAGTGTGTAATGAAAATGGACACAAAAAATAACAAAATTGTACCTGTTTAAGGTCAAATGGTACAGCTAGGTATTGCTTACACATGTAAGTGTCTTGCAGAGATACTTTCACAACCGATCAATGTGTTCAAAATCTCTCGCTAATTGATCTTTAAACTGGAAGAAAGTTGGAATATGTTGCAAGTTTGTTAAACACTAATCTGATTTAATTTCCCATAGGACTGCAGTTTGTTCAGTATTGGATATTGGTTATTTGCATATTGCATGCTTGGTGTTTTGAAAGCAATAATCATTAACATTGATCAATAGCAATCTAATTTTGACACATATTAACACTGAAGGCTATAATTCAGTTTAAAAAAAAATAATTAACAGCACTATGTGAAATAGGAAGTTAGGATCATCAGAAATGTCTGGTCTGAAACCATAATCAATGATGTAGAACCAAGTTAATGTACTTGCTATGGAGGATACAATGGTATGGCTTGAAGTTTGCCATACGTTTTATTGACTCCTTGTCTTGGCTGAAGTAACAAGTCCAAGAGTCTGGATAGATAATACACATTCACTGTTTGCCAATTTCAATCTGTAACCTGAAGGTAAGAAAATTAGTTGGAAAGTCCACCTGAGATTTAGATATCATGAAAAATAATGCATGAGTATTATGAGTTCTGCCTTCAACAAAGATGTTTTACCTAGAGTGGGAATATTTATGTTATCCCTTGAACAACTGACTGTGCATACGGTGATATTGAAGAATGTGCTAAATGTTTATTACAGAAAACTATTACAAACAAACATTACCTTCACAAGCACATAAGTGTCTACCCTATCATTAAGCTATTAATTACATGGAGCAGCATTGAGTGACATGCTTCCAGTGTTATGCCATGCTTCAAGTGTTCCCAGGGTAAGATGAAGTATGAGATCTTTATACACTCAGGTGATGGGCTGTGATAGAATGATAACATTAAGAACATATATCTGAAACGTATATGAGATACTGACTGTGAGACAACACTATTTATGAGATCTATTACACTATTATACATCAAATTGATCCATCACTCAGTAAGAACTGCAACATTTTATTTGGCATGTGTGAAAAGTTTCTGCACAAACTGTTATGATGTGAAAATGATATCTTCAATACCGTCCCATACTTTATAGTAAATATTACAGAGGAGTTACTCCTGAGTTGCACCATTGTTTGTAATTAGGATTTTAAAGAACCTCTAATTTGCATGGAACTTGCAGAATGGCTATGCTGCATTGATAATGTCTGGTACATTAATAGATAAAGTACTAAGCCTGTCATTGTTCCTGCCTCATGAGACAAGGACTCATCGCAATTATCAGTGAAGTTCGAACAGTGAGACTCAATACATTTTGTATCTCTCATGTCTCAAAGGTCCTACAGTGTAGAATGTGGCATCAAGGATTGTACCTTTGTGAGGAGGGCTGAAAATGTGTTGCTGGAAAAGCGCAGCAGGTCAGGCAGCATCCAGGGAACAGGAGAATCGACGTTTCGGGCATAAGCCCTCCAGCATCTGCAGACTTCACATTCTCCTTTGTGCGGAGGGAGCAAGTAAGTCTGCTTGAGAATAGAAGGCTGATGTTTGTGAGGTGGTTGGGGTGCTGGTGTGAAGGTGAAAGGTTCAAGGATGGTGGTTATGCTTGAAGTTTTATCCTGTGTTTTTATCCTCATGGTCTACCAGAGGGTTAGGTTCAGCTTCTTCATTCTCCTACTGCTTCCCATCACCTTTTCCTTCTATTCCTGTTTGCTTTACTCCTAATGTGCTCTTCTCTCTCTCCGCTAGTACTTGGGAAACATTGAAAAGATTTAAAGATTATAAAGATGCATCATGTTCATTCATCAGACTATATCATCAATTGACACAGCACTGAGAAAGACAGTTAATTTCACCAGTATTTTCATCCTGTGAGGTCCTTATGCCAAAGAAATAAGTAGATCAATTATTTCCACATGCAGCTATTAGGCATCATTTTTAAGCTTTTAAATTTCTCAATTTCTTGTTTGTATCCTTGACTTTTTGCTGAGGAGACAAAACAAGAGACATTGAGACTCATTTGATCAACCTTGACTTGCAGAGTTTGATAGGGATTGAGGTAATGCAGAAATTTTGCAGCTAAAGAGCTCCATCCTGAAGGTGAACTTTGTACCAGTTCAGAAATATTAATTAACCTCCAGAAGGAATGCTGGGTGGGTAATTTTGAGTGAAATAAGAGTGTTAGTCCGACATACTTTGTTTTCTTCAACAGAGACTAAAGTTGTTAAAATGTTCATTAATTGTTCAATTTGAAAGGGTTGTCTGCAATAGAAATATGTGTACATGATGCATTTGCTTTTGGTTTCATCCTTGTTCAAGCATAATCATGAATGCAACTTCTTTTCACCCACAGAAGGTCAGCCCCTTTGCATCTCAAGTTATTCTTTAAAAGACAATTAGAGAGTGGGAATGTTGGCTTTCTAATATTTGCAAAGGAATTGTGATTTGCAAATTGAAAATTTTGAGAAAGATTTCTTTGCCTACCCTTGTTCTTTCACTATGGAAATATCTAGGGTTCTTAGAAATAATTTAGCTGCTAAAATAATCATTGTTGCAGAGGCCGTAAGTATAGGACTCTATTCAGATGTTTCATGTGAAATTCTGCACATTTTCATATATTCTGTATTTCTTCTGTACTGAAGGAATACATATACATATTGAATATTATTACATCAAATATGCTCACAAAATTATAAATCTTTAAATTTATATTCTAAAAGTTATATGTCAAAATGCTGAAAATTAAGGTTCCCTCTGAGAACCACCAGACATCTTTTGTACTTACAAACATATGAGATAAGTGTGGAAGTAGGCCCTTTAACCTTTCCTGATATTACATAAGATCATTACCAATCTAATGACCATTTGATATCTTCATTTCCATCGCCATTCCTGTCACTTTAATCATTTAATGACCCCATATCCACTCCTTTCTGAGACAGAGTGTTCCATAGTAACATAACTATTTGAGAAGAAAACCACCTCATTTCTGTCCGAACCCCTAAAACGACAATGCCTATTTTTTTTTTACATTACATTACAGTGTGGAAACAGGCCCTTCGTCCCAACAAGTCCACACAGATCCGCCGAAGCGAAACCCACCCATACCTAACACAACGGGCAATTTAGTATGGCCAATTCACTTGACCCTGCACATCTTTGGACTGTGGGAGGAAACCGGAGTACCCGGAGGAAACCCACGCAGACACGGGGAGAATGTGCAAACTCCACGCAGTCAGTGGCCTGAGGCGAGAATTGAACCCGGGTCTCTGGCGCTGTGAGGCAGCAGTGCTAACCACTGTGCCACCGTGCCGCCCACATCAGTTGTTAAATCAGTTCTTGACTGACCCACCAGAAACATTCTTTTCATGTCCACCTTAGCAAGACTATTCAGTCAATGTTTTAATTTCAATATGACCGTTTTTTTCAAATGTTGAAAAGTGTTAAATATTAATTCTATTTCTCTCTCCTTGGATGTTGTCAGACTTTCTCCAGCATTTTCAGTTTTTATTTTCGTCAATGGAATCCCCTTTATCTACAGTGCATGTTACTCATACAGTCATAGTCGTAGAGTCATACAGCACGGGAACAGACCTTTCAGTCCATGCTGAACATAATCCCAAACTAAATTAGCCCCACCTGCCTGTTCCTGGCCCATATCCCTCCAAACCTTTCCTATTCACGTACCTATCCAAATGTCTTTTAAATATTGTAATTGTACCCACATCTACCACTTCCTCAGGAAATTCATTCCATAAATGAATCTCTGTGTAAAAAAAGTTTCCTTTTATGTCTTTTTTAAATGCTCTCCTCTCATCCTAAAAATGTGCCCTCTAGTTTTGAAATTCTGCATCTTGGGGAAAAGAGAACTACCATCAACTCTATACCTCTCATTATTTTATGAACTTGTATCAGGTCACCTCTCAATCTCTTACGCTCCAGTGAAAAAAAGTCCTTCAAAGAACTACCATAAATTAGTTAAACATGATTTCTTTTTGATTAAACCATGCTGTTTCTTCTTGACTACCTTCAGTTTTTCTACAAGCATGATGATATGCTTTATAATGAACTGCTCTTATAACTTTCCCACATCTAGAGTTTCCTGCTTATTGCCTTACCTCCCTTTTTTAAACAGATTGGTTACATTTGCTACCTTCCTATCTCATGAAATCTTTCCTGATTTCAGAAAATTACACCAACACATTATTAGCTCATTATCCACCTCCTCTAAAATACCAGAACGAAGTCAATCTGTATCCAAAGGCTGGTCAGCCCACAAGCCCATCCATTTGCTTAGTACTGCTTCCCTCATGATTGTAATTTTACTAAGTTCCTCTCTTCCTTCCATCTCCTGACTTATAGCTAATACTGAAATGTTTCTTTTGTACATGCATAATCCTCTACAGTGATAACAGAAGAAAAATATCTGTTCGTTGACTCCACTATTTCCTTATTATGTACTATTATATTTCTAAATGAACAATGCTTATTTACTCCTTAAAACAGATATTGCAGAATCACTTCCTAGCCCACAGGTTAATAAACTATCTTTTCTCCAACGAGAACAATGAAAACATTCTTTCTATTGTGACTCATTGTCATTCAGATGAAAAAAGTAAACTAAATTTATTTCACACTTCCTTTGTAATATGTTGATTTGCCATTCAAGCACAAAGGCTTTTGGCAGACTGAAACTACAGGCAGTGAGAAGTCACATTTAGACTGCTTACTGAAACAAAAAAAAAGAACAAAGAACAGCAGATGCTGGAAATCAAAAAGAAACACAGAAATTCTTTTTGGAGTCAAAGCAGAGTTAATGTTTCGGGTCCAGTGATCCTTCTTCAGAACTTCCAAAATGTTACCTCGCCTTTGTCTCCAGAGATGTTGTCAGACCTGCTGAGTTTTTCAGCAATTTCTGCTTATTGAGATATTGCAGTGCCTTATTTGAACAATAACATAATGTAATGCAAGGTCAACATAATAAGTTGACGATTGTTGCTACTTGCTAAAAGGATAACAGCAGAATTCAAACTAGTATTCAAGAGAATTTGATCAGAGAGAGAGTCCTGCAGGTAAAGACATCAGACAGTTACTTTCATCTAAATAGTCAAAGAAGTGATCCCCAAACACTTGAAATAGAAAGAAAGATGAACTCCTGTAACCTATTCCACCTTCAAGTTCACTTGAGAAATCTACCCTTGGGGCAGATCAACTACAATAACTTTTGCAGCCACAGAGACATTTGTTTCTCAAGATCTTCACTGCAATCAAAACATCAATTAAGAAACAAGATCTGCACAGAAATAGAGGCTGAGTTAAATCCCATTTTTAATTATAACAGCTTTATCTTAATCTGTATCTAATTTTGTGTGTTTAATAGTGTTGGTGAGTCAAGTGGATGAGTCAACACATTTTTGTTATGCCTCCAGGACAAGTGAATGGGAAATAAATTAACCTTCTTCATTTTTAAATATGCAAAATCTTGCTGCTGGGTTATCAACATCAAGTCAACCATGTTGGGGATAATAAAATAGACACAACCCCACATACAAATATAGTGATTATGAGCAAATAAAAGTTGACAGCTAAAATTTGACCATAACATAATATATGTTATATGGTTAATTTTTATTGTGAGATAATGAGCACTGTATGGAAAATGCTAAGCATTATGACCTTGATGGCTTAGAACAAATCTGAATGGAAATTAAATCTAAAAAACTCAATGATTGACATATGTTTTCAAAAGTCCAATTGTTTTACAAAATGAAATGCTCATACGAGGAAGCTATTAGGGTGCTTAGAAGAATGGTGTCTCATAATGAAATTCTCTGCATAGAATATAGAAGTTACTTTGCTTTCACTTGTTTTACAATGATAGTTGTGTATATTAACGCTTTTTTTTATTTAAAGAGAAATAAAACTTCTGTTTATATCACATGAATGCTGATTACTTGTATGCAGATGGGGAACATATTTAAGAGCATATGTTTAAGCATACGTTAAGAGACATTGAAGGAAATTTTAGTATGGTTATGTGAGGGGTGTGTGCTTGTAATGTTTAATTCTGTAAATATGTGCAATACAAGTAAACTTTAGTTCCAGTTTTATCCTTCATTAACTGGCTTGCTGGTTTAGAACACATTTGGTGCTTTCGTGCCATCAATGCATGGTTGTAATTTAAGGCTGTAAGAAGAGTTTACAGTGTTCTGTGCATGTGACCTGTTTTCAATGACCCCACACAAGTTGACCTTGTTATTTATGACAGTTTGCTGACCTTCTGAAGTTTGGTGGAAGGGTGCTTGGTGGCATACTAAATCCAGTAAGAAAATAAATATCAGTACCACTTTTGGCATTTCAGTCATCTCTTGACATTATGGTTTTATATTTCATGATTATAGAGAGAGAGAGGGGAAAATGTTATAACTGGGACATCGTGACCTAACACTGCAGTACATCAGGCACAGTGGTCGGAGAGTAACACTCTACTTGTTGTATCATTCCTGTGAACAACATATAAACTGCATGAAATCATGAGTTCAAAATTTTAATAATGATTTCAAGAATAAAGATTGTCTTTAGAGATACCTCCTTAACAGCATGAATTGTGAGCAGAACTGATGTTATAAGGTAACTAAACAGGTCAAATTCCATTTGATTGCATTCCCTTGTAGGAATTTGTACCATTTTTTTCAAGGAACAAATAATAGCCAAAGTTATAAGCAAAGGAAGTAGAATTATATCTTACTTCTATTCAAATTCATGATTGTATATGTCGCATTTCTGTTTATGGGCTCCATGATCTGGCCTCATATCTTTTCTAGATCTTTGCATTGGGAGTCACTGGAATGGAATTGCTGCTTCAATTTCTCTACTCAACAACTCCTAACCAATCTATTGCCCTCTGAAATTACAGCACTCCATTTCTGCCATGACCACCTGCTATTATCTTGCACTATCATTCTTCTAATCATTTAATCATTCTTGCCCTTTCACAGGCCTTTCCCATTATTCTTTTCCACCCACCTTTTCCTGGCTCAGAATCTCATTATTAGCAATTACGTTTCTAACTTCTTTCAGTTCTTAAGAAAGTCACCAACCTAAAATATATATACTGTTTCTTTCCCTGTTACTTTGCTATTACGAGGGGGCATAGCTTTAAATTAAGGGGTGGTAGGTATAGGACAGATGTTAGGGGTAGATTCTTTACTCAGCGAGTCGTGAGTTCATGGAATGCCCTGCCAGTAGCAGTGGTGGACTCTCCCTCTTTATGGGCATTTAAACGGGCATTGGATAGGCATATGGAGGATAGTGGGCTAGTGTAGGTTAGGTGGGCTTGGATCGGCGCAACATCGAGGGCCAAAGGGCCTGTACTGCGCTGTATTTTTCTATGTTCTATGTTCCCCAGATGTTTCACCCACTGAGTGTATTCAACATTTACTTACTTATTCCTTCTTTACTGTAGAGTCTAAATATTTTTCTGAGAAACTCTTGTGCTTTTTTTTACTGTTTCCCAGTTTCTGACATTCATTCTTACATGTTTTTCAGCTGGTGAATAATTTTGGTTTAGAATAGGTGCTTTCAGATTAAAGCAAAATACCGCAGATGCTGGAACTCTGAAATAAAAACAAAGTGCTAGAGAAACTTAGCAGGTTTGACAGCATCTGGGGAGAGAAAATTTGCATGCAAATATGAAACATTAAATCTGTTTCTCTCTCAAAGATTCTGCCAGACCTGTAGATGCTTTCAGATCCTTGTAATCCATCTACACATTCTATTACTAAACAGCATTGGGCAAGTGTCAACTGCCAAGAAAGAGAGGATGTTTGGGGCTAGCATTAAATTTTTTCTAGTTTCTAATCAGCCTGTTCAGAGATGTTAATACACCCTCTGGCGCAGGTGGGTCTTGAACCCAGGTTTCCCAGCTCAGAGGTAAAGACGCTATCACTGTGAAACAAGAAACTCCGTTAAAAATTCATATTTAAAAGTGGTTGGACTAGAGCTGACAGCTAATCCTCTCTGAGAAGGCATACTGGAAATTTTAAAATCTCTTGCAGACTCTGATATGGTCTGGTTTCCCAGACCTTGGGGAAATGCATTAGCTAAAGGGAGATAAGGACAATGCTGTGGAGAATCTGAGGTCCTCAGTTAGTTTCCAGTCAGTGGGAATTGGCTTAGGAGAAATGTTGAACATTGACTGGCTTATCTAGCTGTCTTCCAGTTAAATTGACCCAAGTTAGATGCATTAGCAGATGTGAATCTGTTATTTTCCCTATGGAGGTGAATTAACAAGCACATTGCACAATACACATGGAATGGGAAAAATATCCAACAATTCGGCATAGTCACTGTATTCATTATCTTAAGAATGCCACACAGAATGATTTTAAATTTATTATTAACAGTTGCCCTCACAGAAGGTGAGGGCTAAGAAAGGCTAGATGTCCTATTACTGTTTGAGGGAGAACTCCTGAGTCATGAGTTCCTCTGGCTATCCATGCTCTCAAATATTGACTGTTTCTAGCCTTTTTCTTTGCTTTTAGACTTGCAGTATTTATGATTGTTTTGGGTTTTTTTTTAATTAGTTTCCAAGTATAACTAAATCTTAGACCTCTGACTATTCACACCAAAAAAAGAATTCGGTCAAATCTTTTATTTTTCACTAAATATCAGTTGCATTGAGTTCATTGGAGGGCTTTAACTCATGAGGCTTGGTGAGATCAATCATCATATCTTATCAAATGTTTCTCATTAACCACCTATACTGTCCCTTACAGCATCCCTCACACCTAATTCTATCCACACTGAATTGTGGTCCTTCAATCCCAGAACAACTCACCATTCACCAGCATCTGGCACCTCTGCCATTTTTGGAGGTCCGCTGTGCTCCTGGAAATCATTGTTCATTCAGTGTTTCCCCTCACCAGCAACACAATGGCACAGCAGTCACAAAGCCATGCTGCCCATAGTACAAGGCTGACACTCCCTCACACCGACAACCCCATTCCCTCATCCTTGTTACTGTCCGACCATACAGTTCACCTGTCCTTAGCGAAATTTCACTTAAATACTCTCCCAAAGTCACCTCTATGCTGTCCCTAGTACTCAGTGTAGGCTTACATTTTGTCATTTTCCAGTTGGGGAGCATCATACACAGGCAAGCAATCAGGCAATTTCAAACATCAGCTTTTCTTTATAGATAGCAAACGTGAATATCAAAGATAACAGTCGAGGCTACAGTCACCGTTTCCTCTAATTTCCTTTCCAGTTGTGCAGGCATCCAAGGTGCAGATACAGCAGTGTCTTCCAGAGCTAGAAGTCAATGCCATAGTTGGCATGCCGATGCTTGGAACCTTGGAGCATCCATGCAGATTAGAGGGAACAATAGCTTCAATTCACCCCAGCAATGCAAACCAAATACTGGCATTTGACCAATGTCTATTTAACATTTCACAATGTTCTACTGAACCCAGCTCTACTGGAACTAGGGATTACTCTGGCCCAGTCTACCTTCTACTACTAGACACAGCTGAACTCTGTCACACAAAGGGAGAGCTTCCCCTTCCTCAATGCTCTTATTGTCCTCTTTGGAAGGCTGCTCCAGCCTCCCCGTTCCTCAGTAGCCAGCACATTATCTGCTCCAGTTGTGCACAGCACAACACACCAGAAAAATGCAGCACACACTGGCTGAACTATACTGAAGGGAACTCAACCCTAGAATAGTCTGATCTGTGGAATTGCTATCATTTATCCTCTAATCCACTAGGGCCCTTGGAATACAATGTGCTCCAACTTGATAAAGGTGTCATGCTGGCTGATTAAGCAATGCATTACCTGAAAAAGTGAGTACCTACTGAACAGTGACTCCCTTTCCATTCCAAATCTACATCAATCATTCCAATTTTCATTGAGTTCATTCGAAGCCATCATCGTAGTGATGTGCCCCCCTGCCCCAACCAACCCCCATACAGCATCCTTGGAAGTGTGACAAGTAATAGGAAACTTTAAACCAGCATTCACCTTTTTTAAAGTCACTGTCATCGAGATGTCAATGTTTGATTTTCAAGGACATGGTGCAAATCGCATTTGACCAGAATTTGGACCTCAAGCTTATTCAGTCTCCAAGTATGGCACATGGGTGAAAGAATGATTGGAAATTAAATGTAGCTGTAGTTTCAAGTGCTTCATGTATTTGTCTCTTCAGTGCCTTAATATCCAGCAGACATGGATCCTGAGCTTTCATCCATGAAAATGACTGTGACTCTGCCTATCCTGAGCTTTGTCCCAGCATTTTCCAGTTTCAGTTACTATTAAGAGAACAGCAAATGATGGTAGGGAATAGAGCTCACCGGGCTGACAGCACCAGGCTCCACCTGATTGGCAGGTGCCGCACCCAAGCTCCCATGAACCCTTTTCTTCACACTACCACAACAGCCCACTTTCTCCCACTTTACCCCCATGTCGAGGCCTACCACATTGAATTTTGCCTCCAACTGTCCTCCCTGGACCCTGACTCCTGATATAATACCTTAATGACATCCTCCATACTCTCCTGTGGAGGCCATGATGATGGTCACTGCCAATAACGTCGTTCCTATAGCCTTCTATTCTCTCTGATGTTGTTTTGCACATCCTGTTATATATTGATATTTGTCCCCATCATCATCCCTGTCTCTACATTAACAAATGCCTTAATTGCTCAAACTACTTTGGTACTGATGCTCCCATTGGCAATTCAGTCCCCACTTACACCCTATCAAACACCTAATGCATGGACATCAGGCCTGTATACACCTCAGATTTCTGACTGACTTCAATGAACATCCATTCAACATGACTGACCAGTCTCCTGGTCCCTGTCTTTGGAAATCCCTGCCTGCTTGCAATAGCCCTATTGGACTGACCATTTCCTACTCCCCACATGGTAGTCAGACATATCTCCTGTAAGTTACTGGCCTGAATGACTGACTGTGGCTAAGCCCATGGACTGTGTCTGAACTATGCCCATGTCTAATGGTACTGGGGCTCACTGACTGAGAGGAGCTCTCCCTTAACTGGACTAAGGATTAGTCCCCACTCAACCTGGCTATTTGGCTGAGTAAACATGTAGTGTGTTAGCTGGCACAAGCTGTAAGTGTTAAGTTGAAGTCTTGGTGTGCTTTCCAGCACGACATCCTTGGTTCCCTGGACAAAGCCCTACCGACAAGTATGATGTGAAAGAGCATATCAGAATGGCAATACAAAGAGCCTTTTGACTTTGACTGAAGCTCCAAATTGCTAACAGACATGACATGTTAAGGATACTGTGAGCATGCAAGTGGGCACTAAGTGAGCAAGGTCTAATAGAACAAGTGAGATGCAACCTGGTCCAATTTGTGAGCTGGGTGCCTGTATGTGCAAAGTGTCCTTGCAGGAGTATTGCATTGCTGATTGTTGGTGTGCCCTGAAATAAAGCCATGATGTGGAGGTGCTGGTGTG
Organism: Chiloscyllium plagiosum; assembly: GCF_004010195.1. Taxonomy (NCBI): domain Eukaryota; kingdom Metazoa; phylum Chordata; class Chondrichthyes; order Orectolobiformes; family Hemiscylliidae; genus Chiloscyllium; species Chiloscyllium plagiosum. Next base: position 32,786,937 of record NC_057724.1, on the reverse strand, counting down.
GGACTGTAGTGGACAAGGTCAGAAGTCACATGACACCATCTTATAGTCTAGCATGTTTATTTGAAATCACACACTTTCGGAGTGCTGCTCCTTCGTCAGATGAACTATTACTTCACCTGACAAAGGAGAAGCCCTCTGAAAACTTGTGATTTCAAATAAACATGCTAGACTATAATCTAGTGTCATGTGACTTCTGACCTTCAAGTGAAGGTTTCTCTACATCCTGCAAGTGCATCAGGGAGAGGCTGTGAAGATTATGAGAGGTTGGCAAATCTCAGAAGCCAATCCCCGGGATGACGGGTTGATGCGGTTGGTGCCCTGAGATGCTGGTGGGTACCATAAAGGCTTCCCACAGGCAATGATAAGTTATAGTCTGTCCTCTGTGTGGAGATTTCTTAAAGTCTGTGTTTGCTAAACATGTTTGGTAAAATAGGAAACTGAATGCTAATGAGGCAAGATGTGCAGTTAATAAGACATTAAACATGCAATAATTACCCTTAATAGGTAACTTGTCACTGCCTCATGAAAAACTCAGTACATTACTCTCCAGATGCAGAAACGATGCAGTAAGCTCCTCTCTGATCGAAAGAGAGCTTGCTGAACTGCTTACGTAACCCTGCCACCAATTCATCATTGCCTGCATTGTTCAAGGCCCTATAAGATTCTGTCTAAGTTACTTTTTAGTTACTGGATTTTTTTATGAACAATATTTTTAATCTGTAAACTCTTTTTGTGATCAGGATAACTGGATTATAAAAATATAACAGTAAATATTAGCATGTGGGAGTTAATTTTCTGTTTACCCAAATATTATTTAATTATGGCTTAATAATGTCATCAAAATTTATAGTAGGACTTGGATTGTAGATTAGTGCTGCAGCTTTGGAGGTATTGCACAGTTCAACACGACTCAAGCAATCATCCAGAATAACAATATATTACAAAGCATGTTTAATTTAGAACAGCAGTGCTATTGGTTACAGATACAGCTCAGTACATTCAAAATCATTTGAACACTGTCATTTGATCTTCCTTAATGGAAGTTTTCAAGCCTGGGACTTTAGGATCATTTCAATTCCATCTTCCAAGATGGGTTGAACCATAGTCACATTAATGTAGCTGGAACAGGATAAAACATGGAGTTCATAGCTGAAACAAATATTTTGTTTAGTGTTTAAAGTAGACAGTGATACTATCTCTCAGTGTTGTAATATTTTCAAGCACAAATGATATTGACAGTTCACTGTAACCAGACCTTGAAATCAGGGATTTTCCTTGAGGATTTAGTAACATCACTTCGTTATGTAAGTACCACATGTCTACAGCATCGTGTTCTCCCTACTGTGTGTTCAGCAGTGGGAACTGTATTCGTTTCTACTGGAACCTTCCAAAATTCCCATCGGTCCCATATTTAAATTACAGCTGTGTGCCCAGTCAATCACCTAGCCAGGGATTAGCCTTCACATTGCAATGACTGAAGAATTGCCCTGGAGATGGTCGACAACACATACATGTTGGTGCTTCACTTTGCTAACTGCGACTTTGAGAACTTAATATGTGGGATGCTGTAGAGGGAGAAGGGCCGTTAGATAAGACCAAGACAGCAGCCCTGCTCCCAAGTTGCTACCAGGCTCGATACAATGAAAAGCATTTCAGGAGGAAGTGTAATGACCTTCTCTGTCGGCAAGAGTAAGTGCCACCACCTTCTGTCAACTCCCACACACACTCACTCCATCTCTGCTACTACAACCACCTTCCACCAAAGCTCATGTTCTACCATTCTTACTATTGCATTCAACAATGGAAGATGAACAACCGTGGCTCTCCTGCATCTTCTCCGTATCATGAGGGCACTGAGGGAAACTGCACTGGCATGGTAGGACAGTGGTTAGCATGGTTGCCTCAGAGCACCAGGAACACAGGTTCAATTCCAGCCTTGGGCAACTGTCTGTATGGAGTTTTCACATTCACCCCATGTCTGCATGGGTTTCCATTAGGTACTCCTGTTTTCTCCCACAGTCCAAAGATGTGCAGATTGGCCATGCTAAATGCAGGGTTATAGGGTTGGGGGCTGGTTCTAGGTGGGATGCCCTTTGGAGGGTCAGACCAGACTTGATGGGTTGAATGGCAGCTTCCTACACTGTAGGGATTCTATGATTCTAAGGGGAGGCTGCTCCACATCCACTGAAGGTTGATGCTGGTCCTGGGCTTCCATCCATTAACTCTTGATGCAGTGCGCACAGAGACAAAGGCAACTTCTGAGAATGGTTTCTATGTTGTAGGCACTATCAGAAACAAAGCAGAACCTCAGTAGCTGTACCTCACAGAAATGCCATTTATACAGTGTCCTCAAAACATTGGACCATGGAGGTTTCTGACAAAAAGATCAATGAGATGCCTATACATGGAGCTTGCATGTTGTTGACTTTATTTAGATGATTGCTGCACAGCCTTTTTGAAAAGATATCGTAGGAGATTATACATGTGGCATTAATAATGAGAGTTTCTGCCCCCAGCCAAGTCCTCACATGATCCACATTACCAAAGAAAGGCTGCATTGCATAAGGGATAATGGTGTGGACATTTTATAGTCCAAGGTGTAAGTGAACAGCTCCTGCACCTTGTACAGGCTGTGGTACCTTGGAGAGTGATTGCGACTTTTACAACTGAGGTGAATCTTTATAACTTGTCTGACATTACTTATTTTTCACAGCTATTAGTGGGACTAATTTGTAATGTTGAATGTTATGGTCAAGATTGCTTGTGGTCAGGAAATTTAATTTTTCCACTAAGTCCACAATCATAAAGATGTAATAACAGATATCTTTAAAAACATTATGGTAAGTCTGTTTAATGCTATCACCCTTGAAGGGCCCCATATTGTAAACAAGTAGAGACTGCTCCCATAGAGAAATAAAGTGTCGCTGTGGTGGCAGCCATTTTCTATTTTGATTACACACTTGCAACTCGGATGAAGATGGAAGACAACATAGATGTGGAGGGACAGACTGTACAGAGTCAGTCCAGGCTCAGCCTCTCAATCTAGGTGACCCTCAAACCACTATGTTTCTTTCTGCCTTGTCTTCCCTGTTAACCCCATTGGCTTTGATTTTATCTACATTCCTGCCCAACATTTTTATTTAACTCATTCCCACTTTACCACCTGAGCCCTAGTGAGACAGCTTAGTTATACCAAACATGTTAAACTCTGTTCCCACCCAAGAACACTCCTGCTGATCCCATAAACCAAGTTGGTGGTTGCTCTTGATGGGCCTCCCTCCTGCTGTACCCTCTGCCCTATCATACTCCATCACTTCCCACCCCTATATTGAGCTATGCCTCTTCACAATTGAATCAAATTGAATTTATTGTCACATGTACCCAGGCACAGTGAAAATACAGGCAGATCACATTGTTAAATAGCATAGATAAGTAAATAATAGGCAAAAACAAAAACACAAGTAAAGGCAAATGCTAAGAGTTTGAGAATCCATTCAGTACTTTAACAACAGTAGGGTAGAAACTTTCGAAACTGGCTGGTGTGTGTGTTCAGGCTTCTGTACCTTCTCCCTGATGGTAGAGGTTGTAGAAAAACGTTGCCAAGGTGGGATGGATCTTTAAGAATGCTGGCAGCCTTTCCTTGACAGGGGCCTGGTAGGTGAATTCTATAGGTGGAAGGTTGACCTTTGTGATTGTCCAGGCCGAGTTCACCACTCTCTGTAACCATCTCCAATCTTGAATGGTACAGTTGCCATACCAGGTAGTGATACATCCAGACAGAATGCTCTTGATGGTGCAACTATAAAAGTCAGCAAGGGTATTCGCCGTCAAGCCAAATTTTCTCAGATGTCTGAGGGAGAAGAGACGTTGTTGGGCCTTTGTAACCAGTGCATCCACATGAAGAGTCCAAGAAAGCTTGTGGCTGATGACCATTCCCAGGAGCTTGACACTCTCCATTCTTTCCACCTCTGTGATGTTAATGTGTAGGGGGGCTTGAGTAACAACCCGCCGAAAGAATTCCTTGGTTTTGCTGGCATTGAGAGCTTGTTGTTCTCAGTGTACCATTTTTCCAGATCTTCCACCTCCCATCTGTAGTCTGTTTCATCGCTATCTGAGATTCAACTGACAATAGTGGTATCATTAGCGTACTTGTAAATGGCACTAGTTTGGTATTTGGCGATACAGTCATGTGTATACAGTGAGTACAGTAGGGGGCAGTGTACACACCCCTGGGTGGCTCTCATGTTGAGTGTTAGTGAGGATGAAATATTGTCCCCAATCTTCACTGGTTGTGGTTCTGTGGGTCAGGAAACCGAGGATCTGGTTGCAGAGAGTGAGGCTTAGTCCGAGATCACTAAGTTTAGGAATCAGTCTGGAGAGGATAATAGTGTTGAAGGCTGAACTGTAGTCAATGAGTAGGATTCTTACACAGCTGTTCTTGGTGTCAAGATGTTCTAGAGAGGAATGAAGGGCAAGTGATATGCCATCTGACATTGATCTGTTGGTCCGATAGGCAAATTGGATTGGGTCAAGGGTAGTGGGGAGGCTGGAGTTGATTAATGCCATGACCAGCCTTTCCAAGCACTTCATGACCACCAAAGTTAGGGCCACTGGGCGATAATCATTGAGACATTGTGCACGAGCCTTCTTAGGCACAGGGATGATGTTGGTCCTCTTGAAACAGTGGTCTGCTGCAGGAAGAGGTTGAAGATGTCTGAGAAGACCTCTGCCATTTGCTCTGCGCATGTTCTGAGTGCACAGCCTGGTACTCTGTCTGGTCCCATCACTTTCCTTGGATTTACATGAAGAAAAACTGATCTGACCTCTGATGCAGTGCCTGTTGGGATAGGTTCATCAGGACTTGTCAGAATAGATGTAACCTCTCCTCCGAAATTCTGCTCAAAGCGTGTTGAGATAATCTGGGAGGGATGTGTCATCGTCTGCTATCTTACACTGTCACTTTTTAGAACCTGTAGTGTCATTCAATCCTTGCCATAGTCATCGGATGTCTATGTGGGTCTCTAGTTTGGATCGGTATTGCTCCTTGGCTGTCTTAATGGCTCTGCGAATATTATACTTGCATTCTTTATATTTGAGTGGATCTCCTGATCTGAAGGCCTCACAGTTGGTTTTTAGCAAGTTCTGTATGTCCTGATTCATTCAGAGTTTGCTGTCTGTGACAGTGATGGGGTATTCGTCCAAGTTACCTGCAGACTGTTTGACCATGGCCCAATCAGCTGATTCCAAACAGCACCGGAGTTGATCCTTTGCCTTCTCCGACCAACACTGGTCCTGTATCTGTAGGGGGGTATCCTGTTTGAGCTTTTGCCTGTAAGCCGGGAGAAGGAACACAGCATTGTGGTTGGAGTTCCCAAAATGAGGGCAGAGGATGGAGTGGTAGACATCCTTGCCAGTAGTGTAGCAGTGGTCTAAAATGTTTGGGCCCCTTGTGGGGCAGATAACCTTCTGGTGGTACTTGGGCAACACCTTCCTTAGATTGGCTTGATTGAAGTCACCAGTTACAATAAACACGGCCTCGGGGTGTTCCGTTTCCAGAGTGTTAGTGGTGGAGTACAGCACATCCAGAGCTTCCTCAACCTTTGTTTGTGGCGGTACCTACACAGCAGTTAGTACATTCCCATGGTAGATAGAAGGGGGTGGCATTTAATGGTGAAGAATTCAAGGATTGGGGAGCAATGGCTCCCCCAGCGTTGCAATGTCCATGCACCACAAGTTGTTGATCAAAAAGCAATTCCCTCCAACCCTTTGTCTTATCTGAGGATATTGTATGGTCCATAGGATAGATAGAAAGACCATCAGCCTGAAGTGCACAGTCAGGAATGGGATGGGTCGAGCCAGAAGTCCCGCAGTTCATGCTGGAACCTGAGCCGTGATCTGAGTTTGTCCATTTTGTTCTCCGGAGATTGTACATTTGCCAGGAGTAAGAGTCATAGAGTCATAGAGATGTACAGCATGGAAACAGGCCCTTCGGTCCAACCTGTCCATGCCGACCAGATATCCCAACCCAATCTAGTCCCACCTGCCAGCACCCGGCCATATCCCTCCAAACCCTTCCTATTCATATACCCATCCAAATGCCTCTTAAATGTTGCAATTGTACCAGCCTCCACCACTTCCTCTGGCAGCTCATTCCATACACGTACCATCCTCTGCGTGAAAAAGTTGCCCCTTAGGTCACTTATATATCTTTCCCCTCTCACCCTAAACCTATCCCCTCTAATTCTGGACTCCCCGACCCGAGGGGGGAAAGACCTTGTCTATTTACCCTATCCATGCCCCTCATAATTTTGTAAAACTCTATAAGGTCACACCTTAGCCTCCGACGCTACAGGGAAAACAGCCCCAGCCTGTTCAGCCTCTCCCTATAGGTCAAATCCTCCAACCCTGGCAATATCCTTGTAAATCTTTTCTGAACCCTTTCAAGTTTCACAGCATCTTTCCGATAGGAAGGAGACCAGAATTGCACACAATATTCCAACAGTGGCCTAACCAATGTCCTGTACAGCCGCAACATGACCTCCCAACTCCTGTACTCAATAATCTGACCAATAAAGGAAAGCATACATAACGCCTTCCTCACTATCCTATCTACCTATGACTCCACTTTCAAGGAGCTATTGAACCTGCACTCCAAGGTCTCTTTGTTCAGCAACACTCCCTAGGACTTTACCATTAAGTGTATAAGTCCTGCTAAGATTTGCTTTCCCAAAATGCAGCACCTCGCATTTATCTGAATTAAACTCCATCTGCCACTTCTCAGCCCATTGGCCCATCTGGTCAAGATCGGCTAGGAAGGGGGTTCTTGAAACCACATAGTCCAGTCTTACTAGCAGGCATGCTTACCTCGCTTCCTTGCAGGTTTCTTACATTTGAGTGGTCTGGTGGAGTGATTTGTGACTGCTTCCAGTTAAGTGATCCTTCCTAGGACCCTGTTGAGCAGGTAGGTTGCAGTTTAGTGTATTTTTGAAGAGGGTCTGCTTAGAACCCAGTGTAGCAGGTGATTCACTGTTTTTTTTTCTGGAGGGAGTTTGCTTAGGACCCAGTGAAGGATTTCCTGGTTTCAGTTGCTGCCGATTTGTTGCTCCAGGTCCAGCCATGTTTCCCCTCCATGTACAAGCATGCTGTCTGCAATTCCTACAATTGACTTAACCAGCATAGCATTGGCACATGATAGCCCTTTTTGACTTTCAGTGAACAGACTGTCCAAACACATTCCCCCATCCCCCAACAACCAGTCTGACTGTGGCCAATCCACCTTCACTTACTTGGAAAGAGAGCCTTGAATGATGAATGGCCAGCCCACTTACTGAACCTTTTGAGAAAATTTGTAACTCAGGTTGAGGTTTTGGATGTAGGTTTGCTCGCTGAGCTGGAAAGGTTCATTTCCAGACATTTCGTTACCATACTGGGTAACATCTTCAGTGGGCCTCAGGTGAAGCAACGCTGAAAATTCCTGCTTTCCATTTATATGTTTGGGTTTCTTTAGGTTGGTGTTGGATTGGGTTGGATGCCCACAGAAAATGTAACCTAGTAGGGTAATGCAACGTCTGGAAATGAACCTTCCAGCTCAGCGAGCAAACCTACATCCTGAACTCAGCACCGTTACCTGACTGTGCTCCATAAGCTCCCGGCATATGATGAAGATGTAATATTGATGCAGCATTGGTACCAAACAGCAATATTTTCACCCCTTGACTAATCATGGCTGGCAAACATGCAAAGCTGCCTAGCTTTGTGTCTGCAGTAAAAGACAATGTAATACAGAAGGACCATATGTCTGCAAATTCTGAATGAGGCAGCAAGACAGAGCAAAGTAGAGATGTTGTGGACATGCAAGTAAATGCATAGTGAGTGAACAATAAGAGAGCAAGCAAGAGAGCCCCTTATTCTCATCCATGAAACCCGTGACTGTCCCTGTATAATACGTTACCTGACAGCAACTTTACAATGAAAGGTATTGGTGCATTGCAGCAAGGGGAGGTGATAGCTGAGTGGTATAATTGCTTGACTGTTAATAAAGACACCTAAGTAATGTTCTGGGGGCTTGGGTTCAATTCCTGGCAATATGAATTCAATAAAAAAACAGGAATTAAGAGTTTAATATGGAACCATTGTCAATTGTGGAGGGAAAACTGTATCTGGATAACTAATGTACTTTAGAGAAGGAAACTGCTGCCATTACCCTACACATGACACCAGACCCACAGCAATGTGGTTGACACTTAACTATCCTCTGTGAAATTAGGGATGGGCGGTGAATGCTAGCCAGTGAAACCCACATCCCATGAATACGAAATTAATGGATAAATGGATTGTAAGTATGTCCAAGATATATATGTCCAATGACAACTTCAGAGACAAAGATACCCATGCAGCATGCCCTGATAACTTAGTGACTGCCGGATACAATGGAGGCCCAAACAACACAGCAGTGAGTAGGAGCTGCCAAGTACCCATTCTGACTTTCATGTCATGAACTGTCACCATTTTGTTTCTCTCTATCATGTGCAATAATAGCAAACTGCATATCAATATAGTGAGATTAGAAACTACCTTGGGTGAAAATGGGCCCTATTTTATCAACATTGAGTATCTATTTTTCTGATCTCACCATGTTTTTAAATTGACGTGCCATCGCCCACATTGTTCAAAGTCTATGAAAATTATAATCATCAGATTATGCAGTATAGAAGAGACCTTTTGGCCTAATAAGACTGCACCAACAAAAACTATTGTAAATATACATTCATTCCACTTTCCAACACATGGCCCGTATCTTTGAATGTTTTATCATTTCAAGTACTCCTCTAAATACTTTTTAAAGTTTGTGACGTTTTCTGCCTCAACTACCCTCCATTCCAGATTCTCACTATGTTATGGGTGAAATAAACTTTTCCTCAATCCCCTCTAAAGCCTTCCACTTTAAAATTGTGCTACCTGTTATTGACCCTGGGACTGAGAGAGCAGCTGCTATCTATCCACTCTTTCCATTCACTTCATAATCTTCGACACCTCAGTCAGGTCCTCCCTCAACCTTTGCTGCTCGAAAGAAAACAACTAATGTTTATCCAGCCTCCCTTCATAGCAAAATGCTCCATCCCAGGCAACTTTCTGGTGAATCACCTCTGTACCTCCTCTAGTGCAATCACAATATTCCTGCATTATGGTGACCAGAAGTACACATAGTACTCTAGCTGTTCCCTATTCAAAGCTTTATATAGCTCCCTGCTCTTATATTCAATGCCACAATATGCCTTCTTAATTTCCCTATTAACCCACCCTGCCATCTTCACGGATCAAGCACAAGCACCCCATGATCCTTCTGTTCTTCTGAGCTTCCAAAGGTCCTGCCATTCATTGAGTACTCCCTTTTCTGTTACTTCTTCCAAAGTCTGTCTCAGGATTAAAACTTCTTAGGGTTAAGTTCCATCCATTGCTAATCTGCCCATATGACCAAGCCGTCTTTATCCTCTGCTAACGAGACCTTCTTTCTCACTGTCCACCACCCAGCCAAGTTTCTTAGCACCTGCCAACTTACTTATCAATCCCTCCACATTTTCTTCTATATCGCTTTTATATATCATCAACAAAAGGGACCCAACACTGATCTCTGTGGACTGCCACTGGCCTCTATTCACACAGGCTGCCTTCTATCACCACCCTTTGTCTCCTGTCATTAAACCAATTTTGGATCCACCTTGCCAAGTTATCCTGAATGCTGTGTGCTTTTATGTTCTTTATCAGTGTCTGATGTGGGCCCTTTGAAACTAAAACATTATGCACTATCCTGCTCATTGCATGAGTCATAAGCCTGTGGAAACAGAATTGAATATTGTTACAGATGCAAACTCTAATGCAAACTGATAGCGTTGGACTAGTCATAGGAGAAATAAGAGAAGTATCAATCCTTAGTGGACAAGACTAATAATCACATTATACACACTCACATGATGTACAAGTTCTCATGAATTTTCTCATTAAGTGCAGATTGGTGTTTGAAAGATCTAGGTCACTATTGACAGAACCATGTTCACAAATTGTACTAAAATTGGATTTGTTGTGTAAAGGACATGAGTTTAAGAGTTTAGTCCATGATCAAAATGGATGCTGAGGTTTCGAGCTGTCAGTTTCAATCTGAGAAAGTGGCTGGGGTTGGAAGTGGAATCAATGGCAAGGTAAAAATATTAGTTACAGTAAATGAGTGCAGGCTGTAATTTATCCAGGATTCAATATTGGACTAGTAGACTGAAAACACCACAGCATTGCAGAGGTTAAGAGATGATGTGGAGACATGGAACTGGAGGAGATCGGTGCACATGTTCTGAATGGAAGAATTACTATTTCATTCATTCCTGCCAGAACATGGAGAAATAATTTTCAGCTTAAAATCTGGTAGTATCATTACATTTCACCAGCAGTTCTTGTACTATTTTATACTCTAGGAACAGAGTGGATTTTACTCACCAACAGACTAGCTTCTTCCTCATTAGAACATTAAAAAGCAATTCTAAACTGCCAGCATGTTGGTTCCAAGTCTTTATTTCACTTGATGCTCTAACTGATATTGATTGCCACAAAGTTTTCCTCATGTTCACTCTCCAATTTGCTTATTTGCTCCTACTTGCATTAGGAAACAATATTCCTCATCAGGATTATTGTTTGTTGTTCGCCCCTCAGTGCAGCCAGTCCATGCTGAACATAATCACAAACTAAAGTAGTCCCACTTGCCTGCACTGTCCCATACCTCTTCAGACCTTTCCTATTTCATGTACTTATCCAAGTGTCGTTTAAACATTGTAACTGTGCCTACATCCACCACTTCCTCAGGAAGTTCATTCCACACATGAACAACCCTCTGTGTAAAAAATGTGCCTGTCGTGTCTTTTTTAAACCTCTCTCCTCTCACCTTAGAAATGAGACCCCTATTCTTGAAATCCCTCATCTCAGGGAAAAGATACCTATTATCAAGCCTGCCTATACCACTTATGATTTTATAAACATCTATCAGGTCACTTCCCAACCTCTTATGCTCCAGTGAAAAACGTCCCATTCGATCCAGCCTTTTTTTATAACTCAAACCTTCCATTCCCAGCAATATCCTGGGAAATCTCATCAGAATCCACTCTAGCTTGTTAATATCTTTCTAAAACTGTGCAACCAGAACTGTACACAGTATTCCAGAAGAGGCCTCACGAATGTCCTGTACAACCTCAAAATGACTTCCCAACTCCTGTACTCAAAGGACTGAATAATGAGGGCAAATGTGCCAAATGCCTTTTTCACCACCCTGTCTATATGTGACGCAAACTTCAGAGAATTATATACCTGAACCCCTTGACGCCTCTTTTCCGAAGGCCCTACCATTAATTGTTTAATTGTTTAAGTCTTGCCTCTGTTTGTTGTGTTTCCTCCTACCTCATTTCATGAAGTCCCATTAAGGAACTCACTTTCCAACAAAAAAAAACGCACATCCGAAGAGTTGACCTTGACTTTTTTCAAAATGCTTTAGAACCTGTTGTTTATTTCTAGCAATGCTGATTTGTATTTATTGCTGTGACTTTTTGCAAAACTCTGGATGTTCTGATTGGATTGAGGCCACAGACATCCTATTATTGCGAACTGCTGCACTTGGTAATGACCAGAACTGCTTAAATGTCTGAGTTAAAACTGATTTATGTTTTCCATTCCACAAAATTATTAGCAATGAATATTATATACTTGCAAATATGAAATGAAATTAAACTGGCAAAATTCATGGGTGTCTTGTGCATTGCAAAATGTTTTCACAAATCTTTTTACACTATTTCTGTCAAGTCATAATTTCTGCCTCCTTGTGGAAATCATGTTTTGTTTGCTTTACAACATTTTGAAAGAGTCATTTGAGGCTTGTCACAATAAATGATTCCAAATGAATTTTACATGTGCCAGCAACTGGTGAAGCAAATGTGAGTGCAATGTTGGTTATTTGTGGACACTTGGGCAATAATTTCTCATAAAGGATTCTGATTAGGCCTTATCATAAAGACTAGAAGAGTCCTCAGTTCTTTTTCATACTCCTCTCTGCTGTATGAAAAGTGAAAAAATATTGAGATAATGGAAGAATTCAGAATCTTCACTTTGGCAAAAGCTTTTTGTAATTTCTCCCTAAGTCCTTAAATGGTGACTTCAGAGTCTCACCATTGAGTGTCACTATCTTACCTCCATACTTTGTAAATTATTAAAGACACAATTCGCCTTACTTACCTGCTGCTTTCAATTCTCCTCTCCTTTCCTGAGAAATTAGATGGCCAAATTTCTGACATGTAAACCAGAAGAGTTACCATGTGGTTGCAGCTTGAAAATGCTTTGTTTTATTCATTCATGGATGTCGACATTACTGGCAGCATTTATTGCTCTTCCTCCTTGTTCTGAGGGCAGTTAAGATTCAACCATATTGCTATGGATCCAGAGTCATATATAACCCAGACCAAATAAGGATGGCAGATTTCCTTCCCTAAAGGACATTGGGGAACTAGATGCGTTTTTACAACGATCAGCAGTGGTTACAAGAGTGCCATTGGGTTAACCTTTTATTTCTAGATAGAGTGTCTCAGACATCACCCAACTGTTTCTTCACAACAATATTTCTATGTGCTGTAAGGCCACCATTCTCTTTCACCTTCTGTCCATGCAGGTCAGCATTGATAAAGTACCATTCTCACTCCATCATTATGTCTGCTCTCAGACCCCAATTCAACTCTTCACCACTTTACTGTGGAGCTCAGGGATACCTATGATTTGAATTGTTCTGCCAGGTTATTTCACATTCAGGGACACACATGTATCTCACACATCTACAGAAGCTGCCAGTCACTGTGTGTCTCGCATGGCTTTTCTAGTACATAGTGTCTTTTGTGGTCAGTCACAGAATGCTAGTTTCTGTGGCTTGCATTGCTACTTGTGCAGAGGAAAAGACAAACAGCCTGCAATAGTAGAGAGCACTGTAGAATAATGGGGTGGATGTGTCTCAGAGCTGCATCGTGCGACATCAACGTTGCACTTATCGCAACGGTCAGCAGCTTAAGGTATAAAACATATTGTATTTGCATCAAGCAAAGGGCCACAAGTAAAAATCACAGGGGAACAATGGGTTAAAGGGGAAATACAGTCAGTCAGAGGACATCACCACACTCAGTCAAAGGGTTCACCTTATTCCATTTCCAAGGATTTGCAATGATCAATCAGATGCTTGATTCTACCAGAGTCCAGGGATCCTGTTCTTATAGTGTGGCATCGGGTCACGGCCAGGCCAAGTGCAACTGGTTCAGGGATTACAGGTAAAACAGTCAAGATGCTGTGGAGACTTTAGCATGTGTACGGGGTACCTCTCCTGCATTGAGACAAAGTGGGGGAAATAGGATGATGATATAGGGCAGGAGAAGTGATGAGATGTTCCCAGTGAATGAACTGGAAGCACAGATGGCAGAAAGGGTGAGTAATTTGGGGATGAGGTGGATGGATTGAGTGAACATAATGCATGGAATAGAGAGAACTGTAGTTTATGAGCTTTGGTGAAAAGCATGTGCAATGACAAAGTTCAAGTCAGTAGTAGCCCTGTGAGTGTGAGGTAGCAGAGAGAGAAGGTGATAGCGCTTAACCTTGCAGAGCACAAAAGATCATGAGCTTTTACATCACTGCACCACAAAGTGTCCTGATTCACCAGGAAAACAGCACTGACCTGAATTGTACTACTGCCCCAGGATGGCTTGGTCTGGTGATGTGGCCTCGCCTCAAGTGTGATCTACAGAGATAATGACTGGCCTCTTCTCAAAAATCCCATCCCACTAGAACATCCAGGCCTCTGTCTGTGAAGTGGACAATGAACTTTCTTCTCCTCTTGGCGTTATCCTTGTTGATGATTGCCAAACACCACAGTAGGAAATTTATCTCTCAGTAGAGATAACCTTTTTCTCTTTTTCAGCTTTCATTAAAACCTGTTTTATATCACTATCTCTCCTTTACCACCATTTGAATGTGTTTTGCCTTTTGTTCTGGGCACCCTCACTATCTGGCTCTCCCTCCCATTCCATTGAAAGCGTAAAAAACACCATTTTCCAGCCTCTTTCAGATCTGAACAAGAGTAATGTCAGATTCGAAATGTTTACTTTACCTTTCTCTCCACAGAAGCTGCTAGCTCTTCTGAGTTTCTCCAGTAATTTCTGCTTTTGAACATAGTGTGAACACCAGTTCCTAATCTGTAGCATATGAAGTTATAAATATGACATTGTAGCATGAATGCTAATGTGAATCTCTGTGAATCTCTTAAGTAGATTGATGTAGGAAGCAAGGAGGGTTTAGCAAATTTAAAAGTGGACATATCACCAGGTCTGGATGAATTGTTGTGGGAGGCAATGGAGGAAATTACAGTAACTTTTTTTTAAACCATCTCTGGCCAGAGGGGAGGTGCCAGAGGATGGAAAGATAGCTAATGTGGTTCCACGTTACAAGAAGGGTGGTGGAAATAGACCAAGGAACTGTAGAGCAATGAGTCTAACATCAGTGGTAGGGAAACTATTGGAGAAAAGTGGTCTCCATTTTAAGAGGCAATGTTTGTTCAGACATAGTCAGGGTGGCTTTGTCAGGGGTGGGGTGGGGGGTCATTGCCAAACAAATCTTGTGGAATTTCTGAGGAGATTACATGTATTTGGATTAGGTGAGGGCAGTTGATGTTGTTTATATAGATTTCAGCAAGTTCTTTAAAAAAGTCCCACATGAGAAACCGATAAAGAAGGTGAGGCTCATGAGCTCAGGATAACTTGGCAAGGTGGATCTAAAATTGGTTTAATGAGAGGAGACAGAGGTTGGTGGTATGTTTGAGTGACTAGAGCCTGATGTACAGTGGTGTACCACAAGGATCAGTGCTGTGGGTCCCTTATTGTTTGCAATATTCATAGATCATGTAGATGAAAATGTGAGATGAATGACAAGTAAGGAGAGAGTAATAGAGTGGCCAAGAATGCATCCCAAATTCTTGCCTTTATCTATTGTGGCATGGATCATAAGAGAAGGAAAGTCATGTTGGAGCTGTACAAAGCTTTGGTTAGGCAACAACTGCAGTACTGTGTGTGGTTCTAGTCACCACACTATAAGAAGGATGTGAATGCACTGAAGGGGGTGCAGGGGAAGGAGCATTTTAGCTATGAAGAGAGGCTGGATAAACTCAGATTGTTACTTTAGAACAGAGAATGTCAAAGAGGGATCTGACAGAGATGAGTAAGATTATAAAGGGAATGGACAGGGTGAATAAAAAGCGGATAAGAATGTGTTGGCATCAATTACAGGCATTTTTGAAATATAGCACAACAAAGTAAAGAAAAACTTTCGCAGTTTTTCCTTTTAAAATTGATTTCGAAGTGACAATTTATTGCTGCAATTCTTTTGTTTCACTTGTAACTTCAAATCCTTAATGACTCCCAACTTGTTACAGCCAGACCCCAGTCATTATGGTTGCTGATGGGATATCACAAACGGTTAAATTACTGGGTGAGGATGGACAAAATCTCTTCCCTCTTTATTCCCTCATCAATGCAGTTGGTCAAAGCTGGTTAATTTCAACAGCATCTCATCCATTGTGAATACCTTTCTTCCAGACACAAATGAGTATATTTTAAAAGGATCCAATTTAACCAGGATTTATGGAATCAACAAACAGAGTGATTTTATTAGATTAGATTCCCTACAGTGTGGAAACAGGCCCTTCGGCCCAACAAGTCCACACTGACCATCCAAAGAGCAACCCACCCTGACCCAATCCCCTACATTTACCCCTGCACCTAACACTACGGGCAATTTAGCATGGCCAATTCACCTAACCTGCACATCTTTGGACTGTGGGAGGAAACCGGAGCACCCGGAGGAAACCCACGCAGACATGGGGATAATGTTGCTCAAACCTCTTTAAGATTCATGCATAATAATGGATAGTCAACATGCATTCCATAAAGAAAATTGCTTGGATGACCTATTGAATTTTATTTGAGGAGACACAGAGCAAACTATGAGAATACAGTTTTCATTAATATACTTTACCTTCAGGATTTGATCGAGAGTGCCTCTATGTGGTTTTGTATTCTTCCTTCTGGCAGAAGAGGGTGTGTAATATCATTTGATCAGCAGAACAATGCCTTTTGCATTAGATTTATCCATATGTTTTTTTCAATTGGTCCATTCCAAATTTCCAAGCCTGTTCCCTGGATGCTGCCTGACCTGCTGTGCTGTTCCAGCAATAAAGTTTCAACAAAGAGGATATAGGAAGCAAGCCAACCACGTAGTGAGGAGCAGACTCAGTTTAGCTGTGCATACGACATCATAAACAGCAGGAATAATTTCATTGAGCTGCTCTATCCAGCAATCTGGCAGCACTGAAAATCTGAAGATCTTTCAGCAACTTCAGAGTCTACTTTATGTCACCCACTCCCTCCGAGAGTCAGCAGCAGGGAAGAAGTGAATAATTAAGGACCTTACAGAAGAAACTTTCAGGGTAAAATTCACCAAGAATGAAACTATAGCCAACAGAAAAAAAAAATTACAACCTCGTAAGAATTATGCTGCAGCAGGAGAGTTTTGAACTTCCTGCAGAAGGGGGATTAGTTAACTCCAAAGGAGATAAAGACAACATCACCTGGCAGTGGTCTGTAGGAGCAGTCCCAAGCTGGGGCTCAATCAGAAAGCAAATGAACATTAGCGGCACTGTGAGTAAAATGTAAATTCTTGGGCGTAAAGTAGAACTTGAGAAAATATCCAGCGTTACAAGATGGGAAAGCAAGAAGTAAGGATCGTTACACTTACAACTCAGATTGAGTGCCACTTCTACACCTTGTCACTATGAGACAAAACTACAGCAAGGGAAATTAAGGGGCCCAAAAGCAATTCGTGCAGAGGCCTCAGACCCAGAGATGTCATGAAGCCAGAATTAAATTGACAAAGAAGCAGATTAGGAGCCTAAGCATCCGTGATCTAATGAAAAAAGGTAGATGGGAGATCCTTCATTAAAACACTTGCAAAGCCACCAAACATTGATTTAAACTGCAGGGAATAAGAATCATCCAGGAAAAAAGAGGTAGGATCCATCTAAAGCTCCAAAGAGCAAGACTCATTTAATAAAGCTGCAAATTAAGCGAGCAACATTTACTGAAGCCAAAGCCAGTGGGATTCCTTTAGTAAAACCATTAACGTAATGTGAATTATTTATTAAGTTCACAAACAGCAGGATTCATAAGTGAAACACCGAAAAAAGCCAGAATCATTCATTTTAGTCACAAAAGAATGGAAGCCTTGATTTTAGTTGCAGGAGACAGGAATATTCACTTCCACCAGAAACATAAGAAACCCCTGAAGAACAGCAGCTTAGATAAGGAACACAGCAATGGACTACAAAATAAATGATGTTTAAGCCACAAATAAAGTAATCACAATAGGAAGGTATGGCATCAGAAATAATATTTAATCTTTGAGAATTTTGGAGAAAGCAATTCATAAGATAGTAAATAAATTTCAAACTAGATACTTAATCAAAAGCTGATCAAGTTAACACTATTTTGTACACAATTAGGAAAAACAAGAAAAAACAAGAAAAACAAGAAATAGATACTTCTGGAGAAGTACTGAAACCCTTTGACAAATTGACTTCAGAACCAATAAAATCCGACCAGATAAAGACTAAGTATTTGATTGTGTTCTAAGACACTAAGACAGGAATCATCAGTTGACCTTTGCAATTTGGAATGAGTCCTGATCGTAGACGATCATGATGGAGCAATGAAGCATTTGACAGTGATCATTACTTACTGAATTTGTGGAAGAAATCATGAACATTTGAAAGTGATCATAGCTTGTTAGATTCATTCACATAGGCATATAGCTTAGATTACTTACAGTGTGGAAACAAGCCCTTCAGCCCAACAAGTCCACACCGACCCCCCCGAAGAGCAACCCACCCAGACCCATTCCCCTACATTTACCCTTTCTCTTAACACTACGGGCAATTTAGCATGGCCAATTCACCTAACCTGTACATTTTTGGACTATGGGAGGAAACCGGAGCACCTGGAGGAAACCCACATAGAGACAGGGAGAATGTGCAAACTCCACACAGACAGTTGCCTGAGGCAGTAATTGAACCCGGGTCTCTGGCACTGTGAGGCAGCAGTGCTAACCATTGTACCACTGTGCCACCCACTAGGTTCAAGTACAACTTCCCATTAGGTTAAGATATGCAGAAAAATAGATCAACTTTGCTGCATTTTTACAGATGTATTTCCCTGCATCTTCCTTCATCTCTTCCATTCAATCTGGCCTTACTTTAGATTAGATTCCCTCCAGTGTGGAAACAGGCCATATCTGCCTAACAAGTCCACACTGACCCTCCGAAGAGTAACACACCCATACCCATTCCCCTCCATTTATTCCTAACTAATGAACCTAACACTGGGCAATTTAACATGGCCATTTCACTGACCTGAATATTTTTGGATTGTGGGAGGAAACCGGAGCATCCGGAGGAAACACACGCAGATACAGTGAGAAGGTGCAAACTCCACACTTTGAATCATTTCCCGCCATCTTTCTACTCTCTCTGCCAGGGTGACAGACTCTATAGAAAAGAGAAGAATGCTTCACCAGATGCTTGATGGCCAGGGACAGATAGTTGATAAACAAAGAGTCAACAATGAAAATGTGGCAACATTTCGACAAA
>NC_057724.1:32755686-32767683 GCF_004010195.1 Chiloscyllium plagiosum | reverse complement strand
TGTTCTTACCGTTCTGCACATGTGCTGGTGTTCTTACCGTTCTGTGCATGTGTCCGTGTTCTTACCGTTCTGCACATGTGACGGTGTTCTTACCGTTCTGCGTATGTGCCGGTGTTCTTACCATTCTGTGCATGCGCCAGTGTTCTTCCTGTTCTGTGTATGCGCCTGTGTTCTTACTGTTCTGCACATGTGTCAGTGTTCTTACTGTTCTGTGCATGTGTCAGTGTTCTTACTGTTCTGCAAATGTGCCGGTGTTCTTACTGTTGTGTGCACGTGCCTGTGTTCTTACCGTTCTGGGCATGTGCTGGTGTTCTTACTGTTCTGCATATGTGCCGGTGTTCTTACTGTTGTGTGCACGTGCCTGTGTTCTTACCGTTCTGTGTATGTGCCGGTGTTCTTACCGTTCTGTGCATGCGCCTCTGTTCTTATCGTTCTGTGCATGTGCCGGTGTTCTTACCGTTCTGTGCATGCGACTGTGTTCATACCGTTCTGTGCATGCGCCTGTGTTCTTACCGTTCTGTGCATGCGCCTCTGTTCTTATCGTTCTGTGCATGTGTCAGTGTTCTTACCGTCTGCACATGTGCCGGTGTTCTTACCGTTCTGTGCATGCACCTGTGTTCTTACCATTCTGTGCATGTGCCCGTGTTCTTACCGTTCTGCACATGTGTCAGTGTTCTTACCGTTCTGCATATGTGCCGGTGTTCTTACTGTTGTGTGCACGTGCCTATGTTCTTACCGTTCTGGGCATGTGCTGGTGTTCTTACCGTCCTGGGCATGTGCCGGTGTTCTTACCGTTCTGGGCATGTGCTGGTGTTCTTACCGTTCTGTGCATGTGCCGGTGTTCTTACCGTTCTGTGCATGCGCCTCTGTTCTTATCGTTCTGTGCATGTGTCAGTGTTCTTACCGTTCTGCACATGTGCTGGTGTTCGCGTATGTGCATCATTGGTGGTGGCCTTTTGCCGTCTGCGCAAGCATCAATGTCAGCTGCCGACAGAGCAGCTTTCTGTGAGAGCTACTGTGCAGAGAGCAGCATTCTTTAATTCTTTTACCATGTGCTGTATTAAATTTACTTTTGATTTGTAAATAAATATGATTTAAACCTTTATTCAGGCTGTGCTACTTTGTGTTAGGCTTTTGGGTGATTTTTGAGTGATCATGAGTGCTATTTGTTGCTGGTCTGCCCCTAACCCCACTTTTCCCATTGGCCCCATTATTTCTATTTAGTGATTTTCTATTAAGCAAGGATTCACTGGAACGCAACTGCAGTGTTACAGGAGAACTACCTGCATTTCTGATGGTGAAACTAACTCTGTGGACAGCATGGTTCACTGTCAGCCTTTCCTTTCCACCAGGGAGGTGGAGGAGAGGATTGGCAAAATGATTCTGTGTACGAATGAAAGGAACAGGGAGGTCAATATGGAGGACTTTAACTTCCCCAAAATTAACTGGAAATGCTATCATTCTAGTATGTCAGATGGATCAGTTTTTGTCCAATGTGTACAGGATGGTTTCCTGACACATTATGTCAACGGGCCGACAAGAGGGGAGACCACATTGAATCTGGTGCTTGGTAATGAACATTTAGTTTAGTGATGGAAAGTGATAGGTACATGCCACAGGTCAAGAGTTATCAATGGGGCAAGGGCAATTATAATAAATTAAGAAGACTAAGAGGGGATTTAATAGAGACATACAAGATGATCAGAGGATTAGATAGGGTGGACAGTGACAGTCTTTTTCCTAGGATGATGACATCTGCTTGTATGAGAGGGCATACCTGCAAATTGGGGGGTGGTAGATTTAAGACAGATGTCAGAGGCAGGTTCTTTACTGAGAGAGTGGTAAGGGTGTGCCTGCCAATGTAGTTAACTCAGCCACGTTAAGGAGATTTAAACAATCCTTGGATAAGCACATGATGATGATGAGATAGTGTAGGGGGATGAGCTTAGAATAGTTTACAGGTCAGCGGAACATCGAGGGCTGAAGGGCCTGTTCTCTGCTGTACTGTTCTATAATCTGTGATCTATAATAACCTTGATGTAAGAATTTAATGATGACCATGAAACTGTTGCAAATTGTCAGGAAAAACCCATCTGTTGACTAATGTCTCTTAGGGAACAAAATTTGCCATCTTTACCTGGTCTAGCCTACATGTGACTCCAGACCCGTAGCATGTGGTTAACTCTAATTTTCCCTCTGGGCAATTATTGCTTGTGCAGCAAGTAAATCAATATTGCACAAATGATTTCTAGAAAAGGTGACTCTCCCCAACAGAACATGTCGTATTGAGGGAAGTGATATCACTTTGGAGTCTTGATAGTTCATTTGATATAATTGCAGTTCTTCCATCTGGACGGTCACTCTTGAGATTGTCTATGGATGCTCTATTATTCCAAGTTGCAGAATTTGAAGTTCCTTTTTTTAACCACAAAAATAATGGCCCCATTTGGTGTGTCCCACAGTCAGGAAATAGTGGAACAGTTTATTTATAAGGAGTATTTTCCAGCCCTCTCCCTACTTGGGGTGATCAGGGGATATCCTGAAGAGGATTATTCAGTCACAGGTTCTGTAGTCACTTTCCCAACATGAGTATCTAATGACCTTCACAAGTCTGTAGATTCTTGGAGTCCCTAATCAAAGTTCACAGCTCTATCCCAGTTGCTATGTCTCTACTGCCCCAGACTTGATAAATTGGCTGTGGCATGCATCTACTTGAGACTTTCCTTAATGTGGGGAACTTGGAGAGATGTCATTGTCCACAAGATCCCGAGGGATGTTTGGTCAGGTATACAGTGATATGTCAAACCATAATGATCAGGCCCGCACTGTTGCTGTGCCCATCATCAGCTTTTGCAACCTGTGAAAGTCATGGGGAGGTGGTGGTCTATTGACAATGTCACTGGAATAGTAATCCAGAACTTCAGGCTGATGTTTTGTGAGTTCCAACTCTACAGAGGCAGATGGTGAAAATTTGAATTCAATAAACATTTGGAATCCTCAGTGGAAACCATGTTGTAAATCCCTAATGTTCTTTAGGGAAGGATGCCTGACTTACATATGACTCCAGGCCTACAGCCTATGGGCAAATAATACTGGCCTTGCCAGTGATATCCACATCCTATTAACAAATTTTTAAAAATAAATTTTCCTTTGCTTGTAATGCTGTGGAGGACTTTTGGCTTTTCTGGTCTGTGGATAACATGGTTCACTGGCAGATCACCAACCCATATCCACCATCACTTTCTTGTTGTCATGGCTGATCTTCTACCAAGAGTAAAGTGTTCCCAATGGCATTGCCCAAGGAATCATGCATAATCAATTCCACAATGTCAAGCTGATGATTCATGGGGTGAATTTTAATAATGTATGAATGCAATAATTTTAAATATTAATTTGGTTTCTGAT
Source organism: Chiloscyllium plagiosum (assembly GCF_004010195.1). NCBI lineage: Eukaryota > Metazoa > Chordata > Chondrichthyes > Orectolobiformes > Hemiscylliidae > Chiloscyllium > Chiloscyllium plagiosum. The sequence continues at coordinate 32,764,278 of NC_057724.1, read as the reverse complement.
TTCGTTGGAATGCAGTATTATGGTGCCTGGTAGAGAAATTGGTTCTTTCTAAAGATGTAAATAGCACTTTGATATATAAATGAAGGTTTCAGAGTACCAAGGATAATTAATACATTACTATTGAACATTGATCACACAAAATACTGCAGTTAGAAACCAAAATTTTAATCACTCAAAAGGCATCTGTAATCCATTTGACTCTATGACAATTCTCTCAGAAATATAAAGTATAAATATTAATAGCGTGAGCTATGGATCCTCAAAATATTCATCAAAATTCATTCTGATGACTAGAATTTTAAAATGTTCGTCTAGTAAAAAGATGAAAGGTGATGTTAACTGTTAGAAAAAGTACATCATAAAATCTATACAAAATGTTTCACATTCCAAACACTTTTCTGTGGTATCTTATATTTATAATATGTTTGGTTTTCAGTCTGCTTTACAGCTTAAGTATTGCTTAAAGAGTTTACTTTCTGCTTTTTGGATGTGAATTTGATCATTGGATGTGTCCACATAATTATTTCTTAAAGTTGTACCTGACCAGCAATCAAAACTGAGATCTGATTAAATCTTGCTTTTGGTGCTTTTATTTTGCGAGCAAGAAAGCAATGCCCCAGAATTTGTGAATGGACTGAAGGTGCTGTCAAAAAAAACATCAATCTGCTCAGACAGGTTATAGCACATCTGGCAATACTTAGTGGCACTACATTTTTGGGCCCTGAGAGGCTGGGAATAGAAGTGGGTGGGGGCGAGTTTCACTGGGCCACTGGCTTGGTCAAACTCCCAATTCCACACAGTGTAGGAGGTCAGGACACTGGGCCAAAAGCACTTTGGCATTGCAGGGGCATAGAGGAGGGGGAAAGGCTGCCAATGCTAACCAGAATAGGGTGTTATGGACCAGGCCAGACCCTCCTCAAAACATTTCAGGAAAGTAGTCCAGATCCTAAATTTTCTAGTTATTTTGAGCAGGTGTAGAATGGATATTCCAGGAGCGATACAGCTGGTCAAAACCCTTCAGTTTTAAACAAGATCAAATGTATTTACAGAGTACCGAATGAAACATGAGCAAAAGAGACACAACACAGAATAGCTTAAACTATCTGAAAACCCACAGACTATCCCAACCTAATGATGCTGGTCCAAATTCCTGCAGCAATCCCCATAAACATTTTTTGGCAATAAAGGTAAAATCAAACATGAGGTCTTACAGGAGAGAGAGAGAGAGAGAGATGGCAGAGAGAATCAGCATGGAACACCTTCTTCCGTGTGTTTCATTTCTTTGACCAGCAGCCTCAAAAAACTGACCAGTAACTCTGAACAGCCAGACTACTGAAACCAAACCAAACCAGAGAAAAGCTGGGCTGGGAGAACTGGCCACTCCCCTTTCATTGTCCAAGTGTTCTTTTAAACTTAAAGGCTTCTTCAAGTAGATAAACACAGACCAAATGGAACCTGTGTCTTTATGACCCCTTTGATAAAAAAAACCCAGTGACAACCTAACCTTGTTAAAGAAGCACCATCGTCACACCTTCCCCCCCTTAAAAAATATTAAAAGATGGCTTCATTTTATAACCCCTTTATCTTATACTGTTAGTACACTACAACACCCGCATACATTATATTGACTATAAACATGCAAACATGCACTCTAAAGTCTTTTACAGTTGTTTTACTCCTGTCATCAAATGCATCCATTTCTCACTGATACAGTGCATTCGGCATTATGAAAGCCAAATTGGTCTTTGCTCTTTCAGACAGAGGTACCTGCCGGTATCCTTTGAGCAAGTCTAACTTAAAAACATAAGTTCCTTGTACCACCGTTTCAATACAGTCTTCCAAATGTGGAATCGAATATGCAACAGTCTTTATAACTGCAATGATCTACACATAACCATTGGCTACTATCTGGTTTTAGCATCATTATTATGGATAAGCTCCAGTCACTGTAACTCACTACGATTGTGTCATCTTGGAGCATGCATTCAATCTCCTTTAGCGGGTTATGCCTGTAAGGATGCTGCTTAATTGGATCAGCATCTCCTATTTCTGCATCATGCATAATTAGGTTAGTACTTCCCAACTTATTTCCACATATCTCCCCATGCGATAACAAAAACTCTTTCAGATCATTTTGATATTCCTCTGTAAAGTAACACAATAACTTATCACAATTTTTGACAACATCCTCATTGTCCAGTTTAATTTGAGGACTGTCCAATTCAGAATCCTTTGAACTTGGTTCTTCTCATCTGTGTTGTATACAGTTTCCTGTGGCTTTCCTTCCTTTCAAAATACCTTTTGAGCATATTCACATGACTTACCCTGTAAGATTTATTTCTGTCTGGAGTCCTTATCAAGTCGTTCACCTCACTCAATTTCCTTTCAACCTGATAAGATCCACTAAACCTTGTTTTTAAAGATTTACTTATCACTGGAAGTAACACTAACACTTTATCCCCGATAGCAAAATAGTGAGTTTTTGAATTCCTGGCTGCTTCCTATTTCATTGGATACAATGATACTTTTAAATGCTGTCTAGCCAACTCCCTCACTCTGTTTAATCATTCCCTTAAACCTGACACATATTTAGACTATGTGGTCTCTGAAATTTGACGTAGCGATTTCTCCTTAATCAATTTTAGTGGTCCTCTCACTTCATGAACAAATACTAATTCAAATGGACTGAATTTGGTCGAATCATTTGCTGCAACTCTGATTGCAAAAAGCACAAACAGAATTCCCTTATCCCAATCATCTGGATAGCCTTGACCATAAGCTCTAAGCATAGTCTTTAAAGTCTGATGCAATCTTTCTAGCACCTGCGATTCTGGATGGTACGCAGTAGATTTGAATTGTTTTATTCCTAAGCTGCCCATAACTTGCATGAATAATTTTGAGATGAAGTTTGACCCTTGATCTGATTGTCTATCTGTGATTAGTCCACCCCTAGTGAAAAATTTGAGTAAGTCCTCTACAAACCTTTTAGCTGCGTTATCGTGTAATAGAACAGCGTCTGGAAATCTAGTGGACACATCCATGATTGTTAGCAAATACTGATTCCCACTTTTTATTTTAGGTAGGGGTCCTACTCAACCAATTAAAACTCTTGTAAAAGGCTACTCAAATGCAAGAATAGGCATTAAAGATATGGGTTTTATTACTGCCTATAGTTTTCCATTTATCTGACATGTATGACATATCTGGCAAAATTCAACTACATCCTTGTGCAGTCTAGGCCAGTAAAAATGTTTTGTATTTTAGCTTGAGTTTTTCTTACTCCTAAATGACCCCCTAGAGATCGTTCATGAGCTACCTGCAAGACCTCTTTTCTACTGACAATATGACTTGGTCATGTTAAAATTGTAAACATTGGTTTGGCTGCATTTAGAATACTGTGTACAGTTCTGGTCACCACATTACCAAAAGGATGTGGATGCTTTGGAGAGGGTGCAGAGAAGGTTTACAAGGATGTTGCCTGGTATGGAAGGTGCTAGCTATGAAGAAAGGTTGGGTACGTTAGTTTTGTTTTCATTAGAAAAAAGGAGATAGAGGGGGGACCTGATTGAGGTCTACAAAATCATGAAGGGTATAGGTAGGGTAGATAGAGATAAGCTTTTTCCCAGGGTGAAGGATTCAATAATGAGAAGTCATGCTTTCAAGGTGGGAGGTGAAAAGTTTAAGGGGGATACACGCGGCAAGTATTTTACACAGAGGGTGGTAGGTACCTGGAACCCGTTGCCAGCAGAGGTAGTAGAAGCAGGCACGGTAGATTCATTTAAGATGCGTCTGGACAGATGCATGAGTAGGTGGCAAGCCGAGGGATACAGATGCTTAGGAATTGGGCGACAGGTAGAGACAGTGGATTTGGATCAGCTCAGGCTTGGAGGGCCGAAGGGCCTGTTCCTGGGCTGTAAATTTTCTTTGTTTTTTTGTTCTTTGACTTGATTAACTTCTGCCCATTCTCATCTGCCTGAGTATGTGATGGTCTCCATTTCCTCATGGAGGCATTTTTAAGATAGTGGCACACCAGGATACATCTGGATACTTCTTCTGTGTATGCTTTTTGATACAATTGGTTTAGCTTTCCCTCTTTCTGCTCTAATTCAGTTAATTTCTCTGAACTAAAGATGTTGGCTTTGTCAGCTCTCTGTTCTGGTTTTGTCTCAACTATCTGATCAAACAGGCTCTCTGCTAATTCCGCTTCAACTTTCTTATCTGTACTCTTTGATTTTGCCTGTTTCAACTGGTGACTTTATGACCTTTTTACCACAATAAGTCGGGAAAAAAAAACAGGATGTGTGTCCTGCAATAGCTCAGTTGCCTGAGTTTCCACTGGCTTTTCAACCACAGTAGGCAGCACTCCTATCTGTGAACTAGCTATATCATTAGCAAGGACAAATTGTATTCCTGGAGCTGAGAGTTTGGCTGTACTCCTGCCATGACTTCTCCACTCTTCACTGGACACTTTAACCTCACTTTACATAATTGTGAACTTCTTATCTCACTATGAATCCCCGTTATTAGCACTTTTTCCAGCAATAGTCTGTCAGAGATAGATATCTCCTCATCTTTCAACATCAAAGATTGAGAGGATCCGATATCTCATAATATCGTAACCTCTTTACCTGCTGCTCCTGGCCTATGTGAAGAAACTTTACCATCACAGGTATATGGTTTAAGAAGATCAGGCACTTCCTCCTTAACCAACCTCCGCCCAGCTTGTACATTCTTGTGCAGCTTTCTAGCCTCCATTGTGCTTTCTGTTAGCACTCCAACAAAATTCACTGGCTTATCCTGTTTTCCTACATCTGGCTTCCTAGTGTTTTCCCTAACCCACCAACACTGCGATTTCATGTGGCCTACTTTATTGTTGTGAAAACATCAGACTTTTTCACTTCTCTTGTCCCTTCAAGGTTTTCCTTTTTACTCAGTGGTAAGTTATCCTCATGATCTACCTTTCCCTTTCCATGAGAGGATTTCTCTTTTCCCCAATTTCAATTCCTCATGGATTGTAACCGATTTTGGAAGCCAAACTTTGCTTTATGGACCAACTCAATCACCAGCCATTTTGGCTGCTAATCTTGCTGTGTTAACTCTCTGCTCTTCCACATGAGTTCTCACTACTTCAGGAAGTGTATTTTTGAACTCCTCCAAAATTATCATCTCTCTAAGAGCTTAATGGGTTTGATCTATTTTTAATGCCCTTATCCACCTATCAAAACTACTTTGTTTGATCCTTCCAAACGCAATGTAGGTTTGACCAGGGTCCCTCCTTAGATGCTATCTGTAGGCTTCTGGCCCAAGCTCATATGCTCTTAAGATGGCTTTATTCACATCCTCATACACCCTAGATACCTTGATGGTGAATGCAAATAACTCACTAGCTCTACCTACCAATTTTGGTTGGATCAACAAAACCCACATGGTCACTGGCCACTGCATTTCTTTAGCCACCTTCTCAAATGAGATGAGAAAGGCTTCTAAATCCTTCTCATCTAATTTAGGAAATCCTTGAATATATGTAAGCAGTTTCTCACCAGACCTTTGGCTACCATGGATTTGCTCATGTTCACTCGCTTCCTCACTAAACTTACCTTCAGCCTTCATCTCCATCCTTTTAAGCTAATTTTCCTGTCTAAGTGCCAATTTCTGAAGTTCAAACTTCCTCTCTATCTTCCTTTCCTCTCTCTCCTTTTCTCTCTTCTCTCTCTTTCTCTCTCTCTCCTTCTCTGTTTGTTGTTCTACTAAAGTAATTCGTCCTTTTTCTCTTCCCTCTGCTTTTATTCGTAATTCAAACACTTTAATTTCTTTTGCCCTTTCCTTTTCTTTTGGCTCTAACTCAAGCTGCTTCATTTTTAGTTGGATTTTAGCCATCTCTAAAGATTCTGATGGTGTTTTCAGCAAATTAAAATGCTAAGATATTGCTGTAATTACCTCGCTTTTCCTCATGGAATAAGGCAGCTCCAGCTCCAGCTTGTCAGCTAAATCCAGCAGCTTGGTTTTATTCATCTTTTATAAAACCTAAAAGCCACTTCTTACATGCTCAGAACACTTTTAGTGACTGAAACAGCCATTGCCATCCCAAGTACTGTTTAAACCAACTAAAATAAATACTCAGAACAAAAGACATCAATGCCTACCACTCGCTTCCTTCGAGTCCAGCAACTATAATCCCAACTAGGAACTACAGAACAAGTCTTGGACAAGACCTAAATCTGTAATAGACCAGGCCAGACCCTCTCAAAACATTCCAAGAAAGTAGCCCAGTCCCTAACTTTTCTAAGTGTTTTCAGCAGGTGTAGAGGGATATTCCAGGAATGATGCAGCTGGTCAAAACCCTTCAGTTTTAAACAAAACCGAATTTATTTACAGAGTACTGAATGAAACACAAAAGAGAACACAATAACTTAACCAATCTGAAAACTCAACAGACTATTCCGACTTAATGATGCTGATCCAAATTCCTGCAACAATCCCCATTAATACCCCTTGGCAAAAAAGGGTAAAATCATACACGGGGTTTTACAGGAGAGAGAGAGAGATGGCAGAGAGATTCAGCATGAAACACCTTCTTCCTTGTATTTCATTTCTTTGACCAGCAGCCTCAAAAAACTGACCAGCAGCTCTGAATAGCCAGACTGCTGAAACTAAACCAAACCAGAGAAAAGCTTTCTCTGTACAAGTGTTTTTTTTTAAACTTAAAAGCTTCTTCAAGTAGATAAATGCAGACAGGATGGAAACTGTGTCTTTATGACCCCTCTGAAAATAAAACCCCAAGGACAACCTAACCTTATTAAAGATGCATCATTGTCACAGGTGGAGTTACCCAAACAAGTGGAAGGCTATAGCTATCAATAGCGGAGATGGATTTTGAGCCCAGTGATAGGGAGCAACACCCATTTGCTGGGAGGACACAAAGGCCTATACTCAGTATAAGATCAGCATTGAAGACAGAGATAACTGAGAATGACCAGCTATCAGTGACATAGAAAATTCCAACTCTCTTGCCAGATGTTGAGTATTACAGTCAGGGTAGAAGTTATAGAATGTCTCCTTTTTTACTCCTTGATTGACTACAATAGGTAGTGTTATTTATAAAATATACAGTCATTCCTCTGTATCTGCAAAATCAGCCTTCGCAAATTCGCCTCCATGTCAATAAACCAATTAATCAACATTGGTGGGCAAAAATCGTGTAGCCATGACCACTTTCACACCAACTCAAAAATAATTTTAACTGACACATGGTGGTCAGCCATACTGCCTTATGGGAGATGTACAGAAACAAAGGTAAATGCAGATACTTGCTTGCAATCCTTCCTCCAACCCGTACTTGGGTACTCTCAGCATCTCCTGCCCTCTCTCTTCTCTTGCTTTGTCATGTGGAAGTTAGTTGTGCACATCTCTGTCTCGCCCTTATGCCCTTTGTCTGATTGTGAAGTGAAGTGAAGTGATAGTGTTAATGTACCTAAGCACAAGAAGATGGTGATGAAACTTAGTGAAAAGGTGAAAGTGTTGGATAAATTGTATTATGGACCAAGCCAGCCCCCTCAAACATTCAAAGAAGGTAGCTCAGACCCAAACTTTTTTAGTTGTTCTAGGCAGATGTAAACTGGATATTCCAGGAGTGATGCAGCTGGTCAAACCATTTGGCTTTGAGTAAAACAGAATTTATTTACACACCACTGAATGAAACACAAACAAAAGTACACAGAATTGGTGTGCTGTAGCTGTATGATGTGGGAGCTGGCTGATCCCATTGTGAACGGCAGTGACCACATCTGCAGCAAGTGTTGATTGCTGGAAGAACTCCGGATCAGAGTTGATGATCTGGAATCTGAGCTTCAAACACTGCGGCGCATCCGGGAGGGGGAGAGTTACCTGGACACTTTGTTTCAGGAGGCAGTCACACCTGGGAGATTAAGTAATTCACATCCAGTTAATGATCAGGGACATCAGAGTGTGACTGTAAGTGAGGCAGGTAGGGGGAACCTGAGTTCAGGAGTGCAGGAGCCTCAGCCCTTGACCTTGTCCAACAGGTACGAGATTCTTGCTCCCTGTTCGGATGAGGAAAAGGGCTCTGGACAGGAAGAGCCAACTGACCAAGGCACCATGGTCCAGAAGGCCATTCAAGAGGGGGGAGCTAATAGACAAGTAGTGGTTATAGGGGATTCTATAATTAGGGGAGCAAAAAGACAAGTAGTTGTTATAGGGGACTCTATAATTAGGGGGACAAATAGTATCCTATGCAAGCCGGATCGGGAGTCTCGCATAGTGTGTTGCCTACCCGGTGCCAGGGTGCGGGACATCTCCGACCGGCTTGAAAGGATATGGGAGCGGGAGGGGGAGGATCCAGTTGTTGTGGTCCACGTTGGTACCAACAACATAGGCAAGACTAGGGTGGAGGACCTGCTTGGGCATTATGAAGCACTAGGCAGGAAATTGAAGCACAGGTCCTCAAGGGTCATAATCTCCGGATTACTGCCCGAGCCACGTGCCAATTGGCATAGGGACAAGAAAATTAGGCAAGTAAACACGTGGCTAAGGGATTGGTGTGGGAAAGAGAGATTCCACTTCATGGGGCATTGG
>NC_057724.1:32747644-32752905 GCF_004010195.1 Chiloscyllium plagiosum | reverse complement strand
TGGTAGGTCTAACATATGAGGAACGGCTGAGGATCCTGGGATTGTATTCATTGGAGTTTAGAAGATTAAGGGGAGATCTAATAGAAACTTACAAGATAATACATGGCTTGGAGAGGGTGGACGCTAGGAAATTGTTTCCGTTAGGCGAGGATACTAGGACCCGTGGACACAGCCCCTTAGTTAGAGGGGGTAAATTCAGAACAGAAATGCGGAGACATTTTCTTCAGCCAAGAGTGGTGGGCCTGTGGAATTCATTGCCACAGAGTGCAGTGGAGGCTGGGACGCTAAATGTCTTCAAGGCAGAAATTGAAAAAAATTCTTGATGTCACAGGAATTAAGGGCTATGGGGAGAATGCGGGTAAGTGAAGTTGAAATGCCCATCAGCCATGATTGAATAGCGGAGTGGACTCGATGGGCTGAATGGCCTTCCTTCCGCTCCTATGTCTTATGGTCCTATGGTAATTTGGAATAACAACTATTTGAAAACCCAACTGACACGATATCTTTGCAAATTCACAAAGGAGCTGTTCCAATTTCCTGCAATATCCTCATAAACACACCCCTTTGCAAAAAAGGTAAGTTCAAACATAAGTTCTTACAGGAGAAATGTTAGAGAGAGTCAGCCAGAACTATCTGTTGAATCAGGGAACCTTTCTTGCCCAGCAGCTTTGAACAGACTGCTTGCTAAAATCCAAAGCCAATTCAAAACCAACCCTGAACTGGGAGGACTGGCCACTCTCCTTTCATTGTCCAAGTGTTTTTCAAAAAAAATGTGAAAGCTTCTTCTCTGATCTGCTAGCCATTGGAAAATCCTTAATCCCAGACAAATCCGAATGTCTGCCTTTTACAACTTCTCTTCGACAAAACCACGGACAACATAACCTTGTTAAAGGAACAGCATCGTCACAATTGCAAAGCTCTGTCAGCCAGTTCTATAGGCTGGGAGTTCAGCCTGAACCATCCACCATATTCTATCAACTTTCTATTTAAGATTGAACACAATATCAGTAACATTTATGATTTAAACCCAAAGAAACCCTAAAAATAAGAAGCGGAAAGTTATAATCTTCGGATCCGGGAACCTAGCCGAAATTTTAGTATAAGTTATTAAGTTCTGCCCATGTAAACCCATCATATGAGAGGATTTTCTGGGATAGAACCCTCATGGATACAGAGGAATGAGTGTATGCTTGCCATTTCAGTGTTGTGACAGTAAAAGTCACAAACAAGCTTGCTGGTCAGATTCTTTTAATGAAAAGGCTACAATATTTTTGTACTGATCTAAATAAAAATATTAAGAATGCTCCACCTCTACCACACACATATGCACTCAAGGATTCACGTACACAAATACAAGTAAATTGCAAACTGGAAGAATAGGTTAAGTAGTTTGAGTGCAAAAACATAAGCGGTAGACTGTTTGATGCATTGGGTTGTTTCAGATTGGGCTCAGTGGACTTTCTGAATTTTAAATGGTGGGCTGGAGTGGAGCACTAGCTGGATGCATCACCTTCGAACATACCTGTGCCATCAATGTTCCTGAGCAGTTCAAGCTACGTAGAATGGCATGCATCGTGTGTGCATCAGCGCAGAATTGAAAGACAGGAACACTTGTATTTATATAATGCTTTCCAAGAACACTAAATATTTTAAAGTGCTTTGCACTGATTGAAGTATATTTGATGTGTAGTCACTATTGCATTGTATGAAATACGACATGTACCCCAAGCCCTTTTTCATGTGGTTCACCGTGTGGCCCTTTGCTGATGGAGGAGTTCATGCACTCTCACCTGTGTCATTGTGTCACAAGTGAATTTAATAGATTTCTTTGTTCTCACCCCAAGACCCTGAGCAACATTAGTATCCCATTTGCTGTATGCTTTCAAGTGATTCTTGTCTGTCTTAGAGTCATAGGGTCATAGAGATGTACTGCATGGAAACAGATCATTCGGTCCAGCCCGTCCATGCCGACCAGATATCCCAACCCAATCTAGTCCCACCTGCCAACACCCGGCCCATATCCCTCCAAACCCTTCCTATTCACATACCCATCCAAATGCCTCTTAAATGTTGCAATTGTACCAGCCTCCACCACATCCTCTGGCAATTCATTCCATACACGTACCACTCTCTGCGTGAAAAAGTTGCCCCTTAGATCCCCTGTATATCTTTCCCCGCTCACCATAAACCTATGCCCTCAAGTTCTGGACTCCCTGACCCCAGGGAAAAGAGTTTGTCTATTTATCCTATCTCCCAACTTCTGTACTCAATACTCTGACCAATAAAGGAAAGCATACCAAATGCCTTCTTCACTATCCTATCTACCTGCGACTCCACTTTCAAGGAGCTATGAACCTGCACTCCAAGGTCTCCCTAGGACCTTACCATTAAGTGTATAAGTCTTGCTAAGATTTGCTTTCCCAAAATGCAGCACCTCGCATTCATATATCCATCCAGATGCCTTTTAAATGTTGTAATTGTATCAGCCTCCACCACTTCCTCTGCCAGCTCATTCTATATACACACTACCCTCTGTATGAAAACGTTGCCTCTGAGATCCCTTTTAAATCTTTCCCCTCTCACCCTAAACCTATGCCCTCTAGTTCTGGACACCCCCACCCTGGGGAAAAGACTTTGTCTATTTACCCTGTCCATGCCTCTCATGATTTTATAATCCTCTATAAGGGCAACCTCAGCCTTGATGCTCCAGGGAAAACTATCCCAGCCAATCCCCCACCTCCTGCATTTCCAAACTTTGGCTGCCTTACTGATCTTTGAGAGGCATTATTCTCTCCCTCATTATCCTTTTGGCCTTAATGTATCTATAAAGTCCCTTTGGATTCTCTTTAACATTATTTGTCAAAGCTATCTCATGTCCCCTTTTAACATCCTGATTGCCTCTTAAGTAGGCTCCTATTGCCTTTATACTTTTCTTACTTACTTACTTGATCGCTGCTGTCTATATCTGACATAAGCTTCCTTCTTTTTCTTGACTAAAACTTCAATTTCTCTCTTCATCCCTACACCTACCAGCCTTCCCCTTCCCCCTAATAGGAACATAATGTTTCTGGACTCTCATTATCGCATTTTTGAAGGCTTCTCATTTTCCAAATGTCATTTTACCTGTAACTTCCGCCCCCAATCAACGTTTGAAAATTCTTGCCTAATGCCATCAAAATTGGCCTTCCTCCGATTTTAAACTTTAACTTTTAGATCTGGTCTATGTTTTTCCATCAGTATTTTAAAACAAATAGAATTACGGTCACTGGTCCCAAAATACTCCCCCACTGATGCCTCAGTCACCTGCCCTGCCTTATTTCCCAAGAGTAGGTCAAGTTTTGCAACTTCTCTAGTAAGTACATACACATACTGAATCTGAAAGTTTTCTTATACACAACTAACAAATTCCTCTCTATCTAAACCCTTAACACTATGGCAGTCCCAGTCTATATTTGGAAAGTTAAAATCCCCTACCATAACCATCCTATTATTCTTACAGATAACTGAGATCTCTTTACAAATTTATTTCTCAAATTCCCTCAGACTGCTGGGGTATCTATAGTACAATCCCAATAAGGTGATCATGCCTCTCTTATTTCTCAGTTCCACCCATATAACTTCCCTAGACGTATTCCCAGGAATATCCTCCCTACGTACAGCATTGTTATCCCTTATCAAAATACACCCCACCCCCCTTCGATAGCATTTGTATCCTGGAACATTAAGCTGCCAGTCCTATCCATGGCTCATGATTCAGCCTATGTCCATGTCTTGCCATGGCTGTGATACCTTGAAGAAAGAGGCTCCTCCACCTTTTGGCCTTTCATTGATTCTGAGGTGGAGAAGTTTTGTCTTATGAGGAGAGATTAAGCAATTTAGGATTATACTGTCTGGAATTTAGAAGACCCTAACCTCACACCTTTAATGCATTGTCTGAGCTATCACTTTTCTTTTATAAAACCTTAGTTCTCTCAGGAATGTGACTTGAAAAAAGGTTCTGGGATTTCCATATTAATGAATTGAAACCTGAAATCCATTCTAAATGACTAATAATTTAACAGCAGTCTATGTTTGTTCAATACATTGCATCAGTTGTATGACACTTTGATCTTTTGCTATAAATTATGTGATCCTGCCCCACAAGCTACTTGATGAAGGAGAAGTGCTCTGAAAGCTTGTACTTCCAAATAAACCTGTTGGACTATAACCTGGTATTGTGTGATATTTAACATTGTCCACCCCAGTCCAACATCAGCACCTCCACACAACGTGGAATGATGAATACCCCAGCAGCCTGTTTTGAGGGTTGGGCTTACCTTGTCAACAAGTATCAGGTCATTGAAGTTCTTCCAATGCTGGATCTGGCTTCTGCAAAACAGGCTTTCCTGTTGATTGTAGCTATGTGATATCAGATTGCATGATCTGGATAGATGGCCTCCACCTGCTGCCCTCTGTAAAAAGCAACTCCTTCTACTTCTTCATGACCTCCAGAGGGCCTTCAGGTCTATGTAAGAAAATTGAAGGTTGGCTGTGTCCGGTGTTTCAGATCTCTGGTTCTCCAAAGGCATTCCAAATTCTTAATATATTACCTTCCAACATGCATTTCCAGCAGCCAGTATAATGATTGCTGTCCTCTGTTTACACGAGGCCCACACCTCTGCAGTCTCACTTCCATTCCTAACACTGCAGCAGCTGTTTGGCTACAAAACTCATCTTCATGTAAGGGAGCACCGATGAAACATGAGTTGGTGACATTTTTCCCCTTTGAGACTGGTTCGGAACCTGTATACTATCCCGAATTACCTCCTGACCCTGCAGCAAAGACTTACCTCCATTTAAGTAAATTCACATCCAAATCACACTTCCAATGGTGTCTTTTTTAAAAATGTATTAATTGCAGGATACAATTTGCCATGTATGGAGTCCCAAGCAATTGACTAGGAGTTAATGCATTGGGCAACCTGAACTTATGTGATGATTAAATATTGAAAAATACTGTACATTTCTGTGTTGTGGTTCTGTTCGCCAAGCTGGAAATTTTTGTTGCAAACGTTTCGTCCCCTGTCTAGGTGACATCCTCAGTTCTTGGGAGCCTCCTGTGAAGCGCTTCTGTGGTGTTTCCTCCGGCATTTATAGTGGCCTGTCCCTGCTGCTTCCGGTTGTCAGTTTCAGCTGTCTGCTGTAGTGGCCGATATATTGGGTCCAGGTCGATGTGTTTGTTGATGGAGTTTGTGGATGAGTGCCAAGCTTCTAGGAATTCC
>NC_057724.1:32743137-32747557 GCF_004010195.1 Chiloscyllium plagiosum | reverse complement strand
GCCATGCTAAATTGCCCGTAGTGTTAGGTAAAGGGGTAAATGTAGGGGTATGGGTGGGTTACGCTTCGGCGGGTCGGTGTGGACTTGTTGGGCCGAAGGGCCTGTTTCCACACTGTAAAGTAATCTAATCTAATCTAATATACTGGCCATTACAGCAGACAGCTGAAACTGACAACCGGAAGCGGCAGGGACAGGCCACTATAAATGCCGAAGGAAACACCACAGAAGCGCTTCACAGGAGGCTCCCAAGCACTGAGGATGTCACCTAGACAGGGGACGAAACGTTTGCAACAAAAATTTCCAGCTCGGCGAACAGAACCACAACAACAAGCACCCGAGCTACAAATCTTCACCCAAACTTTGACCAGTTCTATGTCTTTATATCACTCAGTTGTTTTCTTTGACAAATAACTAACCATTTGCTCTGTAATTTGTCAACTTTACCTGTCACCCATAACAGTCTATGGAATGTGTTCAATACTGTGTTCACATAATTAAATCAAAATTATCTATTCAGTTACTATAGAGAACACTGGCAATGATGTTAGAGCATTTGACATTCTGACCTGTATAATTGTAGAGGTATTAGAGCAATTGCTGAAAATAGGACAAATACAGACTCTGATAATTGGTTAATAAGAAGAATGTGAGGCTCTCTCTTTGAATTTCATTGACAGCATTTAACAAATTTACCAGTTTTGAGAGATTTTAAATTGAAGGAAAAACTGGAGAGAATACTTAAATAGAATCTTGGATAATGTTAACAAATTGTGCATTAATTAAACAATAGAAATATTAATATGTTTGTATGCTACAGAATTGTCATAAAGGATGATAGCCATATTACATCTATGGTGCTCCTTTAGGATTACAAGCCACTCATACTCATATAACATCAGTGATTAAACTGTGCAGTTAATTTCAAACACTGTGAATTTAATAGTCTGGATAATTATTTGTGATCCTAATGGTAAGGATATCAATGGTCACTGAATAATATATGTTGAAAAAGTCTTGAGTCTTCACTTTGCTAATTCCCTTAAATTTTTAATCTAACTTCTACCAAATGTAAATTCATCCATTTGTTTTAAATTCAGATTGAACAAGTCTGAATCAGCCAAAAAAAAGTGATTCAGCATGTTTCACAGCATGTTTTCTGATATACTTGTAAAATATGTATGACTTTGGATTTTATGTGTTTGTTTTTCTCTTTCTGATTGGTTAATTTTCCACTGAAAAGTCTAAGCAGCAGTAAAAGAAGTTGTTATCTTTGTTTATAAATAATGGTTAGCAAGAACACTGGTTTGAAATGCAAGTTTGATTAGAGACAACAAAACTGCAGATACTGGAATCCAAAGTAGACAGGTAGGAAGTTGGAAGAGCACAGCAAGCCAGGCAGCATCAGGAGGTGGAGAAGTCAACGTTTCTGATGTAACCCTTCTTCAGGACGGGGGTGGGTGGAAGGGAAATAACGGGGGTGATTGGGGCAGGGTGGTGAAGCCAGAATAGGTGAAGACAGGTAGAGGGTACGACCTGGTTGGTCAATGGGAGGACGGGCTGGGAAGGGAGTCAGGAGAAAGGATGGGAGGTTACTTGAAATTGGAGAACTCAATGTTGAGTCCTCCGGGCTGTAGGCTGCCCAGGCGAAGATGAGGTGTTGTTCCTCCAATTGCAGTTTGGTTCATTGTGGCAATGGAGGAGACCAAGGATGGTCATGTCAGAAAGGAAGTGGTTGGGGGAATTGAAATGGATGGTAACTGGGAGGTCCAGATGCCCCCTATGAGCCCAGCTGAGATGCTCGGAGAACTGTTCCCTAAGTTTATGTTCGATCTCTCTGAAGTAGAAAAGATCACATCGGGAGCACGTGATGCAGTAAGCCAGGTTGGAGAAGAGGCAGATGAAGGATTGTTTAGGGCCCTGGATGGAGGTGACAGGGTGACAGGCACGTAGGTTTTACATCCATTCTGGTTGCAGGGGAAGGTACCTGGGTTTTGGAGGGTGGGGGGGGTGAGTGTTGGTGAGGACAGTGGTGCAAACCAAGGACTGTTAAAGGGAGTGGTCCTTGTGAAAGGCAGAGAAGGCTTAGGAGGGGAAGGGAAGATGTTCTTGGTGATGGGGTCTAGTTGGAGTTGGTGGAAGTGTTTAAGGGTGATGCATTGGACGCAGTGACTGGTGGGGTGCTAGGTGAGGACAATGGGGACTCTGTCTTTATTGAGTTTGGGAGGAAAAGGTTTCGAGCAGAGCACTTCACTCTCTCTGGGCCAAACCCCAGTTCACCATCAAACCCGCTGACAAAGGTGGGGTGGTGGTAGTCTGGAGAATAGATCTCTATGTCACAGAGGCTGAATGCCAACTCTCCAACACCATGTCCTACCTTCCTCTTGCCCATGGCCCATCATACCAAAATCACTCGCAATGTCCATGCTCTCATTGCCTCTGGCGATCTTCCCTCCAGTGTCTCCAATCTCAGACCCCAGCCCGCACTGCCCAGTTCTACCTCGTCCCCAAGATCCACAAGCCCAACTACCCTGGCAGACCTACCATCTCGGAGTGCTCCTGCCCTAGCAAACTCATCGCATCCTATCTCAACTCCGCCCTCTCCCCACTTGGTTCAGGCACTTCCCACATACATCTGCGACACCAACCATGCCCTCCATCTGTTCGGTAACTTTCAGTTCCCTGGTCCCCAGCGCTTTATCTTCACTGTGGCTGTGTAGTCCTTATACACATCCATACTCCACAAGGACAACCTTCAGACTCTCAGCATCTTCCTCTCCAACAGACCCATCCAGTCCCCCTCCACCAATACCCTCCTCCACCTCTCCAAACAGGTCCTTACCATTAATAAATTTTCCTTTAACTCCTCCGTCTCCTCCAAATCTAGGGGGTGGCCATGGGTACTCAGATGGGTCCCAGCTACGCTTGCCTCTTTGTCAGTTATGTCGAACAGTCCTTCTTCATACCTACACAGGCACTGTGCCCCAACTCTTCCACCATTACATTGATGAATGCATCGGTGCAGCATCCTGCACCCAGCCTGAAGTGGAGTAGTTCATGGATTTCACCCACAATTCCACCCTGCTATCAAATTCTCTTGGTCCATCTCAGACACCTCCCTCCCCTTTCTTGACCTCTCCATTTCCATCTCCGGTGACAATCTCCAGACAGACATTTTTACTACAAACCCACAGACTCTCATAACTACCTGAACTACACCTCCTTCCATCCAGTATCTTGCAAGAATTCCATTCCATTCTCCTAATTCCTCTGCCTCTGCCGCATCTGCTCAGACAAGGAGACATTCCACTTGTGAGCATCCCAGATGTCCACCTATTTCAAACAACATGTTTTTCCTCCCTCTGTCATCCAGCCAGCTCTCCACCACAGCACTTCCATTCCCCGTCCCACTGCTTTAAACCCCCTCCCTCCAAACCGAATAAAGACAGAGTTCCCCTTGTCTTCACCAACCACCCTACCAGTCTCTGCATCCAACACTTCACCAACTTCAACTAGACCCCATCAGCAAAAACATCTTCCCTTCCACTTCTTTCACCTCCATCCAGGGCCCCAGTTTGGTTAGAGACAACAAAACTGCAGATGCTGGAATCCAAGGTTCAAGGTGAATCAAAGGTTCACTTGCCTCTCCTCCAACCTAGCTTACTGCATCAGGTCTTCTCTACATCAGGGAGACCAAAGGTAAACTTTGGTAATGGTTGGGCAAGCATCTCAGCCAGATCTGCAGGGGACGACTGGACCTCCCAGTCATCGCCCATTTTAATTCCCCTTCCCACTCCCTTTCTGACATGACCATCCTTGGCCTCCCCCATTGCCACAATGAACCAAAACACAAACTGGAGGAACAAGACCACATCTTCCGCCTGGGCAGCATAGAGTAAGGAGGACTCAACATTAAGTTCTCCAATTTCAAATAACCTTCCTTCCCATCACCTGACTCCCGTCCCACCCCCACCCATCCTTTCCACTGCTCCCTGCCACCAACCAGTTTCATTCCACCCATTGACCAACCAGGTTGTAACCTCTACCTGTCTTCACCTATCCCCACTTCATCACCCTGCCTCCGCCACCCCCTTTATCTGCAGCTCCCCCTACACCCACCCCAGTCCTGAACAAGGTTTACAACTGAAGCGTTGACTTTTACATGTCCTGATGCTGCCTGGCTTGTTGCTCTTCCAGCCTCCTGCCTGTAATGAAAGTTGGAAGGGTTTGGGGTTTAAAGTGGGTTATCTTTTCAACAGCTTCTAGGTTGTAGAATAAAAAATATGAGGAGAAAGTGAGGTCTGCAGGTGCTGGACATCAGAGCTGAAAATGTGTTGCTGGAAAAGCGCAGCAGATCAGGCAGCATCCAGGGAACAAGAGAATCGACGTTTCGGGCATAAGCCCTTCTTCAGGAGTGATGAAA
>NC_057724.1:32716902-32742204 GCF_004010195.1 Chiloscyllium plagiosum | reverse complement strand
ACGTCGATTCTCTTGTTCCCTGAATGCTGCCTGACCTGCTGCGCTTTTCCAGCAACACATTTTCAGCGAATAAAAAATATGGCCATGATCAAAATCATTTTGATGATCCTTTTGCATGTACCATTTTATTCTTAAAATAACAGGCAGGATTAAGTTTGATTTAGATTGTGCTTGTACAATTTAATGGAGTCAGCACTCTGATTTCATTTCTTTGAATAATTGCTGTATCCAGGCGGTAGTGAACACCATGTTGTTAGGCTATATGCATCAATAAAGGGGATTAAAATGAAGCATACTCGCATCAGTTAAAGTTCACTTTCCTTGCTGAAAGCTAACCTGCAGCTCTTCAAAGGTACATTGTGGCTGGAGCAGCTGCTGACAGTCTTGCAAGAATTGAGTCTGACCTGGGAAATCGTGAACAGCAGCACACCTCTCAAGATATTGGAGGCTGCTCTGGTGTCTTTGATAGAGGAAGTGAACAAGACAAAAGTCCTTTATCTACAGGCAGCCAGGAGGTCCTCGAGTCGTGAGTTCATGGAATGCCCTGCCAGTAGCAGTGGTGGACTCTCCCTCTTTATGGGCATTTAAACAGGTATTGGATAGGCATATGGAGGATAGTGGGCTGGTGTAGGTTAGGTGGGCTTGGATTGGCGCAACATCAAGGGCCAAAGGGCCTGTACTGCGCTGTATTTTTCTATGTTCTATGTTCTATGAATGCACTTAATACAAAGAGGGAGCAGATAACTTTGGAGGCCAATGCCAAGAGTTAAACTTCAAGAAATCAGATGCAGTGTTAGAAGAGGTTCAGCGACCTCACACAAGAAGTCAATATCAGTGAAGATTGATACGTCATATGACTACAAATAGCACAACCTCCAGTGATCAAATGACCATAATGCACATTACTCAGCTGTTGATGGTATCGATCAGGACTCATATCTTACGATTGTATGCTTTAATAAGCAATTATATGCTTTACAAAATGGAGGTCTTGTGGCCTAATGGTTGGATCCTTGCCTGTGACTCAGAAGCCCTGGTTCGCACCCTAAGACTTCATAAAATCATTGAATTATACAGCACAGAAGAGGCCCTTTGACCCATTGTGTTTGTACCACCAAAATTACACTGAATCTACGCTTCTGCCACTCCATAGACTCAAATTATTATGATATTTCAAGCTTTCATCCAAGTACTTTTTGAAAGTTGAGGTTACCTGTCTCAACTACCTTCCCAAGCAGTAGGTTCCAGAGACCCTCAACACTTTGGGTGAAGAAATCTTCCTCAAATCCCCTCTAAACCTGCTGCCTTTCATTTTGAAATTATGCCCCTTTGTTGTAGAGACCCTTCAAATAATAGGAACTCTGTCGATGTACCTAATAATTTTATACATCTCTATCAGGTCCGCCCTCAACTTTCTCTGCTCAGAAGCAAAGGGCCCAAGCTTATCCAGACTCGCTTCATAGCTGAAGAGCACCACCCCAGGAAATATCCTGGTGAATTGCCTCAGTACCTCCTCCTGTGTAATTACACACTTCCTAGAACTAGTATGGTGCCTAGAACTGCACACAATACTCCAACTGTGGCTGAACCAAAGTTTTGTACAGCTCCAACATAACTTCCCTCCTCTTTTAAATCTATGCTTCAATAGATAAATGCAGGTGTGGAAAAGGAAAGCGTGTTCATAATGGGAGTATTAACTTGTCAAAATCCTTCCAATTTATGCCAGTGGCTGATGGTAAAAGTGGGGGATGATTTGGGTCAGCCATGTGATGGAAAGAACATAGAGCTTCTGCTATCAGTGTTCAGAGTTTTGGATTATAACATCAGGTCAACGTGCATGTTGCCTCAGCAACTCCGACTCCTTGAGGGACTGGTTAGTTCAGTAATCTAGCTAGCAGGTCTGGGTAAAATGTATATTGTACATTTTAATATATAATTTCTATATTCAGAACCTTTTTGTAACGTATTGAGCACTCAGCTGGTGCAGCACCTTCACAAAGTTGGCGCATCTGCTGCAAGCAGGGCTGTTATGCAGCACACAATAGGGCTGCTGAAAATGTAATTCTGCTGCATTGATTGGTCTGTCAGGGGAGCTCCAGGATGTTCCAGATGGAGTGTGCCTCACCCTCATTGTGTGCTGTGCTCTGCTTCGTATTTGTTCCAATTATACAATGTGATTGATGCTGAGGAGCCAGAGAAAGGGAGAATTTGCATGAGGAAGAAGATGAGGAGAATGAAGAAGGAACTCTCTGTGCCGCATTTTGTTTGCATTGTGGTGAACTGTAGTCATGGAGATCAATACACGGAGGTGCCGATGTTGGACTGCAGTTGACAAAGTCAGAAGTCAAACAACACCAGGTTATAGTCCAACAGGTTTATTTGAAATCATAAGCTTTCGGAGCGCTGTTCCTTCGTCAGGTGAAGAAGGTCTGATGAAGAGCAGAGCTCCGAAAACTTGTGATTTCAAATAAATCTGTTGGACTATAACCTGGTGTCATGTGACTTTCAAACGAGATTATTGAGTAAATTCAAAATAACTGGAGAACAACATTGCAAGAATTAAACAGTGTAATTGTGCTACTCCTAAAGTATTGTTACAAAGGCAAACAGTAGTCTAAGGTTAGAAGAAGGTTATCAATTAACGGTACATCAGCTCTTCAAAGGTATTCCATCTGATAACTTGCTAAATGTCAAGGAACTATTCGCTATGTGGTTGGTGGATCAGATTTTTTTAAAAACCAGAGCTAACAAACGTTTATCTGGAATTTGTATTAGACAATGAGTCAAAGTCATATTTGATTATTAGTACCAATATCGGTCTATTTCACAGGCTGCCTTTTGGGGTTTTTTGTTAGACCCTGGAATGTTTCAAGAGTAATGAATCAAATTTTGCAAGGAATTCAAGGAAATTTATCCCAATTTTATCTATCCAAATGTATCCAGCCTACTCATGATTTTGAAACTTCTATCAAATCTCCTCTCAACCTTCTTCACTCCACCTTCAAAAGTGAAGTTTCTCATTCCTGGAGCTATTTTTGTAAATTGTTTCTGCAGTCTCCCTGATACAGCCATGCCTTTTCTGTAACGTGACATGTACAACTGTACACTTTACTCCATCCGGGGTCTAGCAACACATTTCTGTTGATTATTTGGGTCATAGAGTGAACAAGGCTGGATTCCATCCCAATCACAGTAAGGTTCAAACAATATGAACTTTACTGCAACCTCAGAATATTTCAGAGTCTGATTCGTTTTTCAATCTAGTAAATTTTCATGGTAAATTTATTCCAAATCTGGCAGCTTTACTGAATCCACGAAGCAAATTGGAGGAAGTGTTCAAAGATTTGGGGTAAAGAAATGTGATAAAGCATTCAAGTTGTGGTAAAAAGTAAATTTGCAAGATGGATCCACTTGCGAAGATCTTTGCATCCTCGCTCTCCATTGGAGTCGTACCTGAGGACTGGAGAGAGGCAAATGTAATTCCTCTCTTCAAGAACAGAAATAGGGAAATCCCCGACAATTACAGACCAGTAAGTCTCAAGTCTGTGGTCTGCAAGGTGTTAGAAAGGATTCTGAGGGATCGGATTTATGACCATCTGGAAGAGCATGGCTTGATTAAATGCAGTCAACACGGCTTTGTGAGGGGGAGGTCATGCCTCACAAACATTATCGAGTTCTTTGAGGATGTGACTAGAAAAGTTGATGAGGGTCGAGCTGTGGATGTGGTGTATTTGAAAAGGTTCCCCGTAGTAGACTCATTCAGAAGGTCAGGAGGAATGGGATACAGGGGAACTTAGCTGTCTGGATACAGAATTGGCTGGCCAACAGAAGACAGCGAGTGGTAGTAGAAGGAAAATATTCTTCCTGGAAGTCAGTGGTGAGTGGTGTTCCACAGGGCTCTGTCCTTGGGCCTCTACTGTTTGTAATTTTTATTAATGACTTGGATGAGGGGATTGAAGGATGGGTCAGCAAGTTTGCAGACGACACAAAGGTTGGAGGTGTCATTGACAGTATAGAGGGCTGTCGTAGGCTGCAGCGGGACATTGACAGGATGCAGAGATGGGCTGAGAGGTGGCAGATGGAGTTCAACCTGGATAAATGCGAGGTGATGCATTTTGGAAGGTCGAATTTGAAAGCTGAGTACAGGATTAAGGATAGGATTCTTGGCAGTGTGGAGGAACAGAGGGATCTTGGTGTGCAGGTACATAGATCCCTTAAAATGGCCACCCAAGTGGACAGGGCTGTTAAGAAATCATATGGTGTTTTGGCTTTCATTAACAGGGGGATTGAGTTTAATAGTCCTGAGATCTTGTTGCAGCTCTATAAAACTTTGGTTAGACCGCACTTGGAATACTGCGTCCAATTCTGGTCGCCCTATTATAGGAAAGATATAGATGCTTTGGAGGGGGTTCAGAGGAGGTTTACCAGGATGCTGCCTGGACTGGAGGGCTTATCTTATGAAGAGAGGTTGAATGAGCTCGGACTTCTTTCATTGGAGAAAAGGAGGAGGAGAGGGGACCTAATTGATAATGAGAGGCTTAGATAGAGTCGATAGCCAGAGTCTATTTCCCAGGCAGAAATGGCTAACACGAGGGGTCATAGTTTTAATCCGGTTGGAGGAAAGTATAGGGGGGATGTCAGAGGCGGGTTCTATACACAGAGAGTTGTGAGAGCATGGAATGTGTTGCCAGCAGTTGTGGAAGCAAGGTCATTGGGGATATTTAAGAGACTGCTGGACATGCATAAGGTCACAGAAATTTGAGGTTGCATACATGAGGATCAATGGTCGGCACAACATCGTGGGCTAAAGGGCCTGTTCTGTGCTGTACTGTTCTATGTTCTATGTTCAATGTTCTATTGTACAGAGCTTATACATTATGATGCGCCCATAAAGATAAACTAACATGTGATGCTTCTCCAGGCAGAGTAAGTGCTGTGATCTATCATGTTAGATAATGATGAGGAGAAATGAAATGCATTTGCTTCATGCACCATCAAAAACAAGAGTGAAGTTATGCTCAAGTAGAGTGTGCAGCACTGTCTTTGATTTTGGAATAAGAAATTTTCATAAATATTTGTAAAGTTGCAGTTTCACAATAAAAACTGATCATATGCCACTGACAACTGTTTTGAATCCAACGGCTCCAAAATCTACTTTAACTGCATCCTGAATAAGAGATGGGCTTTGATTTTGTCTGCTTTTAATTGTGGGATTAAATGCAAATAACTGTGTGATCACTGAAATGCTGATGCAATGTCTAGATTATCACCACCATCTGATGTAGAAGCAAATAAGAAGCTATTTTTGCTCTCGTTTTGAATGTCAATAGGTTGCCAGTCACAGGAGACAACATTTTGTAGAACAACTTGTAGGGACCTCATGTTGTCAAGGGTGTTTGACTTTAATGTACCTGGTTGGCCAACATTGATACTGGATTTAGAAATCAGGCTTTTTTTTAACCATAGGAATGAGTGATCAATTGATAATTGTTGTGCTAATGTTCAGAGCCAAAATCAAAATTCCAGATCATAGATCATAGTTTCTATGTAATCTTAATACTTAAGGATGAGTTTGACAAAATGTCTAAAAAGAAGCCATTTTTGGTGGTCAAGATAAAATAAGGACAAAGAGGACACAGGGATATTGATTGCTTAAGGGAATGGCCAAAATTATGGCAGATGATGTTCAATGTAAGTAAGTATGAGAGTGGTCATTTGAGAGCATTTGAAAGCAAACAGCATGAATCAGCTGCTAGAATATTTGATTTAAGTGAGGCTGACTTTAATATAATGAGACAGAGACTGTCCACAGTACATTGGGAAAAAAAGATCTGCTAATGGGTAACACAACTGCAGAACAGTGAAGGATGTTTACAGAAGCATTTAAGTCAATTTAAAAAAAAACAGTTTATATCCCTGAGAGAGGAAACCTACTCTTTTTACAGGAAAGAACAGCCATGGACAACTAAAGAGATACAGGACAGCATAAAACTAAAAGAAAGTCTTACAGAAATGTAATATCAGCACAGATCCTGCTGAATGGCAAAGATACAAAGACCAGCAAGGAGTCACAAAGCAACTTATAAGAGCCACTAAAATGGATTATAAAAGGAAACTTCCCAAGGACATAAAAATCAATATAAAGAAATGTTATAGTCACATCAAGTTACAGTGGGCGGTCAGGAGCAAAGCTGGCCCATTAAAAACTGAAAATGGGGATTTTGTCAATGACTATGTGAAATGGCAGGCAGTGTTCAGTATTTACAGTAGAAAGGGAGGATAGCTCCAAAGGTTCTGAGAAAATGAATTGTGGATCAAGATCGGGGGCTGCATAAAACTAACGTAAGTAAAAAATTGGTATTGAGGAAACTAATGGAAACGGGATCTGAGGTTTCCATTTGAGGATGTTTAAGGAAGTGGGGGACCACATTGTAGATGTCCTAACCATAATCTTTCAGAGCTCCCTTGATACAGAAATCATTCCCCTGGCCTGGAAAATTGCACGTCACTCTGCTTTTTAAGAAGGTTGAAAGAGGAAATCGAGAGAATGACAGGTCAGTTAGCCTTGTAGCTGTGGTGGGGAAATTGTTGGAGTTTCTCAGCAAGAATGGGGTAACTGAACACCTTGAAAATTTTCAGTTAATCAGGAAGAACCAGCATGGTTATATGACAGATAGGTCATACCAGAGAAACCTCACTGAATTATCTGAAGAGATGATTGAGGTACTGTTAGGGAAACGTGTATGGATGTTGTTCATATGGACTTCCAGAGGCTTTTATTGAAGTGCCTAATAAGAGGCTGTTTTTAGGATCTAAAGTAAAAGCCCATGGAACGAAGGGCAAATTGCTGACATGGCTGGGAAATTGGTTCAGTGGTAGGCAACAGAAAATGGGGATGATAGACAGCTACTTAAATTGTCAGGATGTGACCAATGGTGTCCCACAGGATCTATGTTAGGGCCTCAATTATTCACATTATTTATTAATGGTTTGTACAATGTCATATGTCCAAATTTGTTGATGACACAAAGTTAGGTGAATTACTGTGTTTGCAAGTCCAATAAGTGCACTACATTCAACAGAAGAACTATGTTTCACAGAACAATATATGTTTCTTAAATTAGGCAGCAAAGACTTTCACAGGTTTACAAAGGTTTTATTGTAAAACTGTAGATTAGCAGAAACACCAGTTTACACCTGAATCCTTTCCCTGTTCGGAAGCCAACTCCTCATTGGGAAGAAAAGGATGGATAAGGTGGGTATGTGGTTTGGGGAATCAGATCAGTTAAGGATGGATAATCACACAAGAGCTACTCAGGTTGTGTTAAGATTCAGGTGGTTGAGGGAGATAGCCAGGGGATCAGGGGTAGTGAGTAGTACAGTGGGATGGGGTGATTTGTTGGATGCCAGTGGGGATTGGGGATCTTCAGTTTAAACCATAAGATCTTTAGAAATAGAAACTCAGCCCTTAGCTTGCTCACCATTCAATAGGCTGAACCAAAATTTCTCATGTCCATTTTCTGTAATCTTGAATGTTTCTTGTATCTTCACCCAGAGTTATTTAACTTATTGAACATTTTCTGGGTATAAATCAAGGTATGTAGATCAAAAACATTTTCTATTCATTCATTGAATGTGGGCATTGCTGACTGCACCAACACATTGTTCAACTCTAAATGCTCTCGAAAAAATGATGGTCATCTGTCTTCTTGAACTGTTCCAGCCTACTTGCTGTTAGGAAGGGAGTTCCAGGATTTGACCCAGTGAAACTGAAAGAATGATGATATATTTCCAAGTCAGGTTGGCTTGGAGGTGAACTTACGGTATTCCCATGTATCTGCTGCCCTTGTCCTTCGAGATGATACTGTTCATTGATTTGGAAGGTGCAGTCAAAGCAGTCTTGATGAATTTCTATGGTGCATCTTGTAGATGGTACACACTACGGCTATTGTGCCATAGAAGTGGAGAGAGTAAATGTTTGAGGATGTCATATGAATGAAGGGGCTGCTATGTCCTGGGAGGCATCAGACTTCTTAAGTGTTGTTGGAGCTGTACTCATCCAAGCAAGTGTGGGGTATTCCTTCGCCCTCCTGACTTGTGCCTTGGATGGTAACAGACTTTGGGAGTCAGGAGAAGAGTTACTCACTGCAATGTCTAATCCAGTTTAATTTCTGCCAGATGATAACCTCCAGGAAATTACAGTACAGTACTGGTGGAGACAGATCTGTCAACATATAAGTTTCATGAAGAATCCTGTTGAATAGGTGAAGTGTTTTTTGGAAGTTCAAGTTTCCTGGGAAGTTCTCTTCTAGGTTAACATGTTGGAACTTCTGTGTGGTGTAAAGACAATGTACTTTTATTTTTCTGTACTTTTGATTGTGGATTGAGATGATAAAACAAAACACTTTAAAAGACAAGGGTTGCTGCAAGCAATCTTTTCCATTAACTTTAAAAAAACCAACTACTACAACTTTTGTTAACAAGAGCCCTGACACTCATTGTAAGTACTGTTTACACAGCTGCTAGTTCAAGCAGTAGTAGATGGTTTGCAGTGAGCTGGAGCCAAGGGCTGTGTACATATGAAGATTCAGCCAGCAATAAGTAGCTGAGTAGTCTGCAGACTAGTGACCAATTATCAATACCAAAGGCCTTTTGCCTGCCAATTCTATGTGATTTTCTCCCAGGAAGCTGAACAGTTTGAAGCTGTGAACAAGATGATGAGAAGCCATCTGATATTTACAGGCTTAGGAGCTATGCCTTGCTTTCTGTTGTTAAAACAATTCTTTTTATGCCCAAAGAAAATCAATTTGTTATTCTTTCAGCAGTTGCAGTACGCTGTGGCATTTAGTTGATGATCAGAAACTTTTTTTAAAAGTATAAACCAATCATTCCAAGTCACCAACAAGTGAAAGTATTTAGAGAAAGATAACAGAGAAGCAGCATTCTGATCAACAGAAGAAAATCATCTCAGCAAACCTTCTGACTTGGAACAACTGAACTGACTACCCAGTCTTTCCCTCTGCCCATAACACTCTTTCTTTTCCCATCTGTGTCTTTTTGAATGTGTGTCTAAGGGGAGATTTAATGGAAATTAGAGTTTAACTAGTAGAGCTATAGCTTGATGGTTTATAATTGTTTACTTATAACAGAATTTGTAGATTTGTAATAAATGGTAATTCTTGTCAAATACAGAAATCAAATCTAAAATGGGGAATTCTGCGTACTTTTAAAAATCTTGAACTTTTGTGATGACTCTGGGAAAAGTGGAGCTGGCTTTCCAATATGCTACCCCATATAGATATACCCCAGAGAGATATAACAAGTATCCTAATGCAAAACCTGGTCTGTACGTTCAGTCTCCAATGATCTGGACAGTGTAAAATCTGGGCAGTGTCTGACCAAGTAGCAAAAATGTACACCATGTACATTGAAAACATTACAGCTTACATTAAAGAAAGATGTATGTCTTTTATTCGGATGTTAAATCATTTTGAAGATTCTATACTGAAACAAGAAAAAGAAATTGATTTTATTAGTGGTTAAGATTTGAAATAAATACACTAAAAATTGAACCTAAGAAGAATACTCCTCAATAAAATTATCCCATTGGAATAGTTTTGGTAGTGGTAATGTTATCTGAGGCTGCCCCAAGTATCACTTAAGCTTGGTTATTAAATTACATCAAGGAATATATCTGATCAATTCTGTCTGATTTTTGACATCCTGGAACTATGTAGAGGAGAGTGACTATTTTCAAACTCAAATAATTTGCAGACTAATAATAGAACCAATCTTTTCCGCAAACTTACGTCAAACCAATTACTCTAATTGTGATTGGTTGTCTTGTACATCAATTATTGCTTGCCTTTGAACAATGTTAGATTTGCATCATACCAATTAGCTCAGTTCAAATCCACAATCCATCTATTCATAGATCCTCATCACAATATTGATGTAACCTTTGCTTTCACTGACCTAATTGTTTACATATAAAGGTTTGTACACTACTTGTAAATCAAATAATTATTAACATTGAATAACAAAATAAAATCACTTATTGTAGCATTCCTGACTGGGCACAGAGTGCATGTCTCTTGCCCTATCTGTGGCTAAAAACACACTTGACCTTCCACTTCAACCTACCTGGAGAAAGAGAGAATCAGAATGCTCACACCAATATTGAATCTTGGATATATGCTGTGTTGAGTGTGTGATACCATTTCTACATGGACAAATAACAATTGCAACAAGGCAATTTAACTGGGTTTGATCCTGCACAAAATCAATTTTATATATTCACAGACACCCTAACATCTTCAAACATCAAGTACATTTTGAAAACTTTGGAACCTTGAGGTTTTTGTACATATTTCATTATTGATCTGATTTTCATCCTACTCAGAATGCTGTAAATCTTGGATTCACATCAATTGAATTCTGTTTGGATATAATTAGAATTAAATAATTTTTTTGTCTATAATGAACATCTGTCATGCTACATTCTGAAATTCCCCATTAATTGAATAGTTTATTCAGAATATGAGACACAACACCATTCAATCTGACTATTTTTATGATACTGGGATAGCTTGTTACAAACTGAGCCCCTCTATTCCCATGTTAAATTTTTCTTAAGGTACACACAGTATCCCCATGTACTTGACTTTCAGACCAAGGTTCACAGAAAGCATACATCAGTTTTCTCTCTAACTCTATCCTGTTTTTAGTCCTATATTGATCAGCAATCCAAGAATCAATCACACAATTGTTGGCAAGCAAAAGGTCTTTTGTCATTTATAACTCTCACTAGTCCATAGACTAATCAACTTCTTGTTGCATCATTAGACATCCTCTGCTCCAGATTGTCTGCAATTATTGCTTGTTCAAACAGTTGTTTACACAATGTCTGTCATGAGTATCATGTCACTTGCTTTCAAAACTGCAGCCATTGTTTCAAACACTGGTTTATAAAACAGGTCTTTCTCATTTCAGTCAACAGTTTTTAAAATCAGTCTGTATTTTGTAGTTTTTAATGACTTTTCTGTGATACCAGTATAAGCTACACTTCTATTGTGAATTACAAAATACCTTTCCACTAAATTTTCAACCAGAAAAACATATATCTGAAAGGCCAAAGTGCATCAGCATTAGATTGGATCTGAGAGAATATCATCATGATTCCATTGTAACATTTTTTAAAAGGAATTGTTATAAAGCTGAAAATCTCAGGAGTTATGGGGACCAGTTTACAGCACAGATAATATGAAAACTCATTTTGAGGGAATTTCTTTCTGCAAGGGGGAAACAGCAAATGTTTCTCAATGACTTAGTAGATCACAATGCAAGATGAGATGGTAAAAAAAGTGCAGAAACTTATCTCAGCCAGGAGAACAGATGCAACAGTGTATTTGGCCTCAGTGTTCTCAGAGAAAAGTTAGTCTCAGGTTCTCAGTTTTCATTATATAGAGTGTTCCTACATACAAAGATAGGATTGGGTTCAATTATAATGTGAATTTCCTAATCACATTCACTGGATTCTCACATACAGTTACTTGAATGAGGTAGAGAGCTCTTAGTGCCCATAAAACCAATGAAAGACTAACCACAAGGACAAAAAGAGGCAAAATGAGAAGGAAAAATGTGAGACCAATATGTAAAGTGTGCTGAAACGTTGCAGCACTTGTAATACACTATTTGTTATTATGCTGTTTCTTCATCTGTTCAAATCCTATTGAGAATACAGATTGGATTCAATATCCTGGATACTAAATGCAATTCCCCAGTATAAATCCAATGCTGAATAATATATTGAACTAGAATAAGGCACAGGAATATCATTTTCCAACTGCATGCATAACATTCAGCAGCCAAAAAAGTCTTATTAAATAAAAATGCTTGTTAGCCAACGATTTGATTTTTTAATCTCAGTTTCTACTCTCAACTCTATTGGACATTTGTGGATTGTAATAACTGCAAACTGGATTTAAAGTTAAAGTTGTGGCTATTCTTTCAATATTATACTGAACTATAATATGTTGAAGCTATATAAAATATTTGTGCAGTATGGGGAATTATAAACTGATGTTTTAATCCTTTAATGCTCCTCTTTCTCTTTAGATGATAGAATTTGTGCATAGCTTTAGTCATTAAGGCTTAATGAGCTATTGAGTGCTATTCCATAGTGATTGATTGTTTTCATTTGCCACTGAGCTAGGATGAGCCATGAAGTGAGTGAGAGTTTGGTAACTGCAAATCACTTTGTTTTCTTATACTTTCTGCTATCAGGCACACATTAATCTCTCTGAAAAACAAATGGACAGAAGCATATGATCCTAAATGTGGAAATCTTCACAGAATCTAGATAGAAATAACCAGGGGTCCTGTTTATCCCACAGCTTTGCTAAGTAATTAATGTGACTTTTGTAATGTTTACACAGTTTCCTGAAATTCTTGATTGGTTGGCTTTTCTGATGCACCATGGCATCTTGTTTAACACACTTGTAATTCCCAGAAATGCTGCAAGAAAACAGAAGAAAATGTTAGCACAATTTGAGTTGAGAAACCATTGTAATTTACATCCTGTAATTACAAGACAAAATTTAGACTTTCCATGTGGTTCCTTTAGATAATTTTTTGACTGAAAAGCACAAGCCCCATTTCTTGTAATCCTGTGAGATAGAAGTATATGTCATGAAGTTTATTGACATACATTTACAGGATTTAAACAGAAAGGAAATCACAGCTTTTACATAATGTTTCAGATGTAGGTTGCACATGTATTACCTTTTTTATACCAACCTTGTCCAAAATAACTTACAAGCTTTTGAAATGGTGGCTTGAACGAATTGCCATACCTTGACTTACCTTCTGGCTAACTTATTCTTGATACGGGTCCTGTATTATTTGATTTATTGTTTGGTTTGTTTTATTGTAGTCAAATGTACTTAAGTATAGTGAAAAGTTTAGTTTTGCAAGGAGTGCAGGTAGATCTTAGCAAATGAAGACATCTGTATTTGCCTTTGACAATTTTTTACATGCAGAAGCCAGTTATATAAATATTCAAAGCATTCAGTAAGTTGACAAAAATGCTCAAGTTTGTGAAATCAGCTGCAATATGTCAGATGGAATACAGTGTGGGAAAGTATGAGGTTATGCACTTTGGTAGGAAGAATAGAGACAGACTATTTCCTAAACTTGGAAAGACTTCAGAAATCTGAAGTACAAAGGGATTGGGAGTCTTGTTCAAGATTCTCTTGACATTAACATGCATGTGCTGTTGGCAGTTAAGAAGGCAAATGTAGTGTGAGCATTCATTTCAAGAGGACTGGAACACAACAGCAGAAATGTACTGCCGAGACTGTATAAGGCTTTGATCAGACCACATTGTGAAATTCAAATCCATTCTTAAAATCCAACGAATCTTCTGCTATGACTATTAACTTCAGTTGCAACATCTTATCGTCATTTTGTCAGTTAAATTCTTACGCTGCTCATGTTTGTCAAAGAATTCTTAAGAAAATTCTAAGATAAAGGGTGCATTTTGTTTTTATTCTAACAGTATCCAATTTGTGGCTGGTTTAATTGATGCTACTGTTTTCATTGTTTCAAATGACACTAGCTGATGTTGGGCTTGTCCTGCTCTTTACTGGATTTTTTTTTAACTGCTGGATTGATCAGTTTAAAGAAACATTGACAGTGATAAGCTTTCATAGTGGGTAAGAAAGGCTGAAACAATAACTCCAACATCTGTTAGAACACAGAACATTACAGGGGGTGCGTTGACCCACAATTGTGGAGGAAACTTCAGAAGTTTGATGCAGCGACAATGCAGGAATGCTGATATATTTCCAAGTGTGGATGATGAGTGGCTTGGAGGGGAACATGAAGTTGGTGGTGTTCCCATATATCTGCTGCCCTTGTCCTTCTAGATGGAAGTGGTCATGGGTTTAGAAGGTGCTATCTGAGGATCTTTGAATTTCTGCAATGCATCTTGTAGATAGTAATAGCAACAGTGTGTACTAATTGTCGGTGGTGGAGAGAGTGGAAGTTTGTGGATGTAGTGCTAACCAAGTGTGATGCTTTGTCCTGGATGGTGTCAAACTTTTGTTGGGGCTGCACTCATTGAGACAATTGGGGAACACTCCATCACACTCTTGATTTGTGGCTTATAGATGATGGAAAGGCTGTGGGTAGTCAGGTGATGCGTTATTTGCTGCAGTTTTCCTAGCTTCTGACCTGGCGCCTCTGAGCAGAGCGCTTTAGGGAACATCTCCGAGACACCCGCACCAATCAACCACACCGCCCCGTGGCTCAACATTTCAACTCCCCCTCCCACTCTGCCGAGGATATGGAGGTCCTGGGCCTCCTTCACCGCCGCTCCCTCACCACCAGCCACCTGGAGGAATACGCCTCATCTTCCGCCTTGGAACACTTCAACCCCAGGGCATCAATGTGGACTTCAACAGCTTCCTCATTTCCCCTTCCCCCACCTCATCCTAGTTTCAAACTTCCAGCTCAGCACTGTCCCCATGACTTGTCCGGACTTGTCCGACCTGCCTAGCTCCTTTTCCACCTATCCACTCCACCCTCTCCTCCCTGACCTATCATCTTCATCTCCTCCCCCACTCACCCATTGTACGCTATGCTAGTCTCTCCCTACCCCCACCCTCCCCTAGCTTATCTCTCCACACTTCAGGCTCACTGCCATTATTCCTGATGAAGGGCTTTTGCCCGAAACGTCGATTTCACTGCTCGTTGGATGCTGCCTGAACTGCTGTGCTCTTCCAGCATCACTAATCCAGAATCTGGTTTCCAGCATCTGCAGTCATTGTTTTTACCTGCTTTTGAAGCCATCATGTTTATGCAGTGAGTCCAGTGAGTTTTTGGTCAATAATAACTGCAAGGATGTTGTTAGTAGGGTATCCAGTGATGGTAGTACCACTGAGTATCAAGGAGTGATACTCTTATTGGTGATGGTCATAGCCTGGCATTTATGTAGTGAGAATGTTAATAGCCTCTGGTAATCCTGAGCCTGGATATTATCCAGGTCCTATTGAATTTCAATGTGGACTGCTTCATTATCTGAGGAGTCACAAATGGGTACTGAACATTGTGCAATCATTGGCAAACATCCCCACGTCTGACCTTGTGATGGACTGGAGATCGTTGAAGCATCTGAAGATTTTTGTGTCTAGGATACTACTCCAAGGAGCTGAGATTACTCACTTCCAATAGTCATGACCATCTTCCTATATGTCAAGTATGACTCCAACCAATGAAGTTTGTTTCTTGATACTCATTGATTCCAGTTTTACGTAGACTCCAGCCTAATGTAGTCTTGATGTCAAGGGCTGTCAGTCCCCCCTCACCTCTGCAATTCAGTGCTTTTGTCCATGTTTGAACCAAGGCTGTAATGGGGTCAGGAGCTAAGTGGCCCTGGCGGAACCCAAACTTGGCGTCACTGAGCAGGTGCTGCTTGATAACACTTTCCATCACTTTACCGATGATCGAAAGTGGACTGATGGGATGGTAATTGACTGGATTGGATTTGTCCTGCTTTTTTTTAATATACAGGATGAATCTGGAAAATTTTCCCTATTGGGTGGCTGTGTTGTAACTGGAAGAGCTTGGATACAAAATGGCAAGTTCTGAAGCACAAACCTTCAGTACTTCACTGGAATGTTGTCAGGGCCCATAATCTTTGCAGTATTCAGTGTTTCCAACTGTTTCTTGATATAATGTGAATGAATCAAATTGGGTGAAGACTGATATCTGTAATGCTAGGGAGCACTGGAGGAGGCTGAGATGGATTATCCACTCAGCACTTCTGGCTAATGGGTGCTTGGCTTTTCCATCATTGAGGATGGGGATGTTTGTGTTGGTATCTTAAATGCACTATCTCCTGTTGTCTGCATTGATACTCTTTGGTGCAATAGAAATGCCAAGCAGCATGTTCTGCCAGACGTCATCCAGAATGTAGCTATAAAGCTATTACTTTCATCTCGCTTCACTTGGCGGTAGCCATCCTTCATAATTAGGGTGATGAAGAATTTTCCTTTGCAAATTGTAGCAAATTTGTTAGCTGGTATGGGGTTGTGACATTGTTTCACCGTTTATTTAGGTTCTTTGGATCAATGCACACTCAACTTTCCAGGTTGTTTCACTGCTATCATATTATTAATCCTTTCTAAATCATGGAATTAGATTAAATTAGATTAGATTACTTACAGAGTGGAAACAGGCCCTTTGGCCCAACAAGTCCACACCGACCCTCCGATGAGCAACCCATTCCCCTACATTTACCCCTTCACCTAACACTACAGGTAATTTAGCATGGTCAATTCACCTAACCTGCACATTTTTGGACTGTGGGAGGAAACCCACACAGACAAAGTGTGAAATATCTCCTCCAGGCCCCCAGCAATCTCCTCCCTTGTCTCTCATAGTAACCTGAGATTAGGCCCTGGGGACTCATGTACCTGTATATCTGCTAAAACATCTAATACCACCTCCTTATTCATGTTAACATCTTGAACCTCACCATCACAGTTACAGTAACGTTCTCCTCTGAACACAAATGAGAAATATCTGTTTTTAAAACTTTCACTGAAGTGAATAGGCAGCCACGTTTGGTCTCCAGTAGATCCCACTCTCTCCCTTGTAATCTGCTCATTCCTAATATATTTATAAAAAGCCTTGGGTTTTTCCTTGATCCCATCTGCCCAAGTTATGTCATGATCCCTCTTCACCCTCAATTTTCTCTTTAAACAATATCCAACAGTATCTATTCCTTTGAAAGGCATTGCCTGCATTTACACTCTATGCTCTACTTGACGTCTGCTTCCTCCTTTTTTCCAGTGTCAAACTTTCTATCTCTTGACATCCAGCATCCCCTGGTTTTGCATGGAACATGCTGGTCTTACATTCTCACAATACTACTTTTAAAAGATTTATCTACTTCTTGAAAAGTGTTATCAATTTCTTGCTTATTTCCTTTTCTAGCTGCTCGATCTCATTTTTTAGACTAGCCTCATTGTACTTGCCTTACTGCACATGGATAGCAGTGAGTTGAGGGGTGCATAGGTTAAGTTGCTATATTTTACACTAGGATTAAACCTCGGCACAACATCGTGGGCCAAAGGGCCTGTTCTGTGCTGTACTTTTCTATGTTCTATCTTCTAATAGGTGCTGAATTGGCCTCACTTACTCATCTATTGCATCTACTATGTGTATATGTCCTTGTATTCATCTCTGATATGTTCTGTTAATCAAATGGTTTCATGTGCTGTGACAACATTGCAAACCTCTTTTGGCACAATGAAAATTATCAGTTCAAGATTTAGACTTGTTCCAGCTGAGTTGAGTGTCATCTGCTTGCCATCTAAAATCTGGAATTCCAGATCCTAGCTTATTATTGCAAAGGGCTCACAGAGTAACCTAACCTCTCGGCAAGAGTATGGTGTTGATCTATAGCCTTAACATTGCTTCTGAGGCCTTCAATTCAGATTACAATGTTGAACCACTTTTCACAGGTCTGTGAAGATCATGGTACGCCACTGTCTAGCTGACTTTCTGTTGGTCTGATGTCCTCACTCCAACAATCAGAAAAAAGTCTCACAACTTAACTGTAACATATTGTTCAATAGTGTCGTGTTTCATCAGAATCTTCAGCCAATTTCTATCCAGTGACCATCTGAACATGTTTGTTGTCTTGTTTTCTTTTGCCATGTGGTTGTGTGCAAGTTGATTCAGCTTTTTTGTAGTGGAAACGCTGGTTTCCCCATTTTGGACATCCTCTCTTCTCTTTTGCATGCAGTCTTCTGCAGGATTTATATCCTGGCCTTTGTCTGTGATAATGCTGCCCTGTGTGCCTGGAGTAGCTGTCATCATAATGCATGACTGGACCTCATCTATTCTGTCATGAGTACATCCTGGCTGTTGATTCGGCAATAGCTGGGCACTTCTGCCTATGTGAATTACTTTCCTAAGTGCAAATTTGTCTTCTGTCAGTAAATGTACTTTCACTTAGGATTGCATTTCAGATAAGGGATCTAATCTCTAATTAGTTCATATTTTTAATTGTGCAATTTCAAAGGTTTTTGGCAAGCTGAGTTAATATTTTTTGATCGATGGACTCATTTTCACTTTGTTCTCTACAATTGACTACAAACACCTTTTATAATTAGTGTTCACTTGTGGCTCAAGATGTGACTTCAAAGCTTTTAAAATTTCTATTATGTGTTTATGATCTGCAGAGAGAGTTCACACATGGAATACTTTTGGAATCAGTCCCTTCTTAACATGGAAAAACAATTGTAGCGACTTCTCGTCCAGGTTCTCTCAGCCTTGGTTTGTATAATTCTACTATTGTTCATCAAAGAATTCCCATTTCTGACACACCTTCCCAGTAATTTGAACAGGAACTGGTTGGGGAAAAGTTGCAGTTGTTTACTCTTAAGCAGCGTTTTTACTGTGAACCATTTCTTCTTCAATGACAGCTCCCACCTCTGCTGTGATGTTTACTTCACCTCTGAGCACTCACCACTTCTGATACAATGTTTCATGTTTTTTAATAAAGCAGTGTATTTAACATATGGACTTTATTGCAATGAAGTTTGGGATATCTGCCTGCCTGCAGGATGTATGCAGCATGGTAGATGTCACATGACTATAGTAGCTGGAAATGTGTTGCTGGAAAAGCGCAGCAGGTCAGGCAGCATCCAGGGAACAGGAGAATCGACGTTTCGGGCATAAGCCCTTCTTCAGGAATGGGGAAGGTTTGTCCAGCAGGCTAAGATAAAAGGTAGGGAGGAGGGACTTGGGGGAGGGGCGTCGGAAATGTGATAGGTGGAAAGAGGTCAAAGTGAGGGTGATAGGTCAGACTGGGGTGGGGGCGGAGAGGTCGGGAAGAAGATTGCAGGTTAGGAAGGCGGTGCTGAATTCGATGGATTTGACTGAGACAAGGTGGGGGGAGGGGAAATGAGGAAACTGGTGAAACCCGAGTTCATCCCTTGTGGTTGGAGAGTTCCTAGCCGGAAGATGAGGCGTTCTTCATCCAACCGTCGTTTCGCTGTGGTCTGACGATGGAGGAATCCAAAGACCTGCATATCCTTGGTGGAGAGGGAGGGGGAATTGAAATGTTGAGCTACAGGGTGGTTGGGTTGGTTGGTCCGGGTGTCCCAGAGGTGTTCTCTGAAACGCTCCGCAAGTAGCCGGCCTGCCCCCCCAATATAGAGGAGGCCACATCGGGTGCAAAGGACGCAATAGATGATATGTGTGGAGGTACAGGTGAATCTGAGGCGGATATGGAAGTTTCCTTTGGAGCCTTGGAGGGAGGTGAGGGGGGAGGTGTGGGCGCAAGTCTTGCACCTCCGGCGGTTGCAGGGGAAGGTGCCGGGAGTGGAGGTTGGGTGGGTGGGGGGTGTGGATCTGACGAGGGAGTCACGGAGGGAGTGGTATTTACGGGGGGAAATTGCGGTCCTTGAAGAAGGAGGTCATCTGGGTTGTGCGTTTTTGGAACTGGTCCTCCTGGGACAGATGCGGCGGAGTCGAAGGAATTGGGAGAATGGATGGCGTTTTTACAGGGGGCAGGATGGGAGGAGGTGTAGTCCAGGTAGCTGTGGGAGTCGGTCGGTTTGTAGTATGACTATAGTAGGCTAGGACAGATATTTGTACATGAATGTGCATGAATCAAAATAACATCTGTCATTTGAAGATATGGATTTTTTTTATGTCTTTGCTTCAGGATTACAAACTTTATTACAATTATTTTGTTTGCATATAGATAGTAACAGCACATTCAGCACTCCACATTATACTGTTGTTCTTACTTTAGTATCAACATTAACATTCGCTATCACTTACTCATCATCATGCAAGGTCTCCAGCTGGATACATAACTATAGAGTACCTGTTGCGAGTGATGCACAAATTTGTTCTTCTGAGACCGGTAAGAAGGGATAAGATTTAAGGAGCCTTGGATGATGAGAACAGAGGAGCTTCTCGTCAAAAGGAAGAAGGCAGTTTACATAAGGTGGGGGAAACAAGGATCTAGCACAGCTGTAGAGGATTACAGGCTGACTAGAAAGGAGCTCAGAAATGGACTGAAGAGATCCAGGAGGGGCACGAGAAAGGCTTGGCAGGAAGGATTAGGGAGAACCCAAAGGCATTTTACTCATACATGAGGAATAAAAGGATGATCAGGGAGAAGGTCGGGCCAATCAGGGATAGCGTGGGGAACTTGTGCATAGAGTCTGAGCAGATAGGGCAAACCCTAAATGAGATTTTTGCTTTGGTTTTCACCAAGGAAAGGGACCTT
Source organism: Chiloscyllium plagiosum (assembly GCF_004010195.1). Classification (NCBI taxonomy): domain Eukaryota; kingdom Metazoa; phylum Chordata; class Chondrichthyes; order Orectolobiformes; family Hemiscylliidae; genus Chiloscyllium; species Chiloscyllium plagiosum. The sequence goes on along the minus strand of NC_057724.1, from coordinate 32,721,887 downwards.
GTTGTGAATGAGAACTTTGAGGAGCAGGGGTACAGGCTTGAACAGATCAAGATTAAAGTTGATGTGTTGGAAATTTTGGCAAACATTAAGATTGATAAGTCACAGGGCCAGACCAGATTTATCCGAGGTCACTCCGGGAAGCGAGAAAGGAAGTTGCTAAGCCACTGGTGAAGATCTTTACTTCCTCACTCTCCATGGGGTGTTGTACTGGAGGATTGGAAGGAGGAGGGTGTTGTTCCTCTTTTCAAGAAAGGTAATAGGGAAATCCTTGGCAATTACAGACCATGATTTGGAGATGCCGGTGTTGGACTGGGGTGTACAAAGTTAAAGCTCACACAACACCAGGTTATAGTCCAACAGGTTTAATTGGAAGCACACTAGTTTTCGGAGCGTGGTAGTGGAGGGCTCAATCCTAACACAGAGAATTTATAGCAAAAATTTACAGTGTGATGTAACTGAAATTATACATTGAAAAATTGACTGTCTGTTTCAGTCTGTGGTCAGCAAGGTCTTGGAAATAATTGAAGGATAGGATTCATGACTATTTGGCAAAGCATAGCATCATTAAAGGCAGTCAGCATGGCTTTGTGAGGGGCAGGTCATGTCTGATTAATCTTATTGAGTTATTTGAGGAGGTGACAAGACAGGTCGATGAAGGTCAAGCAGTCGATGTGGTGTATATGGACTTCAGCAAGGCATTTGATAAGGTTCCCCATGGTAGGCTCATTCATAAAGGTAGGAGGTATGGGACACAGGGATATTTGGCTATCTGGATTCAAAATTGGTTGGCTGACAGAAGGCAAAGAGTGGTTGTAGATGGAAAGTATTCTGCCTGGAGGTCAGTGAGTGATGTCCCACAGGGCTCAGTTCTTGGCCTCTGCTGTTTGTAGTTTTTATAAATGACTTGAATGAGGAGGTTGAGGAGTGGGTTAGTAAATTTGCAGATGACACAAAGGTTGGAGGTGCTGTTGATAATAGTATTGAGGGCTACAGCGCAACATAGACAGGATGCAGAGCTGAGCTGAAAAATGGCAGATGGAGTTCAACCTGGATAAATGTGAAGTGATGCATTTTGGAAGGTTGAACTCGAATGCTGAATATAGGATTAAAGACAGGATTCTTGGCAGTGTGGAGGAACAGAGGGATCTTGATGTTCAAGGACACAGATTCCTCAAAGTTGCCACTCAAGTGGATAGGGTTGTTAAGAAAGCATATGGTGTTTAGGCTTTCATTAACAGGGGGATCAGGTTTAAGGTGAGGTTTTGCTACATCTCTACAAGTCCCTGGTGAGACCACACTTGGAATATTGTATCCAGTTCTGGTCGTTCTACTATAGGAAAGATACAGAGGCTTTGGAGAAAGTGCAAAGAAGGTTTATCAGAATGCTGCCTGGACTGGAGGGCTTGTCTTATGAAGAGAGGTTGACTAAGCTAAGACTTTTCTCTCTGAAGAGAAGGAGGAATACAGGGTAATGAGAGACATGGATACAGTAATAGCCGGAGGCTTTTCCTGAGGGCAGGATTGACTGACTGGGACGAGGGGTAATAGTTTTAAGATATTAGGAGAAAGGTGTAGAGGAGACATCAGAGGTATTTTCTTTACGCAGAGAGTTGTGAATGCATGGAATGTGTTGCCAGCGGTGGTGGTGGGTGGAAGCAGAGTCATTGGGGACATTTAAGTGACTGCTGGACATGCACATGAATAGCAGTGAATTGTGGGTACGTAGGTTAGGTTATTTTATTTTATGTTAGGATTAATCCTCAGCACACCATCGTGGGACGAAAGGCCTGAGCTATGCTATATTTTTCCATGTTTTATGTTCTATAACAGGACATAATCTGAGTGTAAGATATGTCTGTGCTTTCTCTTGCCAGGATTACACAAGAGAAAGAGTTTTAAAAAAAAATTGATATATCTGGACTAATTTAGTATTTTAGCATGAGTGAACTAAAATGTGCTGCTAAAATCTATTGGATACTCGTGTGCTTGCAATTAATAAGAAAGGACAGTCTTTCCTTTCTTTCTTTTCTTACTGGAAGCAAGTCATCAATCGAGCCACAGATGAACCGGAAACCGGACAACACAGTGAAAACAATGAATTGGGGACCTTTGCCTCGGGATCACTTCTAACAATTGCAATCAACATTGCAGTAGAATGAGATACTTCTAAGTTATGTGAAAATTTGTTGCTCAGGTTGAGGTTCAGGTTTTAAGTTTGCTCACTGAGCTGGAAAGTTTGTTTTCAGATATTTTGTCACCATATCATAATCAGTGAGTCTCTGTTGAAGCGCTGGCATTCTCTCCTGCTTTTTATTTGTGTCTTGGTCAGTTAAGGTGGGTGATATCATTTCTGATTCTTTTGCTCAGAGGTGGTAAGTAGGGTCCACATTGATGTGTTTATTGATGGAGCTCCGGTTTGAATGCCAGGCCTCTCTGAATTCTCATGTGTGTCTTTTGTTTAGATTGTCCCAGGATGGATATAGAACATAGAACATAGAAGAATACAGCGCAGTACAGGCCCTTTGGCCCTTGATGTTGCGCCGATCCAAGCCCACCTAACCTATACTAACCCACTATCCTCCATATACCTATCCAATGCCCGCTTAAATGCCCATAAAGAGGGAGAGTACACCACTGCTACTGGCAGGGCATTCCATGAACTTACGACTCGCTGAGTGAAGAACCTACCCATAACTTCAGTCCTATATCTACCCCCCCTTAATTTAAAGCTATGCCCCCTCGTAATAGCTGACTCCATACGTGGTAAAGGAGACCAAAACTGCACACAGCACTCCAGTGCGTAACTCAAGGGCAGTTAGGGATGAGCCTGACCTGGCCATGAAAGAAAAAAGAAAAACATTACCAGCACAGATCATAGAATCCCTTCAGTGTGGAAGTAGGCTATTTGGCCCATTGAGTCCATGCCAATCCTCACAAAGACTATCCCATCCAGACCCACTCTGTTACCCTGTCCCTGTAACACTGCATTTCCCATGGTTAATCCACCTGGATTGCACATCCCTGGACACTGTGGAGCAATTTAGCATGGCCATCGAACCTGCGCATCTTTGGACTGTGAGAGGAAACCGGAGCAGCAGGAGGAAACCCACGCAGACATGGGGAGAATGTGCAAGCTCCACATTAGCCTGAGGCTGGAATCGAATTCAGGTAGCATGATCATATACTTGGTTAAAGAGGTAGCTTTTAATAACTCTGAGTTTACCATTGATCAGAAACTGAACTGGACTAGCCATACAAATACTAAGCAGATCGGAGCTTAGGAATTCTACAATGAATAACTCACCTCCTGACTCCTCAAACACTATCCGGGACAAAGCTGCCTGCTTGATTGACACCACATTCACAAACACCCACTCTCTCCACCAGTGACACTCAGTGGCAGCAGTGACATCTACAAGTTGCAATGTAGAAATTCCCCAAGACCTATTGGATGGTGGACCACGCATGAGTGGCCAAACAGCCTCCCCCGTTCCTATTTCTTATGGTCTAATGGCCCCTTAGTCAATACCTTCCAAACCTAAGACCACTTCCCTCCCAAATGATGAGCAGATACAGAGGAACATGACCACCTGCATGTTCCCCTCCAAGCCATTCACCATCCTGACTTGGAAATATATCACTGTTCGTCCAGTGTCACTGGTTCAAGATCCTGGAATTCCGTCCCTAATGGCATGGCAGGTGGCCTTACGAAATAGACTGCATCTACAAGAATATAGCTCAACGTCACCTTCTCAAGGACAACTAAGGATAGGGGGAGCATGCTGGCCCAGCCAGCGATGCCCATGTCCCAGGAGCAAATATAAAAATATTCCTTAAAGGTGGAGGGATTCATAAAATGAATTGTGGAGCTAATGACGCAAATTGATGGCAATGCAACCAAGTATGGTAAAACAATGGAAATTGGGATGGACAAGAAACTAGATATATAAAAATTCAGTGATCTCAAAGGAATGGCCATAAGGTCAATTGAAATCAGTTGGGACTGATGGTTTTGGAATAGAACATAAAACAGTATAGTACAGAAACAGGCCATTCAGCCCACTATATCTTTGTTGACAATGTTGCCATTTGAAACTAATCCCATCTGGTGCATGTAATCCATGTCCCTCTAATCACTGCCTGTTCATGTGTCTATCTAAATACCTCTTAAACATTGCTATTGTATCTGCTTCTAACACATCCCCTGGCAGCACATTACACCAATGTATAAGCAACTTTGCCTGTTACATCTGCTTTAACCTTTTCCTCTCTCCCCTTAAACCTATGGTCCTAACATTTGACATTTCCACCCTGGGAAAGACACTGTGACTATCCACCCTACCCATGCATCTCATGATTTTATATGCTTCCATCAGGTCAGCCCTCAGATCCTGTCACTCGAGCAGTAACAATTCAAGTTTGTCTAACGTCTCCTTATAGCTAATACACTCCAATCCAGGCAACAACTGTTTTGAACCTACAACTTTTGAACTTAAAACTTTGAAATCTCATTCTAGATTGGGCCGATCCCTGTTAGGATCTTATATACCTCAATTAGATCTCCACTCATCCTTCTAAATCATAGAGAGTGTAGGCCTAAACTGCTCAAGCTCCCCTGAAAAAAACAAAGAACAAAGAAGAAAGACAATTACAGCACAGGAACAGGCCCTTAGGTGGGCGGCACGGTGGCACAGTGGTTAGCACTGCTGCCTCACAGCGCCAGAGACCCGGGTTCAATTCCCGCCTCAGGCGATTGACTGTGTGGAGTTTGCACGTTCTCCCCGTGTCTGCGTGGGTTTCCTCCGGGTGCTCCGGTTTCCTCCCACAGTCCTAAAGATGTGCAGGTCAGGTGAATTGGCCATGTTAAATTGCCCGTACTGTTAGTTAAGCGGTAGATGTAGGGGTATGGGTGGGCTGCGCTTCGGCGGGTCGGTGTGGACTTGTTGGGCCGAAGGGCCTGTTTCCACACTGTAAGTAATCTAATC
>NC_057724.1:32656683-32715563 GCF_004010195.1 Chiloscyllium plagiosum | reverse complement strand
GGCTGCAGGGGGTCCCTGCACTGGCTGCTTCCTCCCAGTCCCCCTCACTGTCACCCATCTATCTGCCATCTTTGGAGTTACTACTTCCCTATAACTCTGATCTATGACCCCCTCTGCCTCCCGAATGATCCGAAGTTCATCCAACTCCAGCTCCAGTTCCCTAACACGGTCTTGGAGGAGCTGGAGATGGGTGCACTTCCTGCAAGTGTAATCGGCAGGGACGTCGATGGCATCACTCACCTCATACATGTTGCAGGAGGAACATTGCACTGCCTTCACTGCCATCCCTCTAAAGCTAACGTTTATTTAAAAAAACAAAACTGGGTCTAAAGAATACAACAAGCAAAATTCAGCACTTACCTACTTACCACAACAGATGTTATTATTAGGTTAGAGGAGGAGGGCGGGTGGGAGGCACTACCCGTGTAGTGCCTCGGATTCCTCTCCTTCGCGCTTTTATAGGGGGAAAAAACCTACCCAGGTAAGCTTACACTAACTGCTTCCGGGTCTCGGCTGCCCCTCTGGTCGTCGTCACTTCCCCCTGGTGCTCCCGCTCTTTCTGTGAAGAGAGAGTGAAAGAGAAAAAAAAACACCTTTGCCCGCTACCGGTAAGTACTTTTAAAACCAAACGGTCTTACCTTCGCTGCTGCTCGCACTGGAAATGTTGAGTAGTGTCCATCTTTGTCTGTGTGTAAGGATACTAGTGATAGTTGGATATGTCTTTTGGTGGCTAGTTGGTGCTCATGTATCCTGGTGGCTAGTTTTCTGCCTGTCTGTCCATTGTAGTGTTTTGTTGTAGTCCTTGCAGGGTATTGTGTATATGACATTTGTTTTGCTGAAGATGGTCCAGGGTCAAAGAAACACTGACCTCACTACTAGATAAACCAAGGACACAAACACCAGACAGCACCAACTCCATCAGCAAGGACAGCATCCTCAAGCTAGCAGACCTGTGCCTCACTACCCACTTTACCTTCAATGAGAAGACTTACATACAAATCAACGGGACACCCCTGGGGTCACCAATATCAGGATTCTTAGCAGTAGCAGAGATGTAGAGACTAGAACAAACAGCCCTCCCCATGATCCAGCCCAAGCTTTGAGTTGACTATGTGGACAACACCTTTGTCAACATGAAGCGGAACAAATTAGAACAAACTTACAACATCAACAGTATTCTTACTGGCATAAATTTCACCAAAGAGGAAGAGAACAGCAATCGACTCCCCTTCCTAGATGTCACAGTGGAATGAAGAGTTGATGGAGAGCTGCAGATCAGCGTCTACAGGAAAGCAACACACAGACCAGATACTTAACTTCAGAAGCAATCATCCCAATACCCACAAATGGAGCTACATCAGGACATTATTTTAATGGGTCAAAACACACTGCAGCACCCAGGAACTATGAGCAGCTGAAGAAAAGTAGCTATACAGCATATTCAAAAACAACGGTAAGCACAGTCAGCCAATTTTACATAACAATCCCAAACAAGAACACACAACACGCCCAGAGACTCTCGCCACACTATCATACATCAAAGACATTTCTGGTCATCATCTCCGATTACTCCAACCCCTTGGCATCATGCTAGCCCACAAAACTACCAACATACTGAAACAGCTACTGATGAATCTAAAGGATCCTGTGCCAATAACCAGCAAAACAAATGTCATAAACAAAATACTCTGCAAGGACTGTCACAAGGACTGTCCAGATGGACAGATGGGCAGGAAGCTAGCCACCAGGATACATGGGCACCAACTGGCCACCAAAAGGCATGCCCAACTATCACTAGTATCCTTACACACAAAGAAGGACACCACTTTGAATGACACAACACATCCATCATGGGACAGGCTAAATACAGACATATACAAGAACTCCTAGATGCCTGGGAGTCAATAAAACCCCCATCAATAAACACATCAATTTGTACCCCATTTATCAACCTCCTGAGAAAAAGAACCGGAAGTGATATCACCCAACTGAACAGACCAACACACACAAATAGAAAGCAGGACAGAGCACCAGCGTTTCACCAGAGGCTCACTGATGTTACCAAGCATGGTGACGCAACGTCTGAGAACAAACCTACCAGTTCAGCAAGCAAACTTCCAATCTGAATGATATATATTGCAAAGGAAGATAAACCCCATTCTGTCCTACATACTCTATATACTGGTAGCAATATCATAAAAGAAAAACATTTCTGTTCATAATAGTTAGGTGACTATTGTCACTGCACTTACACATTAGAAATTCCCACTCATTTGTAGAGCAAAGCATGTAGTTATTAACATTTTAATCTCAAAAAGTAAGCTAATTTATAACTGACAAAAACACCTTTTGCAAATTATAATGAAATCTCTGATTTCCCAGGAAACCCATGCCCATTTTAGTAGTAGCACACATCTGAAACTGTCAGGGAAAGCTTTTATTTTCTGAAAGAAAGCTAGGATTGTATTTTCACTTTCACCTTCTTCATTTAAGTAGTGTCATCAGGAGGAACTTTGCTTTATCAATCAATTTTTTTTTATTATTATCCAAATGGTGTTTGCTGAATTAACTAGGTAAATCCTTTGTGATGCATTTGGCATGAAAAAGTTACTCTGTCTGAATGTCTCAGGTAACATTTATGATCCCTCTTTGACATGCTAAAGGTGACCGTGCTTATTATATGGGTAAGTAAAGGTGAAAATGCTTTAGCATAAGATGTGAAAGAAATGACTATATGTTACTCTTCTTTTAGTAACAACATCTTGTGTTTAAACTTGTCATGATTTTCATGAAGTTGCACATTCGCCATTAATGAACTATTGAATTTGAACTAGGAGAAATCCCCCTATTTTTTAAATTATTCAATGAAAGAATCTAGGTTTATTGTCAAATCAGAAATACAGCATCCTTCACTGGGTTACATAATTATATCAGTCTAGAATATGTAGTGAAATGATTGAAAGAGCATGAGTTATGCATTAGAAAAGATTTAATACCTCTACAACCAAGCATGCACTTTACTGTGTTTGACATCATTCTGTACAACATATCTTTGGTACAAAAATGAGTTATTAAACAATGAAGAATTGGAGTTGACCACCCCTCTTGTAAAAGCTTAAAATATAAAGGGCTTAGAGCGTCAGTTAGTTCAGTTAGTTCAATTGGTTGGTTGGCTGGTTTGCAATTTAGATTGATACCAACAATGTCGGATCCATTCCTGCACAGACTGAGGTTACCATAAAGGGCTCTTTCTCAACCTATCCTTTCACCTTAGGCGTGGTGACCCTCAGGCTAAACCATTACCACTTGTTGCTCTCATCCTATCTCTTGTTCTTTTAATGAGAGAACAGCCCTAATGGTTGATTGGACTTTGGCAACTTTACTTTCTTTCAATTTAATTGTTTGCTTACAAAAAATGAAGACCTGGATTCAAGTGCGTCAAAGTTGGAATTGCCATCTTGCATGGGAGGTACCTTAGGAGTAAGGGTGGGTGTAGTGTAAGTTTTTATTGTCAAGTGTACTCGAGTACAGGGAAAAGTGTACAATACCTCCACATAGGATGCTATCTTAAGTATAAAGGTATCTTGGTACAAAGCTTTGGTACTGAACCCTGAATGGGTGCTGATTTTGCCACCTTTATAAAGCAGCCTGCATACCTTCTTCACTTATCACGGCATTAAAGCACAAAAACAAAAGTTAAAATATAACCGACCTTGCCCATCAGCCTCTTTGTGCCTTGTACTCACCTGCCCATGGTGCCTCCTACCTGACATACTAAGTTTTATACCCGGTACTCATTCCTTCCTCCTTTCTACCTTCCATACCATCTTCTAACTCTGTAGCTGTCCACCATGGCCTTTTTACGATCATATTCCACTCCAACCCCAATGATTCTTGACAGGCCCTATGCCAACCTAGTGCCAATCCTTGTCCCCATCTAGCACCCTTTATATTTGCCTGACCACACCAACTTTCAAGTATCCTCCATGAGCAGACCTCAGATTCAATTCAGAGATGCAACAAAATAAATTTCTCTGTTTTGATTGCAGATTTCACTGAATTGACAATAAAACACACTCATTCTTAAATTTGATTTGGAGGCGCTGGTGTAGGACAGGTGTACAAAGTTAAAAATTACACAACACTAGGTTATAGTCCAACAGGATTATTTGGAAGCATGAGCTTTCGGAGCACTAGTCCTTCATCAGGTGGTTGTGGAGTATAAATTCTTAAATTTATTTACATATATTCCTTCAACTGCCTCAATGAAGATTGCAGAAGATTGGCATTGAATCTACATTGATTAAGTTGCAGCACCAGGTGCACCTAAAAATGAAGTGACAATCCAATGAATCTACAACTTGCATGTCAACGAGCATAAGCATCAAGTTATAGACAGAGCTAATTGATTCCAATATCAACAAGTCAGATGTAAGCACTGCAATCCTGCCAAATTCAGTCATGAATGGTGATGGGAAATTAAGCTACTCACTGAAGGGCAGGATCCACCAAAATGCTGCCCTCCATGATATCTGGGTATAGAAGAATACAGAGTTGAGGTTAAAATCAGATCAGCTATGATTTTACTAAATGAAGAATCAGGCTCAAAGAGCTTACTCTTATTCCATGTTTGCACGATCATAACTTTTTTCTCTCCCCAAAAGTTAAGAGAAACCAGTAACTTCGAATTCCACCAGCTCTTACTTGAATATCACTCAGTTCTCATTAATATTCACTGTGAACATCAATATTGAGTTCAAGATCTTTTCAAGGAAGTCAAATCAATATTTCTTTCTGCATGTTCTTATCATGCAACAAGTATCTTGGGAAACATGTATCAAACAATGGTGAGTGATCAAATAGTAATCCAAGTCAGAAGTAAAACACTATTCAAGTCCAAAGTTGATGCTGTGTGAGACTGAACTCCAAAATCCTTCTCTCCTCCCAATTCACCTAACTTGCTCTCATTCAAAGTTTTTTTCAAGTTTAGCAAAATGTACCACTTCACATTTAAGAGCATAGAATTTTATTTGCCACTTCCACCTTTTTATCAACGTACGCTTGCAACTTATTTTTGTCAATGGAGTTATTTACTGCACATTATAATTTTTAGTATTGTTTACAAGTTTGGAAATGGTTTCCTCTCATCCTATGTCCAAATTATTTATGTGCACCCCAAAAAGAATCCCAATGGACATTTCTCCCACTTGCAAACTTTTGAGGAACTACCCCTAACTTCTGTACTCTACTTCCTCCCTTTTTAATTCAATTTTGGTACAATTTTGCCACTCTGTTGTTTCTAATACATTTCCATAAGTGGAATAAATCTTCTGAGTGTTGAGTCTTTTGAAATTCCTTGTCACAGAGCTGTGATGGCAAAGGCCTTGTATACAGGCCGTTCTGCTATTTTGCAACAATTGTGTTCCTCTGCAACTTTGCTATAGAAAATCTGCTATAGAAAATCATGCTGTAGCAGATCGCTAATAGAAAGTTGCTATACTTGTTCAGTAGAAAGTTCATGTTATCGTGTCTGCAATTTGTCAATCATGTTGCAGCCAACTTGCATTGACAAAACAGCGTTATAACAGAACAACCTGTATATTTAAAGCTGAGATTCTTGATCAGTAGGGGGATCACATGATGCAGGGAAAAGGCAAGAAAGTGGACGTGAGGAATGTTTGATATGCCATGACCCTATTAATATCAGAGTTGACTTCAAGGGTCAAATGACTCCCGTTTATATATCTTATGGTCTTTATGATTATGGTCAATCTTTTGGTATCTAATGAAGGTGTTCTAAGATTTCTTAGAGCTGCATTTTCCCCTATTCACTGTATCTGCCATTACCTCACAGAACTCTTCTGATAGAATGTCCAATGACCATTGTCATAAAAAGGCAATGAATGCAAGAGTGATGACATGCTTAAATAGAGTCAGAGATGTACAGAATGTGAACAGACCTTTCGGTCCAACTCGTCCATGCTGAAATGATTAGATTAGATTAGATTACAGTGCAGAAACAGGCCCTTCGGCCCAACAAGTCCACACCGACCCGCCGAAGCGAAACCCACCCATACCCCTACATTTACCCCTTACCGAACACTACGGGCAATTTAGCTTCGCCAATTCACCTGACCCTGCACATCTTTGGACTGTGGGAGGAAACCGGAGCACCCGGAGGAAACCCACGCGGACATGGGGAGAACGTGCAAACTCCACACAATCAGTCGCCTGAGGCAGGAATTGAACCCGGGTCCCTGGCGCTGTGAGGCAGCAGTGCTAACCACTGTGCCACCGTGCTGCCCATTAATCTAGTCCCATTTACCAGGACTTGGCCCATATCCCCCTCAACCCTTCCTATTCATATACCCATCCAGATGCCTTTTAAATGTTGGAAATATACCAGCCTCTACCCCTTCCTCTGACAGCTCATTCCATATATGCACTACCCTCTGTTTGAAAATGTCCCTTAGGTCCCTTTTAAAGTCTTGCCCCTCTCGCCCTAAACCTTTGCCCTCTAGTTCTGAACTCCTCCACCCCAGGGAAAAACCTTATCTATTTCCCCTATCCATGCTCCCCATGATTTTATAAACCTCTATAAGATCACCCCTCAGCCTCCGACACTGCAGAGAAAACTGTCCCAGCCTATTCAGTTCTTTAACAACTCTTCCCATTTCCTTTTTTTTTGGGGAGTATGCCAAGGAGTTTCGCTATCAAAGCATATATGTGATTTTATTGTGCAAACTGTTGTCGACTTGATACTAACAAATACACTGCTTCATGGAATAGGGCTAATATAATCGTCATGTCCAAGTATCGATTTAGCTTCAGATATATAATGGACAAATGCTCCTGCTATTGTCATATTGTCAAAAGTTCTTATAAGCTGTTAGCACTGTTTGGTAAAATGAGATTAATATAGAATACTGAACTCCAGGTTTATGTGAGTAACTGGTCAGTTTATGTTAATATTTTTGATAAAGCATGAAATAGCAAATGCGTTAAAACAAAAGAGAATGAATATTTTACTTCTGCTTGAATTTGTACCCGAGTTTTTACTTCTAAGATGTATGACCTCCCTCCAGGTTTAAGATCGAGGTTCTTTTACTTGAGATTTATAAGGAATTACACAGGATACATGAGTTCTAAGATCTGAAATTTTTTTGTATTGTCAATTATTATAATGTAAGCAGTACATTGGTAATGTTACAAGAGATAATATACAGAGAGAGGTTAGTGGATGATCATTCCTTGTTGATTCAAAGTCCTCCTGCTGAGATGAGTGGCTAAAGTACTGCTGCCTGATTACAGCGATGTTCAAATTAGTTTCAATCATTCTTTATTCCTTGAATTTAATGCCCTCCTCCTGAGGTGTGGTTTGTTGGTATGGGAGAGTGACTGAAGGTGAAGACCCTGCCACCTTTCCATCTCTCTCTGCCCCTGCTTGATTGCCATTGATGGGAAAGTTTATGGACAGCCTTTCTCGCTCTGTCAGTTTGTAGGCCTTGCTCAACTGGGCAATTAATGTCTACTTAAGAACCTTTTTACTGCTTCTCTGGTATTCACTGTGTGTCAGATAGTGGCCATGGAATGTGGTAATTCTAAAGTAAAGCCTGTCAAGGTTTCTTGCAAGCTTCTGGGATGAAATCTTGACTCTGCCTTTGTGTTGTCTCCTATAGCCCTACACAGATTCTTGATTAAACAGTTAGGGAAACTCAACCTTGAGGATATTCAATGATCCAACTTCCAAGCTCTGTAGAAGAGAGCTCCAATAACCCTCTGAGGTAATAAATTTCTTCTCATCCTCTCTCTTAAGTGGAAAATATGTTTTTTTTTCATCTTTTGCTCCCCATAAAAGGAAAAATCCTTTCAGCATCTATCAATTCAAATTTCTGGTCAGGAATTGTCATAAGTAGGATTTCTGTTGTTGGGGTCCTTGATCCTGGGAAGGTAAGCCACAGTTGAATGCCTGATTATGACTTAATTTGGTGGACATTCCTAAAGGCGGCATCATTGATTCTTATTGGATTTGTAGTTGTTGGGGAAGATCCCCATCAACTCCATTAAATACTAGCTGATGTTATGCTGATAGAGCTTTGTACTGTAAAAAGATTTTGTAATGTAAATTGGCGAAGAAAAAGTTTAAAGATCTGAATTTTTTATGTAGTTCTGAGAGATGTGTGGCAGAATCAGACAAGAAATCCAGTGAGGCCCATTCTCAACGTTGACATTGTCTCACTCTACCTTTTACATTTTTTACATCTAGCATAGCTAGATTCTCACCAGACAGCAACAACTTGCTAACTGAATTGAATTAGCTTTATTGTCACGTTTTCAAATGAGTACAATGAAAAGTTTGTAAGTCACCATTTACAGTGTCATCTTAGCTACAAAGAAATCTAGGTACAGCTTCTTTAGTTACAAGATTAGTTACAGTATAACAATGTCACTAACATAGGGCATCATCTTAGGTACAGAGTACCTTGGTACAACGCTTTAGTTGCAGAATAGAGAAATGAAGAAAAAAAAAATTACACCTCTACAGTTATAACCATAGGTCAGAAAAACAAGAAGCAAAGTTTAAAAAGACAAACATCACAGTCTCTCTCCAAGGGCTTTCACCAGCAGACGAGCACAGGGCCTCCACATGGTCTGACCTCTAGCTGCTGCCGTGCTCTGCTTTGGGCCACTGGTCTCTGGCGTCCCCGCTCTGGAGCCAGGAGTCAAGACGCTGGGGCTGGGCGTACAAGGCCAAGATAAGGGAGGAAAAGAGGAGGAAAATGCAGAGCAGGTAAGTTCCGGCTGGAGTATCCTACTCTGGAAGCCAATATGATGGGGATCAATACAGCCCCCCACACTCTATTAACATTCAGGTTTTGATCTTACCCAATGAACTAGATGTCAAGAAAACCTAACATGGAAATCAGAGTGGATACCTGGCAGATTTAGCTTGCTGTTTTGCTCCAAACACCCTCCATGTTAAAAATCAGGCACCAATGTTTCAATGCATACTCTGGACAGCAGCCCTTTTCACACTGTCCACAAGCATTGGCATTTGTTGTCTGTACACTTTAAGAACTGTTGTAGCATTTTTCCAATCCAGGTACAGGATGTCTCTGTACTTCAATGCTACACAATCTCTGGATTCACCATCAACTATTGTTGTAAAACTACTACAAGGATATTTTGTTCCTGGGGAGAAGGGTGCATTTGCAGGCAATCTGGAAGGTGCTTTGGTTTAGGTGGGAACTCATCCTCCTTATGATCCTTATAATCTTATAAAGTTAAAAATTACACAACACCAGATGAAGGAGCATCGCTCCGAAAGCTAGTATGCTTCCAATTAAACCTGTTGGACTATAACCTGGTGTTGTGTGATTTTTAACTTTGTACACCCCAGTCCAAAACCGGCATCTCCAAATCATATAATCTTAAACACCTCTTTCAGGTTCCTATGACAACCTTCACTGTTTCAAGGAAAACCACCTCAATCATTTTGACCTTTGCTCAAAGTGTAAACCTTCCAGGTCAGGCAGCATCCTAGTAAAATTCCTGTATCCCCTCTCTCTAGTGTAATCACATGCTTACTGTAAAGGAGTGAGCTGAAATATCTCTCTATCTCTAGAATGGTCTTCCATCCTCCCACAGGTTCTCTCTCTGCTCCCAGTCCACCCCACACCAACATGCCACCTTCTATACCACCCTTGGTGTTGCATCCTCTCTTACCCCTCATTACAGTCTCCCTGTCTCTTTTCCACCCCCGCCCCCCCCAGTCACTTTAACCTGCCTCTGCCTAAACTGTTCATTGTTGCATGGTAAGGGCACAGAGCAGGAAGATCAGAGCTGCACACGATCCAACCTCCTATGGAACATTATATATGACCACTGAGATTCGTGATATCACTCCTCATCGCCAAGGCCTCAAATACATCAGGAGTAAACCCTACTACTCAACTCTCTATGTATGTATCCACTTTCCAATTAAAAGTACTTAACATTATTCGCAAAACATTTCACTAAAGACATTCTCATTAATTGCAATAGCATGACAGCAACACCTAACGTCAATACGATTGTGACGAATTATGGAGCTGGCTCGAAGGGCTGAATGGCTTCCTACTCCTGTTTTCTATGTTTCTTGAGATTCCTATACTTTATTATCAATTCTAGGATGAAAAATTGAGTGATCTCCGATCACTTAATTTTAGGGCTGAGGAAGACCGATTATTGATTACTAAGGGATGAAAGATTGGGGTCTGGGAATTTAGTGATGCGGTTAAAATTCAATCAGCCATGAGCTTATTGAATGGCAGAACAGGTCCAGTTGGCCTGCTCTTGTTACTTATTCATATAATGTGTAAGAATTTAGACCCACTACAGCTCTGAACCTCCTGCTCTGAAATCAAATCATTAAGAATGAATGCTTATGTGTTGTGGTTCTGTTCGCCGAGCTGGAAGTTTTTGTTGCAAACGTTTCGTCCCCTGGCTAGGCGACATCATCAGTGCTTGGGAGCCTCCTGCGAAGCGCTTCTTTGATGTTTCCTCCAGTGTTTATAGTGGTCTGTCCCTGCCGCTTCCGGTTGTCAGTTTCAGCTGTCCGCTGTAGTGGTTGGTATATTGGGTCCAGGTCGATGTGTTTGTTGATGGAGTTTGTGGATGAATGCCATGCCTCTAGGAATTCCCTGGCTGTTCTCTGTCTGGCTTGCCCTATGATAGTAGTGTTGTCCCAGTCGAATTAAATGCCTAAAACTAGGGGGCATGCATTCAAGGTGAGAGGGGGAAAGCTCAAAGGAGATAGAATCATAAAATCCTTAACAGTGTGCAAACAGGCCATTTGGCCCAACAAGTCCAATCTGACCCTCCAAAGAGTAACCCACCCAGACCCTATTATTCTACATTTACCTCAGACTAATGCACCTAACTTACACATCCCTGAACACAATGGGCAATTTAGTATGGCTAATTGCCCTAACCTGCACATCTTTGGATTGTAGGAGGAAACCAGAGCACCCAGAGGAAAGTCACGCAGACACGGGGAGAATGTGCAAACTCCAGTCAGACAGTCACCCGAGGCTGGAATCAAACCCAGATCCTTGGTGCTGTGAGGCAGCAGTGCTAACCACTGAGCCAGAGAGTGGTAGGAGTCTGGAATGCACTGTTAGAGGTGGTGGTGGAGGCAGATAGGGCATTTAAGAAACTTTTACATCGGCACATGAATATGCAAGGAATGGAGGGATATGGACCAAGGGCAGGCAGAGGGAATTAGTTTAATTTGGCATTGTGTTCGGTGCAACATCATTGGCTGTACTGTTCTAGGTTCTATATTATATGGACGAGTTAGACCGAAGGGTCTGTTTCTATGCTGTATAACTCTATGACTCTAATATCCTTGAGCTCAGATTCAGCTTTCAGCCTTGAACTTATTAGTTTTTCTTTTATGTTTCTCCTCCATGCTCTCCCTGCATTGATATTAACTCTTCCTCCTTGCAGTCTCCGACACATTAATATCGTGTATGACACAATTTACTTGACCTCTTCAAATTCTAGCCTCCATATTACTTCCCCTCATATTGAGCTCTGCAGCCATTTCCCTCTCACTCAGACAGGTCCAGGGCTCCCTTGGTATGATGTAACTCAGTTGCCAGCATTTCCACATCCGGAGTCAGACGATTGTGGCTTTGAGTCCCCCTCCAATGAGCACATACGACATAATCCAGGCACGTATTAAAGTGGTGCATTGCAGGTGTTGTCATCAACAAACACATCGACCTGGACCCAATATACCAACCACTACAGCGGACAGCTGAAACTGACAACCGGAAGCGGCAGGGACAGACCACTATAAACACTGGAGGAAACATCAAAGAAGCGCTTCGCAGGAGGCTCCCAAGCACTGATGATGTCGCCTAGCCAGGGGACGAAACGTTTGCAACAAAAACTTCCAGCTCGGCGAACAGAACCACAACAACGAGCACCCGAGCTACAAATCTTCGCACAAACTTTGAATGCTTATATTGCTGTAACCAGAATGATTTTAATGTAATAAATATTCCTGTGCTAAATACATTTAATATTGAGAGAAATCTTACACTTCGCTCAACATTTCTAATACTTCAACACGATTTGGATGTTGTTATAGCATCTCCAACATTGCATTTATTTTTGCTTCCTATTAGATATTTCATTTTCAGTCAACCTCCACTTGGAGTGTCAACCCTGACATCTGTTTCCTTCTGGTAAGCAATTATATTTTGACAGCAGTGTATTTGAATTTGTTTTGAGTGTTAATCACTAATGTGTCAGCACAATGTCTAATTTGGCACCTTAGCCTAAAGCAACACATCTTTAACAGACAGATTATACTTCCATCTGTGTCAAATACATCCTTTATTCTCCTATATGCGCATAGTAACAACTCTCCATATCTTCGACAACAACATCCACATGCTTCTACCACATGGAAGGGCAAAAATTAGATGTACATGGGCAGCCACCATCTGCATGTTCCCCTCCAAATCTCTCAGTATCCTGACTTGGAGTTGCATTGCTGCTCTTTCACTGTTGCTGGGTCAAAATCTTGCATCTCCTTCCCTAACAACACCTTGCATTCACCTATGACATGTGGATTGGAGCAGTTCAAGAAGATAGCTCACTAACGAGCTTTGAGAAGATTTGTAGCTCAGGTTGAGTTTCTAGATGTCGGTTTGCTCACTGAGCTGGTAGGTTCATTTTCAGACGTTTCCTCACCATACGAGGTAACATCTTCTGTAGCCTCTGGATGAAGCACTACTAATGATTTCTGCTTTCTATTAATATATTTGGGGTTCTTTGGATAGGTGATGTCATTTCCTGTTCCTTTTTCTCAGGGGGTGGTAAATGGGGTCCAAGTCAATGTGTTTGTTGATAGAGTTCCTGTTGGAATGCCATGCTTCTAGGAATTCTCATGCGTGTCTCTGTTTGGCTTAACCTAGGATGGATGTGTTGTCCAAGTCAAAGTGGTGTCCTTCCCTATCGGTATGTAAGGATACTAATGAGAGAGGGTTTTGTGGAGAAAGTGAGGTCTGCAGATGCTGCAGATCAGAGCTGAAAATGTGTTGCTGGAACAGCGCAGCAGGTCAGGCAGCATCCAAGGAACAGGAGAATCGACGTTTCGGGCATAAGCCCTTCTTCAGGGTTTTGTGGCTAGTTGATATTCATGTACCCTGGTGGCTAGTCTTCTGCCTGTTTGTCCAATGTAGTCTTTGTTACAGTTCTTGCACGGTATTTTGTAAATGATGTTAGTTATGCTTGTTGTCCGTATAGAGCCTTTCAAGTTCATTAGCTGCTGTTTTAGTGTGTTGGTGGTTTTATAGGCTTCCATGATGCCAAGGTCGGAGTGGTCTGGCAGTCATTTCCAAGATGTCTTTGATGTAGGGGAGAGTGGCTGAGGTTTCTGAATACATTTTGTCTACTTGTTTGGGTTTGTTGATGAGAAATCTGCGGACTGTGTTCATTTGGGTACCAATTCCAATTGGAACTCTATCAACAAACATATTGACTTGGACCCCATTTACCACCACCTGAGAAAAAGGATAGGAAATGACATCACCACAGGAAATGACATCACCAACCCAAAGAAACCCAAACATATAAATAGAAAGCAGGAGTCATCAGCAGTGTTTTGTTCAGAGGCTCACTGAAAATGTTACCTAGCATGGTGACGAAATGTCTGAAAATGAATCTTCCAGCTCAGCGAGCAAACCTACATCGAAGGTAGCTCACTGCTACCTTTTTCTAAGGTAATTAGGTTGGCACAGATGTGATGGGACAAAGGGCCTGTTGTTGTGCTATGCTGTGCTGTTATAATTAGGAAAAAGAAATAAATGCTAGCCTTGCCGGTGCTCTGTTAGGTTATCATCACTATCGGAATAATTAACTCCGTGGTGTAGCTCATCTTAAAACAGTGAAACACTTCCAAGCCTTTTGAAACAGACCTTCCAACAAACTTATTCATTTCTGAATGTGTACCTTACAAACCAAAGCTGATTTGCCCAAAAAACATTTGACTATTTATAATAATAAGTCAGCCTATGAGTTTATATGATGTATTGGTAATTTGCTGAAATCTTTAAGACAGGATGATGATCGCGTTGGCTTGGGGTGCAGGGTGTAATTGAACTCCACAGTCATCAATGATGTCTGTCACTCTTGCTGGTGCTGTCATTTTTTTTTCTTTCATGCAGTTGCTGTTCCAGAATTTGATTATCCAGACATAGTACACCCACATATTTTCTTTTTCAGCCTCTAGCTGATTCATGTCTCAAACTGAATTTTAAATAAGATGTGTCCACCAGTTATCAAGCATCTAATTGGTCAGCAGTCAATTGAATGGACAGCCAGTTTGATGATCAGCTGCTCAACCATATCTGTAATATATTAATCTAGGTAAGCACATAAATCAGATGGTAAGTCACTGCGGCACAGTGGCAGTGTTCCTATCTCTGAACAAGAAGGTTAGCACACAAGTCCACTTGCCACAAATGCCACAGCTGGATTAAAATTATAAACTAATACACACAATACCTCTGCATATCACCAGCTGTCTGAATCATAGACATGGGGATGAAACTGTTATACATGCTGCTGATTCCAAATTTGCAGGCTTTTGAAGGAACGATGAAGTCTACACGTATGGGACACATTATAATGCTCAAGGTTACAAACTCTTTTTGCATATGATTCAATTGAAAAAGGTGACAAGGATTGGCAAGATTGACCTCACTATGTACAGGCTGCAGAGCAGACCTTCACTTTTAGATAGAAGCAACCTGATAGAGACCCAAACGTTGACTGGGGCAATTTTTCAAGAGGAATACAGAAACCTCTTTCCTTCAATTTTATTCTCAGATCCATACATCAAATGCAATTGTTTTGATAGCTAAATCTTGCAGTTTTAAATCTTTTGTTAAAATAAAGACAGAGGAGAAGCTGAAGGAATGTCCGAAAGCGAGACCGGGGACTCTGGGAGCTCCGGTTATGGAGCATCACAAATCACCTGAAAAGGATTAGCAGGGTCTTCCATTCTGAATAGTATACTGAAGGGGTCTACCAAAGGCATTGCGTCTTCCTGCAGATGAATGAACAGCAATGTTGCAGCCACCCTCGCATGACTCTCTACTCCTATCTGCCACCTCTAGGGGAGAAGTTTCATAACCAGTAGATACTGATTGCTGTGCTGGCTCTCCAAGGGAGGCAGTGATGTGTTCACATGCTAGTGCTATGACATTGGAGTGAACGAGAGCAGATCCCTTTGACCTACACTTCAGTCTGTGCATGAATTCTGGCATCTCTGCCAAACTCTCCCATGCTTGCTTTTCCATCTCTGTCGGCTCATTAAGGCCAAGACCAGAGTTCTCAGTAATGAGGTCTGAAGGCTGTGGTTCTTCAGACATGCATGTCAGGGACATTTTTTGTAGCTTCCTGCAAGAGCTGTGGCCCAGGTCAATATTGTCATTACCCTAAGCCTATTGTAAATAGATCACTGAACAAATTGCACCTCTCTGCACTGCTGGGGATTGGGAGAAAGTCCTTAATAGTACATTCACTGAGAGACCCGACCCTTCCTCTGAGGTGGTGCTTGAGGTAGTGTTTAGAGGTGGGGCTGGATGATGGGGCTTTTCTTTGTTTCCTGAAGTTAGAGTTTAATCCAGATGTCAGAAAGAAAAACATAAAGGTTTGTTAGTGTCCTGAGCCACCACTTTGACCCAAAATTGTTTGGAGATGTTATTGCTTTATCCATGTGCAGCTGGAAGTAGCAGAATTTCTCACTAGATGGATGTACGTATCCAATGTCTCCTTCATCACAGGTACGGTCCCCTGGGTCTCCTGCCAGTACTGTGCCTGCTCCTTAAAAGGGTCTGGAGTGTTCAGTCAATCATACTCTCTTCCCTCTCTCCCATTCACCCCAGTACAGGTGTATACATACTGACACTTCTGCAGGTACAGAAGCATTGTGAGATTTTAGCCTAGCCTCAGGAGCACTTTTTCTGCATTTTAGATGCAGATTGAAATGGTAATCCCCAGAGTTTTGAATGTCTGTCTGTGTGTCTGTTACTTGCAAGAGGAATGTGGTAAAGAGTGTCTGAGGAGTTAAAAAGTTCCGAATGAACTGTGCTTCTGTTTAATCAAAGACCGAGAGTAGATGTGAAACAGTAAAGTATTATGTGCTGTTTGTGACTGCAATATTGCTTAGATGTTGAGATCAAAGCCACCTTTTGTGGTTATTTCCTTTTCCAATGAAACAGGATGGGGGGAACTTGTAAGGTGTCCAGCTGAGATGAAAGGTCATTGACCTGATGGCGCCTGAGCTGCTGAGTATTGTAGCTCCTTTTTATCTTTTCACTGAGAGTCCTGGAGCATAAGGGAGTCAGTGCCATTGTGATGGATATAGTGCAATATTGCTAGCTCAAGTGAACTGTGACATATTCACAGTATGAGGCATCTGATGGACGTGTCTGGCACCCAATCTCTCGTGTCTTCTGCAGTGGCAAACTGACCATATTTCAAGGCCTGTGATTCTGAAGTAGCATTGAGTAGATTATGACACGTACACTATGGGAGCATACAAAATCATTCAGCCTTCTGTGTCACTTCAGCCAGGGTTCCTTGAGTTTGTAATGGATGTACAGCATGGAAATATACCCTTCAGTTCAATTTGTCCATGCTGACCAGATATCTTAAATTAACCTACTCCCTTTTGCCAGCACTTGGCTCATATCCCTCTAAAACCTTCCTCTTCATATACCCATCCAGATGCCTTTCAAATGTTGTAATTGTATCAGCCTCCACCACTTGGCAGCTCATTCTATATACGCATCACCCTCTGCATGAAAAAGTTGTCCCTTAGGTCCCTTTTAAATTTTTTCCCCCTCACCCTAAACCTATGCCCTCTAACTCTGGATTCACCCCACCCCAGGGAAAATACCTTGTCTATTTACTCTATTCATGCTCCTCATGATTTTATAAACCTCTATATAAGGTCACCCATCAGCCTCTGACGCTCCAGGGAAAACAGCCCCAGCCTATTCAGCCTCTCCCTGTAGCTCAAACCCTTCAACTCTGGGAACATCCTTGAAAATGTTTTTCTGAATCCTTTCAATTTTCATAACATCCTTCCTATAGCAGGGAGACCAGAATTGTACACAATATTCTATAAAAATGGCCTAACCAATGTTCTGTACAGTTGCAACATGACTTTCCTACTCCTTTACTCAATACTCTGACCAATGAAGGAAAGCATACTGAATGCCTTCTTCACTATCCTATCTACCTGAGACTCCACTTTCAAGGAACTATGAAACTGCACTCCAAGGTCTCTTCAGCAATATTCCCCAGGCCCTTACAATTAAGTGTATAAGTCCTGCCCTGATTTGCCTTTCCAAAATGCAGTACTTCTCATTTATCTAAATTAAACTCCATCTGCCACTCCTCAGCCCATCGGCCTGTCTGATTTAAGATCCCATTGTACTCTGAAGTAACCTCCTTCGCTGTCCACTGCACCTCCAATTTGGTGTCATTTGCAAACTTTCTAATTATGACTCTATACCTCTTATGTTCATATCCAAATCATTTATTTAAATGATGAAAGGCAATGCACTGATCCTTGTGGCACAACACTGGTCACAGGCCTCCAGTCTGAAAAGCAACCGTCCACCACTACCTCTGTCTTCTATCTTTGAACAGTTCTGTATTCAAATGCCTAATTTTCTGAGTTATCCACAAGCCTTAATCATGTTGCCACTTTAATTCGAATGGTCTCCTGTTATGACCTTCATCAGCAGGATATCTCTTCTCCCCTCAATTTACATTCTTCTATAGCCTCTGAAATGGAGACCCACTTTCTGTATGTTCTCGTATGTCTCTGAGGGTGAGTGGGGATTGCCAGGTCAAGTTGATTACTGCTCCTGATTTCAGAGATGCAGTACTGTCTGGGCGACTTTTTAAATATGATATTTGAAAGTTGCCTGGAAGGTTCTGGTGTATCTTGGACCTTGCTGCCTATAACATTTGGCATTCTACTCCGAAGTGTAATGAACTAAGAAGAATGTAATCCTGAGACAACCCAATCTGCCCCAAACAGTGGTATCACTCTTCTTTCTCTTATTCCCAATGATACAGTCAGTTTGCACAAACTATGTTCCACCTGATAACCTGACTGTTGAGATTATTGGTATGTGCAAATATTCTGCGGTGAATACTTCCAAATAAAGGGGTAGCATCTGATGTCCTTTTTGTTGACTATATTCTGGAAACATAGTTCATAATTGCTGAGCTTTTCAATGTTTGCTTCCACTCATGCAACTATGTGCTCTGAATGAAAGTTGGTTTGTTGGAATAACTGTATCAACATACGCAAGATGCACACGCCTCTAAGAAGGCCAGTATTTGTTTATTTTTACCTATTTGAAAAGGTCTGTGACTCACCTTGAACCACTGCAATCCTTTGTAGCAAAGATACAATCGAATGGCTTGCTAGACCATTTCAAATGGTAGTTAACAATTTGCTGTGGGATGTATCTAGGTCGCACTGGCTAAGGATAACGGATATCCTTCCCTAAAGGATGTTAGTGAAGCAGCTGGATTTTTATTACCTTTAATAGGTTAAATACTGATACCAGCTTTTTATTCTAGATTTATTCTTTAATTGAATTTAAATTTTACAGCTGCCATTGTAGCATTTTTACCAATGCTCATTTTTAATTCATTCTTGGAATGTGAGGGTTTCTAATAAGGCCAGCATTTATTGCCCATCTGTAATGGGTTTTGAGCAAATGTGGTCAACCCTTCTCTGCAGTGGTCTTGAGGAGGATTTTGACCCAATGGCAATGAAGGAACAGTGGCAACGGGAGTAAATATAAAGTGGTGGATACTTGCATATAGTGCAAAATGCATATCATCTGTAAGAGACATAATTCAAGAATTTTCTACAGTACCTTCTTCACTTGCAAGTTTCACTCCATCTCTCTTATCAGTCTCGCTTGAAAAAGTATGCCCATTGTCACTGGGTCAAATTCCTGAAACATCCTCCACCTGCCCACACCAACTTCACTGTGGGTTAAGGGCACCTAGCAATGGGGCAACAATGCTCACATTCTACATTTTGAATAAACATAAAATAGGAATTCATCTCTGCTTTAGAGGTTGTCTAAAACCCTGATATTAATATAGAACACAGAACATAGAAGAATACAGCGCAGTACAGGCCCTTCGGCCCTCGATGTTGCGCCGATCCAAGCCCACCTAACCTACATTAGCCCACTATCCTCCATATGCCTATCCAATGCCCACTTAAATGCCCATAATGAGGGAGTGTCCACCACTGCTACTGGCAGGGCATTCCATGAACTCACGACTCGCTGAGTAAAGAACCTACCCCTAACATCTGTCCTATACCTACCCCCCCTTAATTTAAAGCATTGTAATAGCTAACTCCATATGTGGAAAAAGATTCTCACTGTCGACCCTATCTAAACCCCTAATCATCTTGTACACCTCTATCAAGTCACCCCTAAACCTTCTTTTCTCCAATGAAAACAACCCCAAGTGCCTCAGCCATTCCTCATACGATCTTTCTACCATACCAGGCAACATCCTAGTAAACCTCCTCTGCACCCGTTCCAGTGCCTCCACATCCTTCCTATAGTATGGCAACCAAAACTGCACACAATACTCCAGATGCGGCCGCACCAGAGTCTTATACAACTGCAACATGACCTCAGTACTCCGGAACTCAATTCCTCTACCAATAAAAGCCAGTACGCCATATGCCGCCTTAACAACCCTATCAACCTGGGTGGCAACTTTCAGGGATCAATGTACATGAGCACTCCGATCTCTCTGCTCATCTACACTACCAAGAATCTTACCATTAGCCCAGTTTTCTGGATTCCTGTTGCTCCTTCCAAAGTGAATCACCTCTCACTTTTCCACATTAAATTCCATTTGCTACCCCTCAGCGCAGCTCTGCAGCTTATCCATTTCTATCTGTAACCTGCAACATCCTTCTTCCAGGCGGCCAATTCCTAATCCTAACCTCCAACTCACCCTCAATGCCATACCTCCGTATTTTTTGCAGTAGTCTACCATGGGGAACCTTATCAAACGCCTTACTAAAATCCATATACACCACATCTACCGCTTTCCCCTCGTCCACCTCCTTAGTCACCTTCTCAAAGAATTCAATAAGGTTTGTGAAGCACGACCTGCCCTTCACAAAACCATACTGACTATTAATTGGTAATCATTGGTAAAAGATACAAAATCTGTTCCTTTTCAAACTGTTCTGCTGGTATAACTTATTAAAACCCTTGTATCAACATGCTTTCTGGAAAGCAACATTACAGACCATAGATTCCGATTATTAAGAACATCTCAATTAAATTGAAGTTAGCATCAAACTTATATCATTTAATCTTCATGCTACAGCACTAAGCTGTTATTTGATTACATTTTCTCCGTAATAATATGCAAGAGCAGGCAGTTCTGTGAAAAATTAAGTTTTCACAGAATTAATTTGAATTATATTTTCACATTTTCTAAAACAATAATTCATAGTTCTCTGGATTAAAGGAAGCATTTATCAACCTATGAACTCATGCTGTTCATGAATTAATAATAACAAATTAATTACTGATTTTTTTTTTGTATGCAGTTGAACAAGGTTCTAGACATGCTGGGTAATATGCAGAAAATAGTGTTCCTTTAAACTGTTTTAATCTTCTGTATAGACACAAATTATTTCAAACAAGCTTTTGGAGTCTCTAACCGTTGCGGTAATGCAATAGAATCTACTTTGGAATATTTTCCCATAGCAACTCAAAATTAACTAATTAATCCAAGTTTCTTATTGAGCACAATATGGTATTATCCCCTATGTTCTTTTCATCAAGAGTGCCCTAGTTCAACAGGCAATTAATCTGTTTATGAATTATTTATACAAATTCATCACTAACTTTCACTTTGCAAATTTACAAATGAAAAATAAATGTATAAAATGACCATAATTAAATACACAATGGTCATGTTTGTTTAGTTGCAAATATAATACAAACGAGCAGATGGATTCAACATTAGAGCATAATCCTTATTTTGGCCCATGTGCCTTATTTAATGTCATCACTAGCCTGATCAGCAGTTACCGCTTGTGTCGAGAGTGGGTTTTTTTCCTTAATTGTGGTTGCAGATAGCTTAGGTGTCTCTTTATTTAATATTCCAGGCTATCCCACACAGAGGACATCTGTTATTAGCCTTTGAAGATGGTGGTGGACTGTTGGCTCGAACATCTGTCTTTTCTTTTTGTATCTCTCTTGCTGGGTTCTCTCATTTGCTGCTAATGTTAATTGGAATTGACCTGATAATATTTTTGGCTTTGTGCTCTTTTCAATACACATACACAAAGTTAACAGGGATTAAGCCACTCCATATCTCTCTGAATTTCTTCACTTTCCTCTTGATGTGAACTTTTTTTTTCCCTAAACTGTATTCTTGATTCAAAATAAGTATAGTCTCAAACTGAGATTATCTTTGAGTCAGAGCATATTCTATTTTAGAATAAGGATGTAATACTTGGCACCTTACAGATTTTTATAATGTAGTTAATTGACAAATCATTTTAAGGACAAAAAGAATTGATGTAATATATTCTATAGTCTCAGAAACAAATCCTATTCAAAGATAACATTTGTTACACGCATTATATTCCTAAATCCCTGATTAACATGCACTTAAGTGCAACTCTGTCTGCCAAGTGAGTAAAAATTAATCAACACTTTTTAATGTATGTTCCAGGATCTATCTTTTTCCATCTGTTACTCTGTAAATCTAAATCTTTTTCATATACCTATTCTTCTGTTTGCCAATTACCTCTACCACTGACTGTTATATATGTTTCTCATGTTGTGCAAATCTAAATGCAAGACATTTCTTATTAGGCTAGTTTATATGCTGTTCACCTTGTGGGTATGAATGTCAGGCACATAAAATGCAGCGGGTATCTGGCCCACTGCCCACTTGCTGTCTCTGACCTCACTTCAAATTTGCTAGTTATGGTGGTGGCACCAGATTTCCACCCTCCAATGAGCCAATTCAGCCCTCAAGTGACCAATGTAAGGATTCCATCCCACTGTAGCAGGAGATGTCTACACCAAGCCCTCCATGGTTCCATGCGCAGGTTAGTGACAAGCTGATTGTGAGGAGATCTCCATAACATACCCCTACATCTATTTGGAGGGCTCCCACAGCTGTCACCCTCCTCCCAAGGTCTCTTAAACTATGGCCCAACCCTGCTCTCCATAGCACTACAAGATCCCAAGTGCTTATGGACTCCCAATCCAGCTCTACCTCCTCAAGTCTTGAGTGTACTACTCGCAGTGGTCAGTACTACAAGTGTTGCTGTCTGTACTGGAGAGCTGCTGATCTCTTGCTGACACCTCTCTGAGGCAAGTACTCTTGTCCTTGAGGGGTGACGATGCTGCCTCAAGTCTATTAATGTCAATCAACCATTCAATGTGTGTGGGGAAGCTATTCTA
Source organism: Chiloscyllium plagiosum (assembly GCF_004010195.1). Classification (NCBI taxonomy): domain Eukaryota; kingdom Metazoa; phylum Chordata; class Chondrichthyes; order Orectolobiformes; family Hemiscylliidae; genus Chiloscyllium; species Chiloscyllium plagiosum. Next base: position 32,692,998 of record NC_057724.1, on the reverse strand, counting down.
GGTACGTTCCACCTTTATCTTATAAATTTTGGATGATGGGGATCACTGAATCCTGTAAAATCCCAACTATTAGTGCTGTATGTTTCTTGTGTGTTTCTAATGTCTTTGCATGGCTTTCACATGATAGTATATTCACATACTCAATGACACTTTTTTTTTTAAGGCCTCCAGAACCCAGAAGGAAGGGAATAAATTAACGTGTGTAGTTTTAAGAAGAAATACAGAAAAATTACTAGAGGAGTATAGTTGAAGGTCCATTTAGCTGATTTAGAAAGTTGAAGTTCTCAGAAAACTGAGATGTGACTGGAGTCTGTGATTGATTTTTATAGTCAAGGGTAGTGCACGGGGGAGCTGGGAAGCTCAGAGAAACAACCTGACTTTGGGATCACTGGCATGGTGTCTTGGCACGAGGAAACTGAAAGTATTGTTGGCATCTGAGAGAACTGAAATGGGGATGAATTTTGGGAGATTTAAATGGGAAATCTGGAACACTGATAAGGAATCTGGGAATATTGAAGAGGAATTAGCTCCTGGGGGCACTGAGGGGTCACTGAGCCTGAGATCAATGATGAGTTCCTTCTCCAGTGAAAAGATAGACTTGTGGAGACAAAACTTACCAGAAAGACTTTTGCCAGAGCTTGGATTTTTGAGAACTTCTTTTTCTATTGCAAATGAATTCTTTCTAAGTTGTAATACATTATATTTCTATTGTGCGTGTTTAATTTGCTGAGGAAGCAACTAGTCTGCTCCCAATAATAGGCTCTATATTTGACAGAGGTTAGCCAGCTGATGCATAAAGAGTTTTGAATTTTGATTTTGTACTGGTTGTGCTCTTAGGTTGAATTGGTTCATTTTCACTGACATTATTACATAATTTGCTACATAATTTAGATTTCCATGAATGGTTTCATTAATTTTTATTGCAACTTTTATTGCAGCATTGTTGTGCACGACAAATAATGAGTCATAAAAAAAGTTTTACGAATTGTAAAATAGTGAAGGAGGTGTAAGGCCAAAAGAGAGATAATCCGAGTATGTAACATGATGCGTCATAAATTGATGACTTCTACTTCCCTTGATCAATAATAAATCACTATTCCTATTGATTGCTGAGGTGGTGGGGATTTGAACCTTCTCCAGGCAAATTGAAAGCCTATTTTACTGCTGAGAAAATTTTTGCACCATTTGGATTAGGTATTTGTGAGGTAAATGTTCTTAAAAATTAAGGAAAATATTGCTAAAATATTGTGTGTAATGCAGATGTAATGAGTTGGAGTATATTTTTTTTAAATGGGCAGTTCAACCTGAACACCTCACACTGGGACAGGAGCAGTTCTGGACTCACCTACTTGGTTCTCCAGTAAATATGTTCCCCATCCCATCAATTGTTTTAGCACACTTGTCCAGTTATATTTCTGGCAGGAACAGCAGCTGTGGAAAGCAAAAGGGCAGGATACTAAGGAGAGAAAGAAAATGCAACCTCGTGGCAGTCTCTGTCGCAGATGATAATGTTTCTGAAAGATTTACTGTTGGAGATTGCATTAAGTTCCACTCGATCTGAAAATGTCATCCAGTCTTGGGCAGAAAAAAGAAGATTGTAGCTCAAGATCCTAATGGAGACAGATGTGTAATTATTGTTTCCTGAAGGTATTGGTTATAATGTCTAACTAGCTAATCTGACTTCTACCTATTGGAAATTATGCAAAAAATTGTGACTTTTAAGGCAAGTACCTTTTCTAATTCGGGTTGATTTAAAGGTTCATCTTCAACCACTGTTAACCAAGTAGGCTGTTAGACAGCACTCTACCCCAACCTTTAGCAGGTAGTTAGTTCTGCAGTGATACGAAATGATAATCAATATTGACATCATTGCTTAAATGCCATAAAACAATAATGATGAGAAAAAGATTCATTGGATGCAGGACATAACAATTCTGAAAACCAGTGGATTTTAATGCTTTGACAACTTAAAAAATAAGACCATAAGACACAGGAGCAGAAATTAGGCCGTTCAGCCCATCAAGTCTCCTCCACCATTTATTCATGGCTGTAAGTTTCTCAATCCCATTCTTTTGCTTTCTGCCCATATCCCTTGATCCACTTAACAATCAAGATCCTATCCCTCTCAGTCTTAAATATACTCAATGACCTGGCCTCCACAGCCTTCTGTGGCAATTAATTCCATAGATTCACCACACTCTCTGGCTGAAGAGGTTTCTCCTTATCTCCATTCTAAAGGGTCTCCCCCTACACTAAGTCTGTGCCTTTGGGTGTTAGTCTCTCCTACCGATAGAAACATCTTCCCAACATCCATGTTATCCAGGCCATTCAGTATTCTGTAAGTTTCCATTAGATTCCCCCCTCATCCTTCTAAACTCCAAGCATAGACCCAGAATCCTGTAACATTCCTCATACATTAAGCTTTTCATTCTTAGGACCTTTCTCATGAATCTTTTTTGAACCCGCTCCAGGGCCAGTCCATCCTTTCTGAGATATGGGCCCTAAAACTGCACTCAATACTCCAAAGGTAGTATATAGAATACTTAGACAACACTCAACACCAACGCACAGTAGCAATAGTATGTAGCATCTACAAGGTATCCTGCAGAAATTCACTGAGTCGTCTGAGACAAGCATCTTCCAAACCAATAACCATTACCATCTGAAAGGAATACGACCGCCTGAGATTTCCTCTCCAAGGCATTCATCATTCTGACTTGCAAATATATTGACTGTCACTGGCCACAATCTTGGAACCCCATCCACTATTTTGCATTGTGGGTCGACCTAAACTACATGGACTGTAGCAGTTCAAGAACACCACTCAGCGCCACTTGCTCAAAGGCAAATAATGCTGGCCCAGCCATATCTGCTGGCTGAACAAACGTCAATCAGCAGAACCTGTGGGAAGACCAACAAAGGCAGAAACGGCACCCTCATCAAAACCTTCGCATCTGACCTGATACTAAGTGTAGGGAAAACAGTGTGAGCTAGTAAGAACCTTAAAAATAGTTGCAAATAAAGGTTTTTTTGGAAAACTAAGCAAAGGAGCATGCATTGTGTTTCTGAAAATTGGTCATTTTGCTCACAAAAAGAAAGAAACCTTTACCATTTATACCCTTAAGTCACATGTCACTGTGTAGTGAAGGATGTAATTGATTGGGACATAATACAACATGCTGAATACTTCAACAGCCTATAAAATTAAGAAAATATTTACAAAAGTTTAAGCTTTCATAAAGAGAATAAAACAGCATTGATGCACTGGAGGATTAAAAGCTTTAAAGTCAGAACTTGTCTACTGTGCATTCCTAATGTTGGACCTCAGTCTGCAGATTGCTGCATTGTTTCTTAACCATCCTTTTTAGATGATCATTTCCAGACCCAGAATTTCAAAATGATGGGCAGACTGTTCTTCAGCCATGCTGGCCAAGTGATACATTTTCATTCACTTTTTTTAGCTCCTCGTTTTCCCACAAGTTCTGTTAATTATCAAATGCCACATATTTGCAAACAATATCTATTTATGCCCAGATGTAAGAATCTGAGTTGGTGCTGTGATATGAAGTCATATATGTTACAGGGTTGCACAACCATATTGAGGCAGAAAACTATAGGGCAAGACGATTGACCAGGGATTCCCATGTGGCCTAGTTCTCATTCACACTGAGGAGGATAATGTTATCAACATTATAGTTAATAAGTTAGCAATTGTTTCTCCTGCTGCTGCTCCATTTCTACCCTTCACCATCTCTGGCCCTTCATTACTGAGATGGAAGCAATAAATGGATAAACCTTGATATTCGGGAGATTCGAGTGAAAGGCACTGTCAGATTCTGGAGATGATGTGCTGGTCTCTAGTTACAAACATGACTCCATATTATGCCAGTGATTTTAAAATTAGTCAGAATGTCTTTCAACATTTTCTATTACATTCTACTAATTTCACTGCTTTGGGCATGAGAGGTTTGACAGAAAATGCCCTCTCTGGTGGCGAAGTTCTGTTGCATGTTATACATTAAATTCACATATAAGATATTTGGTTATAGTTGACAATTAAGGAATATGTGTATCAGTAAGAAGAGAACAATTCAAACTTTTTTAAAAAAAATAATTGCAGCTTTATGACCAGCCAGTAGCCAGAAAAAATCATTGAGCTGAACAGCAACTCCGAGGGAAGCATCTCTGAATATAACTTTCCAGAAAATCCAACAGACTGCAGCAAGTCCCAAAGCCTTTTACAGCCAGCAGGGGGAACTGGCCTTTTAAGGAAGCAACAAGAGCAGTGAAGGTCCACTAGCAATTAAACCATCTAAATTAAGTGCCTGTGAACAGTGTTTGACCACCTTAAGCAAATGCCACAAATTCTGCAGCTAATCTTCTTAGGTGTCCTGTTTCTACCCTTCACGAATCCTTGGCCCTCTATTACTGAGATGGGAGGGAGGTCAGAAGGAACCAAAATCTTTTGTTTCCACCAGAAGATTGGGAAGCTGAGCTAAGAATTCCAGCAGTGAGTTGACAAATTTTGGTTTATTACACTCTGAAAAAGGAACCATCATCACTAAGTTGTTTAATTTTTAGCAGGCTTACACGAGTCTAGTATTTGGAAAGTGGTGATAACAAAATACTAGGAAACCATTTGCTTAATAAGAGCAGGTGAAGATAAGCCTTTAGGTATAAGTTCAAAGAAAATCAGTTGAAAAAGAAAAATTGGGAAACAGGATGCTGGGTTAAATCTTTATCTGTTTGATGGTTTGGCTGGGGTATTAAAAATCAGTTTTATTTGGTAATTATCATTTTTGTTCATCAAAATACAAAAGAAGAGTAAAGAGATCTGATGACATTGGTCGAATTTGATAGGACAATTGTTACGACACAGTGGTGAATCCTTCTGCTAATTAAACCCAACACCCAGAAAAGCTCCCCTCACCTCGTAATCTGTTGAAGTATGAGTGGCAGAGACAAATGCCACTATTTAAAGAAAAATATCAAATTTTTCTTTAATTCTAAAAGTGAACAATAAACAACAACTATTTACAACTCTAAGCCTCCTTTCTCCAACTCTATGATAATATACCAATCCAATAAAAGCCCCCATTTAAAATTACATCAACTTAATTTTCAAAACCACCCAGCAGCTGTCGTCATCAGTGTCTAATTTCTTTCAGCTACAGATCTCCCTGGGTAATCTTCGGTCTTTTGCTGCAAAGATGTTTCCTATGAAAGAGGTACCTTTTGATAGTGTTTTGAATGGTAGCCTTTCTTGATGGCAGTTTGTCATTCTCTCTGGCTTGAATTGCTGATCTGAAGGAAGCCAGTAGAGTAATGTAGAAAACCCACTTTACATAGTGTTTCTAGATTTGGTCATACTCTCCTTTATCTACCTATTGAAACAGATGTGTCAAATCAAAGACTTGGTGAGGGGTAGGCAAGGTAAACAAAACAAGGACAGTAAATGAATATATTAGTTACCTAGGTAACTTATTCGAGATTGTACCTTTTAATGTTTATGATGGACCAGAAAAACTTAGGGGTATTTTGTAAAGGTTTCAGGTCCCTGGTGATGTCACAGAGCTGTACGTACTGAGTATAAATAGAAAAGTGTGGGCAGAGTTAGAACACACTGGAAGAAGACTGCAATAATCTAGACTGAATTGGTCTCTGGCAGACACTGAGAGCACATGGACATAAACAAGCAAAGATTATTGCTTAGTCCTAATCTAATTTAACCATAAGTCAGTGCCTATATATCGATTCCTTTTTTTTAACGAATCAGAGATTCTAGATCTCAAATTTATGTTAATGGTAGGTATGAATGAGAGAAACTAAGCCATGCATAAATAATGTTGAATGGGGGATGGGCGAGAAAGAAGGTGCAATCAAGATAGGGGACAGTGTTCGTGTTCTGAACTAGTCTGAATTCATTATTGAATGCTGAACACCATAAAGTGCTTGGACGGAAAATGAAATGCCATTCCTTCAGCTTGTGGTGGCCTTTGTCGGAGCACAGCAGCAGGTCTAGAACAAAAATCTTATGATAAGAAAGTCTGTATCTCTTCTACCATTCACACACACTATCGTTTGCTCTGGGCACCCTCAACATCTGTTCCTCCTGTCCCTTTGTCACCAATACAAAAACCATCACTTTGCAGTCAGCCTCACCTTCAATGAAGAGTCCTATTGGACCCAATGTTGCTGAGTATCTCTGGCACTTTTTTTTTTCAAATTTCACGTCTCCACTATCCTCAATATTTTGCTTTTATTAGTAGTGAATGGAATTTGTTTATTACTGTGTTTTTTAAAAAATATCTGTTGCACAAGCATTGTGTAACTAAATGAGCAGATATCTTGCAATTACTGAATATCCTTTAAGTATTTTATTGTATTAATAACTGGCCTTTCACATTGAAAGTATTTATTAGGTTTACAAAGATCTTTAAAGAGAGATTATTGAAAGGAACTGTAATTACGGAGTTTCATTTTAGCAGACTTGCATATGACTAGTAATTCAGAAGCGGTAATGGCAAACTCCTAGTAAAAGTCTTTGCTCTATCCGTGGACTTCTGAAAGCCAATTTACCTGTTTCGATCAACATTCTTTATTTCGACCTGAATATTGACCTTTTACAATTACTTCTTTAAACCTGACTTTTTCAGACATCTATAAATTTTTCCATAGACCGTTATACTCAAGAGGGGAACATTTTCCTTTTGGGAACAGATAGATGAGAATAAATTGTGCTGAAGAAGAATCTCTATTGTTATCTGGCTGGCCTATTCCTCCCATCAGGAGATATTTTTAATCGAACTGTTCAAAGATCTTATCGCACACTCTGGAACAGATGAGACTTCTGGCTCAGAAGTAAGGACACTACTACTACCACAAGAGTCTGAGGAGACGATTGCTTTATTCTTCCAGATATGAGGGAAGTCTGCCAGCGGTTAAAGTCAAAGAAAAGGCATTGTAGTGCCTCCTGTCTCAAAGTAGCCTGCCAGCCAAAATTAATCTTGCGCGTAATCACTGTTGACAAACACAAGCCAATTGGCATAAAGCAGAAAGAAACAAACAGGTAACCTCGTTTGAGGAATAAGTATTTCCCAAAAGATTATAGGGCTGTTTTTCTCAAAATTATTGCTTTTCACAGGACCTTTCACATTTACCCAAACAGATAAAAGTGGCATCTGTTTAATAGATTTATTCAGAAGGTGGCATCTCTTCCAGTGCAGCAGTCTCTCACGACTGAGGTTTCAGCTTAGATTCTGTGGTCATGTCCTGCAATGGTTGTTGAAACCACAAAATTCTAGGCCAGGAGTTAAAGTGCTACTGTACTGAAACAGACTGATCAACAATGAAGACAAAAATCAAACCAGATAGGAATAGGGGAAAGAGATCCATTAGTTGGATATTGACTTTTTAAAAAATGACTTTCAGAGCCCTGAGCTAAGTCAGTATTTCCATGTAATCATGTGATTTCATCTAAATGACTAGTAAACTCCCCCACTTTCCCCTTCCCCTCGGGAGATCATTACTAAATTGGTTTAGAACCCAGCGAGCAAGGTCCAGAAGCAAGTTCATTCAGACAGAAACTGGCCAAGAGAGAAAAAAGTCTTTACAGCAGTGGGAATGAGTTTGTCTCCATAACAGCCAGTGAAGAAGGGGAAAAAATCATGTGTTGCTGAGAAAAAAGCCCAGCAGCAGAAGGCCCTAAAAGAGTAAGAAGAAAAAACATCTTTCAAGGCTGAAGACCTGAGTTTCAAAGAATCTGACGGTAAAGTGAGCTGAATTAGCAACTTGTTTAAGTGTCAAAAGAGGAGAGTTTAATAAAATAGCAGAGGGAATGCACAAATTAGAACAAAAACTTCAGGTGCTGGAAACCAAGGTAAGCAAGCAGGAGCTGGGAGAACACAGCAAGCCAGGCAGCACCAGGGGGCGGAGAAGTCCATGTATCAGGTATAATCCTTCAGGACTGGAGGAGGATTACACTGGAAACATTGACTTCTCCACCTCAAAACACAACCCAGTTACAAACATTGCAACCGACAAAAGCTCTAATGTGGAGACAGGAGTGACCGTATACTAAGATGTGTGTCTGTAAGATTGTTATTGGGGTAAAATGGTTGCATCTTTCTTCTGGATATTTGAAATAGGACTGCTTCAAATTGTTCTTGTATAGTGTAACACAGTTCGTGCTCACGTGTATGAACTTTTTTTTAAACAAAAGTGTATTTTCATGCTCTAGCTTCCTATTGCAAATATGTTCAGTGACTGACTTCCAGAGTGGACAAAGTGGAAATAGATCACAAGTTTATCAAGCCAGTTTTCAGTCTGGTATCTTATCTAGTATTACTATCAGATGGGATTATGACAATATCATGAAATCAGACTGGGATAGGGAGCAATTTGACTTTTATCCTTTCATATGTTTGTTACCTGGTGTAATGTCACACCATACAAACCAGGATAGTACTTAACATTGTTTTAATGTGAACTGATCATAGCTGGGGTGACAGCGCACCATAACAGCTTCTGCATGTAAGTTAAAAGAAACTTGTTCCAGTTTTTCAAATATCTCATGACTTCTAACAGATAGTGATTTTTGGTTGAGGACAGCACCAGTGTGAGCTGTAATGCAACTAAGGGACAAAAAGCTAATGGACACTCCCTCTCAGAAAAATAAGAGTTAGCTGAATTGAAACCATATCCCAGCATGAGAAGCATCCTTGGCATAAATTGAATGAAATAGGGGGGTAAAACATTGTAAAATCTCAAATGCTATACAATTTTTAGTATTTGATTGCATTTCAATTTTATATCCAACAAGCATTTCAGAATCTGATCATTAAACAATCACTTTTTATTGTAACAAAATTGGGAAAAAAAATCAGGAATGACGATATATTGCAATGGCTATATTCATAAGGTATAATCATTTTACAGAAATATGGAACAATCATTACAAGCAATGATGGAAAATTAACATGTCGTTAACTGCTATATGTACATTGCCCTTTTTTATTTGCCACCTGTGAAGTCACCATAGCCTTACCAGACCATAGGACTGGGCTCTCATTAGACAGAGAGAAGACTGTTGATAGTTTAACTGGGAGGATGACCATCGTTCAGACAAGGAGACAGCATAAGAAGAGTTCTCCATGGTAACCTCAGCTGGTGAAGAAATTCAACCCATGGTGTTGGCATCACTCTATATCACAAAGCAGCCATCCAGCTGAGCTAACCATAATATTTGTACCACTATGTAACTTCTGTTACCAACCAGTTTTACCCAGACTGCATGATTCTAACAAGATGAGGATAGTGGTAACATGACAATGGTATTATGCTTCAATTTCTCTTGTTTTGAAGTCATTGGGAAAGAAGCATTTCCTTCATTGCACTTTTTTTTTGTATTTTATTGATGCAAGAGAGTGTAAATGTAAAAAATTGAATCACCCAACCTCTACAACTCAACAAACTCTTTTTAAAAATAAAAAGCTTGATGGAAGCACTGACTCCATTTAAATAATAAATTAAAAATTAAATCTGTAATTATCTTGTTAGATTGAAAGTGAGCTAAAGTTTATTATACTAAAAAAAATCACTTTTGATCAAAGATAGAAAAAAGTACAAATAGCTTCCTTAGTAGAAGTGAAATGAAACAAAGCTGGTTTATCTAAAGTGCAGTAAACACTAGCTGAAATGTGATATTTAAAAAAAAACTTATTCTACTAACATGATGGATTCTTTGTTAATATTCCCATTTGGATTACTTGATCACCACTTGTATCATAGGATTTTCTTTTATGGCAAATATGTGGTTACAGGGATTGTGGGGGGCGATTGGGATGCTTTTTGAAAGAAGCACAGACTTTAAGGACCGAGTGACCTGTATCTGCACTGTAGGGATTCTGATTCTTTTGAGATCTTAGTCATGCAGATGCAGATCACTCAAGACAGAAGTGTTTACTTAGATTACTGGCTCCTTACAAATGGCTTAATACTTTGCACCACACAGACTGAATTTGTTTCTACAGGAAAAAAAAATCAGTTTTTTTAATAGCTGAAACAGCACTGGGTGAATAAAGCTACAGAATACTGATGTGAAAATAATCTCTTAATGCAGTGTCTTTGGAAAATGCACAAGTCGTCTTAGGTCTAAGTTCATAGATTTTCCCCTCAGTCATAACTGTTCACCCAATAAATTAGCAATTTAAATTATTAATATTAAGAAACCAAGACAGTGAGTATCCCATTTCAAAGTTATAAACTTGTCTTAGAGGACAACTTAGTAACCAGAAACTGTGTTCGCCACAACTTTGCCTATGAAGAACTTGATAGAAATTTGTGTAATTCTCAACTGGAGTCATAAAAGGTTCTTGTTCTATTATAAAAGTCAGTAATTTATTCAAATATGACACATAACAGACATTACTAACAACATGTCCCAAACAGTATTTAATATATCTCCTTTCAATGTTCCCCAAATGTAGCTAATAAGCCTACAAATATAAAAGGTGAATTGGAAGTACACTACAGTATTAGTAACATAAGATACTTTTAATTATAACAGAGAGAAAGAGAGCCCATCAGTTCCATATGCCATATTTTGTGCTCTCCGGATACCTCAAAGCACTTTGCCCCCAGTTAAGCACCTCTGTAATGTGGGACAGTTGGCATTAATATACCTGAAAAGAGTCACAAATAGCATTGTGAAGATGACCAATAATCTGTTAAAACATCAATCCTATCAATTAGCTTCATAGCTGGCACAGCTTTGCTAAAACACTTTTTAATTAAATCACCAAATTGATCGGTTGGTGACAAGCAAGCTTGAAATATAGCATAAGATTTAGACTAGATGTCATAATCTATTCTGTATAGTTTGAACTACATCAGGCACATACCTTGCATAAGTGTCAAGTAAATATTGGTCAACAACACTGTGGGAATTACCTTTAAACCTGGATTGCAAAAATGCTCACAGATTCAAAGTTTGTTTGTTTCTTTTGAGGTTAAAGTTGAGGATTGCTGGGAAGACATTGTCGAAGCTTTTCATCTTGTACTCATCAGGCCAATATGCAAGGAATACAAGTATAATCTTCTATTGTATTTTTTTTTTACAGTAATACTCAAGTTCAGTATTATTGAAGAATTATTAGGTTACAGTTGCTACTGAGCCTCACCTTGGTGGAATGCCTCCATTTAATAGAGCATATCACCACTAAGGTTAGGAAGGTCACACCAATAAACTCAAACACTTATAGTGAATTCCATTGATCACCCTGATATCTACTGTTAGCCTAAAAAGACAACTTTTGCTCATCAATTGTAAGATGATTAAAGATAGATTTGTTATCTTTCAAGCTTTGGTCTGCTGTCTATAATGGATACTAACATCAACAATACAATGATTTCCCAGCAATCCTCAACTTTATTCTCAAAGTAAGCAACAGACTTTGGATCTATGAGCATTTTTTTGTAATCTAGGCTTACAGGTAATTCCTAGTGTTGTCAGTCAATATTTACTTGACCCTAAAGGCACATACCTTGCAAACTATACAGAATAGATTATGATTCCATCATCGTGGTTCAAAATAAATCACAGAAGTAACAAATTTCTTTTACTGGCTCAGTGAAAGATGTTAACCTACTCAACATATACTTAATAGTATTTGTGTGAGCAAGTGATTTATTTTCACACAGGTGGTAGTTGTTTATCACTCATATCCAATGAAAAGAAAACATTTAGATACACATCATACTTCTAAAATTTAGAACTGATACTTTGTTAAAATGTTATACATTGTTAATGTGTTCATGTAACATACATCCATCTGCTATCTTAATTGCAGCATATGAACCCATTTATAAAATGAGACAATTATACATTTATATAAAATGTAAATGTGTTCTCATATTTAAGATACTGTTCTATATTTAGAGGTCATGAAGCTCTCAGATTAAAAAAAAGTTATATGTGTTATGATCATGAGTTTTCTTGCTTCATTCCTGATGTGGCAAGTCTTCCAAAGTACTGATAATGCTTTTCCACATTCAAGCATTTTCTTTAAGGATAACCTATGGAGTATGCATCTGCCTGAATTTCTGCACCTCTGCATCTATGGTGATTTGAACATTCAGTATGTCGTTCAACACAGTGCTTCCCACATGGTATTCTCCTGGTCTCTGGAGATTTCTTGTGGGTGTTGTTGCAGCGATGAACCAGAACTGGCTCTTTACTTTCTGATTTACTCTTTAGAAGTCGCTGTAGAATTTCCTTATCAGATCTTTCCCTTTTGAAATCATCCTCATAAATCTTCAGCTAAAAAGCAATGAGGCACAGAGTTAGAATAATATCATAGCATAGTGTTTAATTTCAATTAACCCCTTTTTAAAAAATATATATAGCCTACCAACTTTTTGAATCTACCTGTTCAGGGATGCTACTACACACCTCTGGAGCAGGTGGTAAACAAACCCAACTCTTTGGATCCAGTGGTAGGGACACTATCTCTGCACCACAAGAGGACCCTTTTATCTCCTTTTCCTCTGAGCACCTGGGCATCAATCTCACTATCCCTGGAATCAGGGTGAGAGTATTGTTAAAGTGTACAAATAAGAAACTAGTATTCAGAAAAATGTTTGATTCTGAAATCTTAAGACAAGATTGTAGTCTTTATTCCTTGAATGACATGACCACTGATGTGTGAAAAATGTAGAGCCCAAAAACTATTCTATAACAGTGGTTACATTAAGTGTGATTTATCAATATCTTCACACATGTACTCCAACCACAAAGTTATTACTTCCCATAAAGATAGCCTGGCAAAATATTTTCTTTTATGGCACTACCCTTAGCAGGTACCAAGCCAAAGCAAAATAATAAACTGTCTACGAAATACTCCTCAAAGGTTGCAGCTGTGGTTCAATGGGTAGCACTCTTGCCTTTGAATCAGAACAGTGTGTTCAAGTCTTTCTTCAGCTAAACCTCAGCATATTTTTAGGAGCAGCACAATGAGGCAACAGCACTAACCACTGAGCCACAGTGCCAGGGACCCAAGTTCAATTCTAGCCACTGCTGACTGTCTTTGTGGAGTTTGCATATTGTGTTTTTGAGGGCTTCCTCCCTCAGTCCAAAGATGTGCAGGTTAACTGGATTAGCTATGCTGGTCCAGAGTTGTGTAGACTAGACGTGGTAAATGTGAGGTGACAGGGATAGCATGAGGGTGCTGGGATGCTCTTTGGAGAGCTAGTTTGGACTCAGTGAGCCAAATTACCTCTTTCAGCACCATAGGAATTCTGACTATAGTGTTAAAATGTGCTAGGGTACTGAAGGACTGTCTCAGAGAAGCAATTGTGCATTATCCATCTCATAGGAAGTACTATTATCTACATATTGTGAAATATAATGTTCTTCTTTCCGTATTTAGCATAGCGGAAGTCACTCGGATGTACAGCAAGGAAACAGTCCCTTTGGTCCAACTCGTCTATGCTGACCAGATATCCTAACCTAATCTACTCCCATTTGCCAGCATTTGGCCCATATCCCTCTATACCCTTTCTATTCATATACTCATCCAGATGCCTCTTAAATGTTGTAATTGTACCAGCCTCCACCACTTCCTTTGGTAGCTCATTCCATACATCTCACCTTGTGTGGAAAAAGTTGCCCCTTAGTTCTCATATCTTTCCCCTCTCAAGCTAAACCTATGCCCTCTAGTTCTGGACTCCTCCACCCCAGGGAAAAGACCTTGTCTATTTGTCCATGCCCCTCAAGATTTTATAAACCTCTCTAAGGTCACCCCTCAGCCTCCAATGCTTAAGGGAAAACAGTTTCAGCCTGTTCGGCCTCTCCCCATTGCTCAAATCCTCCAACACTGACAACATCCTTGGAAAGGGTTCAGAAAAGATTTACAAGTTTCACAACATCCTTTGGATAGGAAGGAGACCAGAACTGCACACAATATTCCAACAGTGGCCTAACCAATGTCCTGTACAGCCGCAACATGACCTCCCAACTCCTGTACTCAATACTCTGACCAATAAAGGGAAGCATACCAAATGCTGTCTTCACTATCATAATCGACCTGCGACTCTACTTTCAAGGCATTATGAATGTGCACTCCAAGGTCTCTTTCTGTTCAGCACTGGGTGGCACAGTACCATAGTCCCAGGTTCGATTCCAGCCTTCAGCGACTATGTGTAGAGTTTGCAAATTTTCCTAGTGTCTGTGTGGGTTTCCTCCGGATGTTCCAGTTTCCTCCTACAGTCCAAAGATGTGCAGGTCAGGTGAATTGGCTATGCTAAATTGCCCATAGTATTAGGTGCATTAGTCAGAGGGTAATGGGTCTGGGTGGGTTACTCTTCAGAGGGTGGTGTGAACTTGTTGGGCTGAAGGGCCTGTTTCCACACTGTAGGGAGTCTAATCAAACACTCCCTAAGACCTTTATCATTAAGTGGATAAGTCCTGCTCAGATTTGTTTTTCCAAAATGCAGCACCTTGCATTTATCTAAATTAAACTCCATCTGCCACCTCAGCTCATTAACCCACCTGATCAACATCCCGTTGTGCTCGGAGGTGATCTTCTTCAATGTCCACTAGACCTCCAATTTTAGTGTCATCTGCAAACTTACTAACCATACGGTGTATGTTCACATCCAAATCATTCACATAAAATGACAAAAGCACTGGATCCAGCACCAATCCTTGTGGGTCACAGGCCTCCAGTCTGAAAAACACCCTCAACTAGCACCGTGTCTTTTATCTTCAAGCCAGTTTTGTATCCAAATGGCCAGTTCTCCCTGAATTTCATGAGATCTAACCTTGCTAACCAGTCTCCCATGAGAAACCTTGTTGAATGCCTTCCATATAGGTCACTTCTACCATTCTGCCCTCTTCAATCCTGAATTTTTGATGAAGTAACAATCAAGTTTGTGACACATTAATCAGTCCTTGCCTCGTGCATGAGAAATAAAGAATCAACATGGCCTTTCCAAATACATGCAAGTCTCTGTCTCTCAGATTTCCCTCCAACAGTGTGCCCACCACTGACGTCAGGCTCACCAGTCTATAGGTCCCTGGCTTCTCCTGACCTTCTTTTGTTAAAAAGTACAGTGTTCGCCAACCTCCTGTCTTCCAGCATCTCTGACTATCAATGATACAAATATCTCACGAGTCCCAGAAATCACTTCCCTAGCTTCCCACAGAGTTCTAGGGTACACCTGTTCAGGTCCTGGGGATTTATCCTCTTTCAAATTTTGCACAAGAGGTTATGGTGACTTTCAACAAAGTAACAGAAATTGATTCCACCTCCCCCTTTGATGCTTGCACCCCTGCAAGTTTATTCCTTCAAGTTATCATCCAATTTCCATCAGAACTGTTTTCATTTCTATTCTCATGAACAAAGTGTTCTTTCTTTGTGCTGAATTAAATTATTCAAGTTACCTGGGAGAAATGCTAAAGGGTAAGGAGAATGATGGGAATATGGAAAATCATCTTTTGAAAATCCTTCTCGATATTGTTTAGGTGCCACTAACATTATATTACTGAGGGGCCAGTAAAAGGGTCCTGCCCAGCTTAATGGGGTAGGCTGCAATAATATTCTATTGTTTTACTTTAAAACCTTTTATCAGAAGTTCTAATTCCAATGGGAATACAGCACTATTTTATTAAGGGAGGGGGTGGAAGGAGAGTGCAAGCTAATTATCAGTCACTTGGCTAAGACTGAGGAGACAGGAGAGGATACTTCTGAGGTTACATCAAAACATCTGAAATTTCTATTGTGCTTCTCAATAAATTCCAATGGCCCAGACATTGGATTGAAAAAGAAAAAAGTACATCAAGGTTTCCAATTATGCAATTCTTTCTCCTGGAGTTACATTACACCTCATTACAGTAAAGTGATATTTCTTCTTGTTTGTACAGTTTTGATTCTTCATAATTGTAGTCTGTGAAACACCCCACCCACTTGCTGGACATATGATTCCCTAGGACTGCATTATAGTAAATGTCACAAGTGTCCAGCTGTCCTACAGTGTAGTGTAATTAACAGGGACTAGGTCTATTGCAAAACAAGTTAAGCATCAAGCCATGCTACCCTGATGCACTACGTAACATAATTGCAAGTAACAACTTTGCTATAGATAGGCTGTGAATTTTACTGTCCAGCGTTCTGTCCAAAGCCCTACTAATCAGAGTAGCTGATCGGCTGCCTCTTAATCTGGCCTACGTTACAATGAACGTCATCTAGGTAGGTGTCTTGTGGCGCAGTGTCAGTACTAGTGCCCCTACCTCTGGCACAGAATGTCTGGGTCAAAATCCCACCTTCCTTGGAGGGATGTGTAATTTCTGAACAGGTTTATTTAAAATAGCAATACAGCAGTGTCTGTACAGATAAATTCAGCCACTGGTCATTTGACAGCAATTTTTATTTGGTTTGAAAACTGGTTTAATATCATTTGTAGATGGATTGCCTTTATTAAAAAAGGATCTTAAATGATTTAAGCAGAAACAAAATCCATGAACTAACTCCTAGTGCCTTCAATGGAGTGTAAGCTCAGTTTAATACAGAACTTGGAATGGGGAAACAGTTCCTCAAACTCTACTGGTGATAAGAAGAAATATTGCTTTCTTGCCAAACAGTGTAACATTGAAATAAACTAAGATTAGGAACAAAGCACATGATAATGCACTTCATAGCTTCTTGAAGCAGCTATTCCCACTGGAAAATGCTGATGAGCAGAAAGTGAGAATGAGTGAAGATCAGCTGACTTACTGTTCAAGTTCAGCACTGCTCCCTTGAGGGGGTAACATGGCACTCTAGCACATGTGATCTTGTCATAAAGTTGAACGTATTCCCCTGGTGTTTGTACCCACAGGAATTATATGCTGTCAAGTGTCCCCTCCAGACCAAGATCAGAAATGTGTAATTACTAAGTCATAGGATCTATTTCTATGCTCTTCGATCCAAGTAGTCCATATGGACTATGTTCCCAAACTAAACCAATACCACCTGCCTGCATTTGGCCCACATCCTTCATACATTTTCCTATTCCAAAATGTCTTTTGAACATTGTAACTCCAGCTGAATTTAACAACTACTGTATATATTTTTTAAAAATGTGCCTGATGTCCTTAAAACTTTCTCCTCTCACCTTAAAAATATGCTCCCTGAGTCTGGAGACCCCTGGGGAAGAGACCTTTGCTATTTACCTTATCTGTGCCTCTCACGATTTTAAGTTTCTATAAAAGGTCTTCCCTCAACCTCCTACATTCCAGTGAAAAGTCTCAGCTGATTCCTGGCAACATCCAGGTTCAAAAAGCCATTTACCTTCTCCCATTTAATCCCATCCTTCCTATAACAGTGACTAGAACTGCACACAGTACTCTAAGAGGCCTCCTCAGTACTTATTTAATCAATTAATTTCTTCAGTTAATACAGCCTAGTAATTTGAGAAAAAAAAAATCCAAAAGGGAAGGAATCCTTTTGAAATTAGCCTTGTTGCAAGTAGTCAAAAAGGTAAGTGAAATAAAGGGAGATACTTCATCCTCCTTACCCAAGAGCTTACAGTTTGGGTATTTTGTCAGTGTCTGGTTGTAACTATTTTGAGAATTAAAATATTCTGTCTTTCAAAACAGTTGAAGGTTTAGCAAAGCATTTTGGTTTGAATTTCAGCCAAAAGACAGGAAATGAAAAATTGAAGAGGTGGTCAACTGTACACCGTTGGAAACTGAAGACAGAAGGAGAAGAAGGATTTTAACTGGAGCAGTGTAAATTAAAATTCTAAGCAAAACCAAAGAGGAGTGCGCTTCAGGAAAGCAGCAGTCTGAACCAAAATGACTCCTGTGTCCTATGTAGACATTACTAGCTCAGACTACAGTAAACTTGGTTTACTTAATTCAAGTTTTTGAGAAGGCAGAAGTTATTTTTCTCTCTAGTGGTAGAAAAACAGTTGAAGTGGCCAGTTCCAACATTAGCCCTTTGTATGACAGAGTAAGTGCTCAGGGAAAGTGCACAAAGTTTGCTGCTACTTGTCAGAAGAAAGTGCCATTCATTCAGAGACAGATTTTTTTTTAAAAAACAAAAATCAATGCATCTCAGTTAATACCACAGGTATCCAGTTAAGCATTCGATACCCTCAGGAAACAACCTGTAACAGATCTGTGGAATTTGAAAGGCTTAAACTTGCTTGATCATTGGGTACAGACACTTAAGAGAAGAGAAATGACTTAAAATAAACTGAAATAATTCTCCTGAAGTTTAAAAACTCCATCCCTGTCTGAACAGGAAGTGATTGTGTACAGGTATGCAGATACACTGACTATTATCTGATCCACAACCCTTGTTCCAGAAGAAACCATCCCCTGGTCAGCACCTAACCAACTGGAAAAGGGGATAGAGTGAGAGAGTGAGCGAGCGAGCGTGAGTGCGAGAGAAAAACTGGGCACCCATGGGAGAGGGGTTAGTATGTGGGTGCTCTCCTCTGGACAGAAAGGGTACTGCGGAGATGTAGAGGTGAGGCAAAGAAACCCCTTTTTTAACTGAAGAAAAAGTAGAGCATATCCCATGCCGAGTACTGGAGGCTAGGGGAAAAGCTAGTGAGATTTATAGTGACATGTACATTCCATACAAAGAAACGGACAAATGGATAATGGTCTCCCATTGCCACAGAACTGGAGGATGATGGTAGCTAATGAGGATCTTTGGTGGAAGACTGGACATGCCCACATTGGTGTTTCCTACCACTGAGCTAATTGATTACCGCAATACTAACAAATTTCATCTACATAATCTATACTACTTAGGTATAGAAGAGTGAACACGCTGAAGGCGGCTGCTCAATAGCTTAGAGAGACCAGGCTGCACCACCCTAACTCTACTTGCTGTGGAGTGACAGAGGGATGGTACCCAAACTGGCAGCTGTTTGGATGTTGAGAAAGAGGTAAAAAGATACCATTGCTGATCAGTGAAAACAGAAGGTTTTAAAATAAAAAGGCAACAATGCAATATTTGGTGTAGACAAAAAACAGTGTGGCTGTGAAAGTTGCTGGAGAAAGTTTTGGTTCTCTAGTTTATATCCAGTTATTGAATTCTTGAAAGTTCTGCAAGACACTGATACAAGTCTCCAGTGGTCTACAGAAGCTATTTGCATGGGCCGATGACTTCAGAATTCAAGCATGTTATACGGTCAGTGAACAATTCAATATCCGCCGACTGAAAATTTAGCAAACCATCATTTGGAACTGCTCAAGTGAACCAGACAGTTGAAATGACTTAAAAAAAAAGTAACTATTTGACCTTAGTGTGGGCAGTGATCAAAGAGGATTCAGTTTAAAATCAGATATTAAATTGTTTTGTTTTTAAGCTTATCTCTGCTAAAGTTACAGTTCAAAAATAAAGTTATAAGCCTGGTGTCTGATATTGGTTATTCATTCATAAAGGCTGGTCAAGAAGAATTGGGCAAATGAGGGTCACCAAATTTTTTAGTTTCTCAATCTCCAGCGTTAGCAAGTCTATCTCACTGTTGTACCGAGAGCCCTCCTATGCTAACAAACAGAACTTCAAAGAAGAGTCTTCAGAAAAAAAACCAGGGCAGAGGAAAGAAACAAAAGTGAAAAAAAAAAATGTTTCTGTACTTCTACAATCATTGCCTTGATAAGGGAAACTCTTTATATGATCTTATACAGCAAGGTGATTTCATCCATCTGTTCCATACTAGTACTCTTGCATCATCATTGGAGGCAGCCTGAGAATCTCCATTAATACCTTTAGAAAGGTCTCCACTATGAAGAAAGAAAACCTGTCAAGTGTTAGAAGCATTCTGAAATACTTCCTGTGAAGTTCTTAAACTAGAGATGCTAGATGTAAAGTACATTCATTAGACTTGTTGAGAAATCAGCTAAGGTAGTTGTTAAGCCTGTGCTCAGCACAAACCATCTTCCAAAACTTGCTGCTCTGGGTGTGGTCAAATTCTTTCTGGTGGCTACACATTTGCAAGCACACCATTTAAATTAAACTAAGAGAAAGCTAGCTACCAAATCTGTCCTTATTACTGCTTTCAAAAAAGAATGCAGAGAAACAAATTTTTAAAAAAGGACCACAACAAACATGAAAGCAAACATTTCTGCTCTGCAAATCATTTTGATTACATCAATAGAATTGTTTTGGAGCAATTAATGTCCATTTGCAAGTATTCATTATCATCATGGATACTTAAAACAGCTATGCTCTATTCAATAGTGTCCCAGTAATAGAAACTGGAAGCTATTTGCAAACTACACAAATCTTACATTTAAGACTAAATTTCCCTCCCCACTAATAAAAATAATTTAACCATTTTGAATTATTGCACTCCCCCAAACTACCTCAACCTGCTTTATACACAGTGCCTTTACAGCATGAAATAAATCAAAGAATTTTGTGGTTACACAACCAAGTTAAATACCAGTCTACATGAGGACAGAAGCAAGGTTGCAAATGCCACCTTGAAAAAGCTGGAAAACAGATTTAGGGAAGTAACTCTGAGTTTATGGACAAGGAGTTTGATTTCTGCCATCAATGACTGTGATTAAAATGGAGGTTGCACAAGGCACAGGACTAATCCTAAACTCGGGGCGATGAGCTATGAAAAAGGACAGAAACAAAATGTTTAAGAACTTTGGGATAATAGCTGCTTAAAGTGGAGGATTCTCTGGGGAAGGGGTTGTTTTCTAAGAAACATGTCAGCTTATTTTTGTCTTCAAAATCTGACTGCAAGGAGAAAAAGAATGGTTTTTAAACAAACCAGGATGTACCACAATGCCTGAATAAGAGTTCACAATATGTATTTCATTCCTTGCTGTGAAACCATGTAGATATGGGTTCCTTCAATCTGCACATGATCAGGAGCGTGAACGGGTTGGAACTAGATATTAGTTTGAGAGAAATGGACGCAGAAAAAGACACAGAAGTATGGGCTGATGTTCTCACCAGAAGTAACTGCCAGTTCTCTTCAGTTTTAAAATTTAAACAGTTTTTAATTTAAGAAAACCAGTTGTCTTTCCTGCAGCAGTTACTATGAGCTACAACTTTTAATCTGATAGATCCAACATTTTCCAGGTAATGCTCTGTACTTGTTACCAGTTAGTAGAAGCTTCCAGAGGAAGATAATTGAAGGCAAAGGACCTAGCTAGTCAAAATCAGATCATGAACATCAACTGGGAAGCAAAGATCAATAAGACGTTTATGTACAAGGGGGAGGGGTTTATGAAGTGGATCAGAGCTTTATTTAGTAATGTCATACAGAATGTTTAAGTTTACTTGTAGTTCTAGTTTAATTATTTAGAATAAATAAATAGTTTAATATAGAAACCAGATTCCATGCTATCAATTTCAGTCTGAAACAATGATAAATTGGGGTCCTATGCATAAATTTTCAAAAATGTTTTGGAATGACTCCAATAGGGAGTCACTTTGTGGTACAGTACCATTGTTTATTTTAAACAGATGCATGCTGTAAGCAACTGGAAAACACTGCGTGTGCCTTTCATTTGTTATATTGTTCTTTGAAATAATGTGAGGCTTCTGCCCGCAGAGGAGTAGGAAAGCACAGGACTGTAGGGGTACAAAATACTAAGCAGATTATTTTTAAAGTAGACCAAATTTAGGTGAGCAATGAGATCAAAGGATTGTATGATTGGAGGAGATTGTAGATCAGGCTTGACAGGTGATTGGGACGTGAAAGTTAGGAGTTAGACAGTTTTGGAGAACAAGTTTATCAAAAGATAAAAGGGTCATCCGGACGAGCTTTAGAAGGTTTTGGCTGGAATAACAGCAGCACGAACATTGTGTAACAGGCAAACTGAGGTAGAAACAAAATCAAATGATATTACTAAAATAGGAGAAGGTTTTGGTAATGATACACATGTGGTTGAAAACTCATGCAAGGTCACAAATGATACCAAACTAGTATTTAAAAAACATAGTTAACCTGCTGTTGAAGAAGATTCATTTGCAAATACATTTCTTCAGTTTTCTTCCTCAGCTTCTCATTTTCTGCTTGAGTACGCTGTCGGTCTTTGCGTTCTGTCTTATAGTCTGATTCATAAAGCTTGGTCTACATTTCAGAAAATTAGGATTCTCATTTTACACCAATTGGAGATGAAATCAAGATTAATTTGTCAGTTATCAAAGGTCAACAAATGCAAGATGCACAGGCACTTAAAAAAAAGTCCTAATATAGTATGAAGTTCACACATTTCTTAGGCGAAAAACTGAGGACGGCAGATGCTGGAATCTAAACTACACATTTCTTGCCAGACTGGGGGAAAAACAAAAGTAGTAATATCCAGAACCTCCACCCAGATCTGAAAGATCTTTTGATTCTTTTCTGATCAAATCATTGGACAGGCAAATAAAAGAATTTAATACTGGCTTGAACCCTCCACAAGATTAAAGCTGGCACCATGTCTCAGGAAGATTAATGGTAAAAATCAGACCTTAGGCCTGCACATCAAGTAGGTAGATTTTGGGATATCCTTATCTGATTGGATAATTGAAGGTTGCTTCATCATAATAGGAGTGGTCTAAAAACTGGGAGAATGAAACAGTTGGCAAGGAAGTAGAAATGGGAGGTTAATTGGCTTCCACACTATCAAAGATCTTTCATGTTGTTCTCCTCACTTTTGCTGGTCTATAAATCATCTAACCTTTCCAACTTCTGATTAAGCAAAGAAAGAAACATCCTGAAACACTGGGCAGAATCTTATCAGCAGCTTTGGTGGTGGACAGACTCCAATCTACAGGTAACTTATTTTTTAAAAAAAAAATATCACTAACAGAATGTGAACAGTGCTGACTGGGCCAACATTTATTACTCATCCCTAGTTGCTTTAGATGTGGTTAGCTGCCTACAAGAACCATTGCAGTCCATTTGGTGCCAGTAGGTTTCCAGCAGTATCAGCCAGTGAGTGAAAACAAAATCAGTGATATAGTCCCACGTCAGGATGGTGAGTGGCTTGAAGGGAAAACCTGGCAGGACCCCTATGACAGTCTCGGAGCACCAGACTTGGGGAGCAAAGAGGCCCTCATTATTTAAGTTTTCACTCCCAAACTGAGCGTATGGACTGTTCTTTTCCACGCTATTAGCCTCGTAGCTCAGACTACAAATTGCTTAAAAAAGATTTCTGATCTGTTTAAAGGACGGCTTCACCTTGAAGCATCCACACGTTCTCTTGTATATGCAGCAGTGTATATTGAGCTTCAGGTAGAACATGAATCGCCTACCACTTATAGTTCAAGGGTATATCTAGCGGCAATCCAATTGCTAGTGCTTAAGAGGGGCCATTTGGTCCATCAAGTCTGTACTGGACGTCTTAGTTACCACCTCCAATAAAAATATTCTTGTATGTATCCACTGGGGTCTGGGCAAATTGTGATGACTGTAGATACTGGAAAGTCAGTTGATAAAATGTGGAGCTGGAAAAAGCACAGCAGGTCAAGCAGCTTCTGAGGAGCAAGACAGCAGGAAAATCAGAGTTAAAAAAGGTGGAATTGTTGCAAGGTTTGTAGCTCAGGTTGAGGTTTAGGCTGTAGGTTTGATATCCAGACATTTCATTACCTGGCTAGGTAACATCAGTGGCGACCTCCAAGTGAAGCGAAGCGGTTGCCTCCTGCTTTCTATTTATATCTTTCTCCTGGATGGGGTTCATGGTGATGTCATTTCCTGTTCGTTTTCCTGGCTAGGTAACATCAGTGGCGACCTCCAAGTGAAGCGAAACGGTTGCCTCCTGCTTTCTATTTATATCTTTCTCCTGGATGGGGTTCATGGTGATGTCATTTCCTGTTCGTTTTGAGGGGTTGATATATCTAGATACCTCTATGTGTTTGTTTATGGAGTTGTGGTTGGAGTACCAGGCCTCTAGGAATTCTCTGGCATGTCTTTGCTTAGCCTGTCTCAGCTTAGGTGTGTTGTCCCAGTCGAAATGGTGGTTTTTCTCATCTGTGTGTAGGGAGAGAGGGTCGTGTCTTTTTGTGGCTAGCTGGTGTTAGTGTATCCTGGCGGCTAACTTTCACCCTGTTTGTCCTACGTAGTGTTTGTGGCAGCTCTTGCATGGAATTTTGTAGAGGACGTTGGTTTTGTCCATGGGTTGTATTGGGTCTTTTAAAGTTTTAGTTTTTGTTTGAGAGTGTTGGTGGGTTTGTCATTCCATGCAAGGACTGCCACAAACACTACGTAGGACAAACAGGAAGTTAGTCAGTCACCAGGATACACGAACACCAGCTAGCCACAAAAAGACAAAACCCTCTCCCTCGTAGCCCTACATGGATGAAAAAAAAACACCATTTCGACTGGGACAATACATCTATCCTGGGACAGGCTAAGCAAAGACATGCCAGAGAATTCCTAGAGGCCTGGCACTCCAACCGCAACGCCATTAACAAACACAGATCTAGATACTATCAACCCCTCAGAAAACGAGCAGGAAATGACATCACCACAAACCCCAGGAACCCCATCCAGGACAAACATAAATAGAAAGCAGGAGACAACAGCTTCGCTTCACTTGGAGGTCCCCACTGATGATGTTACCTAGCCAGGTAATGAAACGTCTGGATATCAAACCTACAGCTCAGCAAGCAAACCCACACCCTAAAGGTGGAATTGTTTTTTGGAAGATTTGGGAGGTTGGCATCAAAACTGGGCCCAAGCCCCAAAACATTGACCCTCCTGCTCCTCAGAAGCTGCTAGACCTGCTGTGCTTTTTCCAGCTCCACATTTTTATCAACTCCATTGGGTCTTGGGCCCACTTTTGATGCCAACCTCTCAAAAGGAAATGCCACCTTTTAACTCTGATTTTCTCCCTCCACAGATCTTAGTTAACTGCAATCAAGTAACATTCACCACAAATTTAAATTTAAAAGATTTGAAGGAGAGAGAGATTACTGCTTACCTGACACACGAGAGCAAGCATTTGGTCCTGAAGCTCTTTGCACTCTTTTTCAGAGACTCCATTTTTGGTTGGATGTCGGGCTGCTTCTGCCTTAATCAGTCTGCACTGACTGTGGTCCCTTGGTTTCTCCGAGATTTGAACACGTTTTGGGGAAGAGGGTGTTATGTCTTTATGTTCTGACCGTGACTGGGGATAGGTGTAATTTGATTTCTCATTGTGTGGAATTGGTCTCCATGGTTCATCTTCCTGAACAATGATACAAAGTATTTTCAGATAATACAGACACCACCATAGTTTTCACATCATACCCTGACTGCAGCGAATTCAGATTCGATGTTACTATTCCACTGCATTGCCATGTAATATTAAAAAGACAAATTTTCAAAAGGAACTTAGTTTGCATTGTTTATAAATGAATACAAGCAGACACATGACAAAAGAACATAAATTAGACATAGTTCTTGGATGTTATCGGAAAACAGATAACACTTAAGTTTCTACGGCTGGCAATATCGTGCCTGCAGACTAATGATATTGGAATATACCTCCTACCACAGATGCATAACATCTTAATTCTCTCTGGTGAAATGATAAATTTACAAACACACAAAGAATGACTTGGACTAACTTTTGACTCTTTTGATGTCAAAAGAGTAACAGAGTGAAGAGTCTGGGACGGGTGCATTTCCCACAGGGCCATGGCCCATTTTGGAGGGAAGAAGAAAATTTGATCCATCTAGACCCCAGTTCGTCTAACACCTTGGCAACATTCTCCTCTGCAGTACCTCTGCTTTCTGAAAAAAAACTCAACTTCACTTGTTCATCTTTTGACATTTCCCTTCTGACTTGACTCATGTTTCCATTTCTGGGGATAGGCTATCTGCCAATATTCATTCCAAGCCTACCAACTTCCATTACCCAGCTCCATTTCTACCACCTTCAGTATGACATCATCACATACCAAACAACATCTCCTTTGCTTTTAAAAAATCCTTCCCTCCAGGACAACACACCACCTCCCCCCTCACTTTCCAATGTACTAAACAGTTCAAGTAGGTGAAGTAGAGATTTACTTGAACTTTGTTCAATCTAGGGTACTTTGCTGCTTGTAATATGGTCTCCTCTACATTGAAACCAAATACAGACTGACTAACTGCTTGTTGAATAGCTTTGCTCAGTTCATAAACATCACCCCAACATTCCATTTGCTTGCCAGTTTACATTTCTACCACAGTTCTGCAGCATTGTTCCATTGTCAGCTAACGTAAGGTAGAGGACCAGCATCTCATTTTCCACTTAGGGACTTTACAACCTCCTAGACTCCGAACTCAACAACAACTTCAGATCATGAATTCTGTCCCACATTTTCATTACCCACTCCGAAGTGTCTAGCTTTCCTCTCAGCATTACTGACCTCTATTTTGCTGTGGGCATATACTCTGGATTCACAACCTTTCTCTCCAACTACAACTAATCTCTAGTTCTGTGCCACCTTCCATTGAACGAATGTTCAATGACAATGTGGCCTGCTGTATGGAATCCATCACTTTTCCACCCTCAGCACAAAATAAGTTATTACTGGACTCAAAACATTAACTGTTTCTCTTCCCACAGATGCTGCCAGACCTGTTGAGTTTCTTCAGCACACATACTTTTACAGTGAGATGCTCTGAGTACAAACCAACCAGGGTATCAACTGTTAAAAGAAATGGATTTGTCTTCAAAATGGTAAAGGTCCATTGAATGTATATTACAAGATGGTTTTGGTTGTAACTACTCAGCACTTCATGTTGGTTTCTGGATGAGCTGCAGAAGTCAAATTATAAATACATCCTCCAGCAGATACTCTTACTCTCAGGTTGGAGAAGGAAACATGACAGTTGTCCAGGAAGTGAGCACAGAGCACTAAGTTACATTTCCTGTGGTCTCAGTTCAACTGTACATCATAGGGAGTAGAAAGCTTTTATATGAAGGAATTGAGCTGACTAGTCCCTTGTGCCAATGTCATCACCCAGGGAACCAATGAATGGCTCTCTTTGACAGCTGAAAGAGGTATCTATGACCTACATCTGCAGGATGCCACCCATGTTCACAGGTGATAGAGTACTCCAGATACAGAAGAATCCAATGCCATGGTGACCTGAACAACTGCTATTTGGGGTCTGTTGTAGGGTCCTTGAGATTTAATTTTAGAGAATGAACATTGCCTGGATAAGTCATATGTTAGCCTCCTTCAAATGATAATGTGCTAACTTGAACTGTTTTAACTGATGTATCAGGTGGCACTATCCATCACTTGCTGTCCTCCCCTTTACCAGCTTCTCCTCCCTACTCTTCTCAATGTCTGTGTAATCTGTTCCCATCTCATTTCCTTTATTTGTTGCTTGTTCTTTCAAGCAGGCTTCCTTTTTCAGCATCAGATATTAGTAAAACTCCAGTTTCATATCATACTCAAAAGGAATGACTAAATCAGAAATATGAACTACTTAGTGTAATTGAAAACATTTCTGCTACCAGATGGGGAAAAACTTAACTGCTGAGTGATGCATTTTGTAGCATCCATGACTTCCCTCCCTCTTCTAAACAGCTGCACCTTCGAGTTAACTTTGACACAAGTATAGTTAAAAGTCTACAAGTCCCCATTTTTGGCACCATCTTGGGTACAAATATATCCAAGTACTGATTCTTAGGAGCAAGAGTAGAAAAAAAAGGAATCAAAAATTCAGAATGACAGTACTTCCATCCCAGTCCACACTAGCACCCAGCCTGTTGACTACAAAAGTAATTTTTAAAAATTACATAAACTCTATTTATTTACCTTCTGAACAAGGGATCTAAACAAATCCAGGGTGTTTGCAAGGTCTTGTAGCCAGAGGTCCTCGCTCTGGGCACCACAGCAGGGTTTATCACCTTGGAGGTACTCAAATTAATGCCATCTATTTCACAACGTTCCAATACATACCTTCATGTGAGCTTGCCGCCTATTGTAATTCCAGCCAGGAATGTAACTGAGCTGCATACCATAGGACAGGAAACATCATTTGAAATTGCTCGCTGAGGATGGCTTAGCTAGATGGAATTGATGGTATGAGGGACTCCCCATCCTACAATTTACACATTACTTTGTAACAAGAGATGATATTGTTAAGCTCATCTTTGTTGCAAACTAAAAATATGGAACTATAACTAAATTGAGGCATTAAGTGAAACAATTTAATTTTACACCTACTTCTTAAAGGTGTTTCTTAAAAAAAAACTGCACAGTGGAGATGGGCTTTTGAAACAAACATTCAAAATAGGATTAAGTGAGGTTTAGATTCTAGTTCCACTAACAGCAGAGGTTTAGACAGTTGAACACTGCAATCAAATTCAAGCTTTAAAATTAACCTGATTAGAATATATCGGACTAACCTGAGTACAAAGATATACTTGCATCACAAAAGGCAACAAAAAGGGAACAGTTTGCAGAGATGCAAGCATTACAGTGTACAGGCAAACGTATTGATCGAGTTGATTCATGATTTTTGTTTTACAGGCAAGGTAAATGCAGAGCAATGGTGCTTCAACTAAGATGGCTCTGATTACAAATTTAAACAGTGAAATTGTTACAATGCCTATTAATAGAAGTAAAATATTCACTCTGCACTAAATGTTTGGCAAGAGAACACAAGTCATCGAGAATAACTATTGAAAGAAAGTTAAAAATCACAACACCGGGTTATAGTCCAACAGGTTTAATTGGAAGCACACTAGCTTTCGGAGCGACGCTCCTTCATCAGGTGATTGTCAAGGAGCGTCGCTCTGAAAGCTAGTGAGCTTCCAATTAAACCTGTTGGACTATAACCCGGTGTTGTGTGATTTTTATTTCTTTCAATAGTTATTCTCGATGACTTGTGTTCTCTTGCCAAACATTTAGTGCAGAGTGAATATTTTACTTCTATTAATAGGCATTGTAACAATTTCACTGTTTAAATTTGTAATCAGAGCCATCTTAGTTGAAGCACCATTGCTCTGCATTTACCTTGCCTGTAAAACAAAAATCATGAATCAACTCGATCAATACGTTTGCCTGTACACTGTAATGCTTGCATCTCTGCAAACTGTTCCCTTTTTGTTGCCTTTTGTGATGCAAGTATATCTTTGTACTCAGGTTAGTCCGATATATTCTAATCAGGTTAATTTTAAAGCTTGAATTTGATTGCAGTGTTCAACTGTCTAAACCTCTGCTGTTAGTGGAACTAGAATCTAAACCTCACTTAATCCTATTTTGAATGTTTGTTTCAAAAGCCCATCTCCACTGTGCAGTTTTTTTTTTTAAGAAACACCTTTAGGAAGTAGGTGTAAAATTAAATTGTTTCACTTAATGCCTCAATTTAGTTATAGTTCCATATTTTTAGTTTGCAACAAAGATGAGCTTAACAATATCATCTCTTGTTACAAAGTAATGTGTAAATTGTAGGATGGGGAGTCCCTCATACCATCAATTCCATCTAGCTAAGCCATCCTCAGCGAGCAATTTCAAATGATGTTTCCTGTCCTATGGTATGCAGCTCAGTTACATTCCTGGCTGGAATTACAATAGGCGGCAAGCTCACATGAAGGTATGTATTGGAACGTTGTGAAATAGATGGCATTAATTTGAGTACCTCCAAGGTGATAAACCCTGCTGTGGTGCCCAGAGCGAGGACCTCTGGCTACAAGACCTTGCAAACACCCTGGATTTGTTTAGATCCCTTGTTCAGAAGGTAAATAAATAGAGTTTATGTAATTTTTAAAAATTACTTTTGTAGTCAACAGGCTGGGTGCTAGTGTGGACTGGGATGGAAGTACTGTCATTCTGAATTTTTGATTCCTTTTTTTTCTACTCTTGCTCCTAAGAATCAGTACTTGGATATATTTGTACCCAAGATGGTGCCAAAAATGGGGACTTGTAGACTTTTAACTATACTTGTGTCAAAGTTAACTCGAAGGTGCAGCTGTTTAGAAGAGGGAGGGAAGTCATGGATGCTACAAAATGCATCACTCAGCAGTTAAGTTTTTCCCCATCTGGTAGCAGAAATGTTTTCAATTACACTAAGTAGTTCATATTTCTGATTTAGTCATTCCTTTTGAGTATGATATGAAACTGGAGTTTTACTAATATCTGATGCTGAAAAAGGAAGCCTGCTTGAAAGAACAAGCAACAAATAAAGGAAATGAGATGGGAACAGATTACACAGACATTGAGAAGAGTAGGGAGGAGAAGCTGGTAAAGGGGAGGACAGCAAGTGATGGATAGTGCCACCTGATACATCAGTTAAAACAGTTCAAGTTAGCACATTATCATTTGAAGGAGGCTAACATATGACTTATCCAGGCAATGTTCATTCTCTAAAATTAAATCTCAAGGACCCTACAACAGACCCCAAATAGCAGTTGTTCAGGTCACCATGGCATTGGATTCTTCTGTATCTGGAGTACTCTATCACCTGTGAACATGGGTGGCATCCTGCAGATGTAGGTCATAGATACCTCTTTCAGCTGTCAAAGAGAGCCATTCATTGGTTCCCTGGGTGATGACATTGGCACAAGGGACTAGTCAGCTCAATTCCTTCATATAAAAGCTTTCTACTCCCTATGATGTACAGTTGAACTGAGACCACAGGAAATGTAACTTAGTGCTCTGTGCTCACTTCCTGGACAACTGTCATGTTTCCTTCTCCAACCTGAGAGTAAGAGTATCTGCTGGAGGATGTATTTATAATTTGACTTCTGCAGCTCATCCAGAAACCAACATGAAGTGCTGAGTAGTTACAACCAAAACCATCTTGTAATACACATTCAATGGACCTTTACCATTTTGAAGACAAATCCATTTCTTTTAACAGTTGATACCCTGGTTGGTTTGTACTCCGAGCATCTCACTGTAAAAGTATGTGTGCTGAAGAAACTCAACAGGTCTGGCAGCATCTGTGGGAAGAGAAACAGTTAATGTTTTGAGTCCAGTAATAACTTATTTTGTGCTGAGGGTGGAAAAGTGATGGATTCCATACAGCAGGCCACATTGTCATTGAACATTCGTTCAATGGAAGGTGGCACAGAACTAGAGATTAGTTGTAGTTGGAGAGAAAGGTTGTGAATCCAGAGTATATGCCCACAGCAAAATAGAGGTCAGTAATGCTGAGAGGAAAGCTAGACACTTCGGAGTGGGTAATGAAAATGTGGGACAGAATTCATGATCTGAAGTTGTTGTTGAGTTCTGAGTCTAGGAGGTTGTAAAGTCCCTAAGTGGAAAATGAGATGCTGGTCCTCTACCTTACGTTAGCTGACAATGGAACAATGCTGCAGAACTGTGGTAGAAATGTAAACTGGCAAGCAAATGGAATGTTGGGGTGATGTTTATGAACTGAGCAAAGCTATTCAACAAGCAGTTAGTCAGTCTGTATTTGGTTTCAATGTAGAGGAGACCATATTACAAGCAGCAAAGTACCCTAGATTGAACAAAGTTCAAGTAAATCTCTACTTCACCTACTTGAACTGTTTAGTACATTGGAAAGTGAGGGGGGAGGTGGTGTGTTGTCCTGGAGGGAAGGATTTTTTAAAAGCAAAGGAGATGTTGTTTGGTATGTGATGATGTCATACTGAAGGTGGTAGAAATGGAGCTGGGTAATGGAAGTTGGTAGGCTTGGAATGAATATTGGCAGATAGCCTATCCCCAGAAATGGAAACATGAGTCAAGTCAGAAGGGAAATGTCAAAAGATGAACAAGTGAAGTTGAGTTTTTTTTCAGAAAGCAGAGGTACTGCAGAGGAGAATGTTGCCAAGGTGTTAGACGAACTGGGGTCTAGATGGATCAAATTTTCTTCTTCCCTCCAAAATGGGCCATGGCCCTGTGGGAAATGCACCCGTCCCAGACTCTTCACTCTGTTACTCTTTTGACATCAAAAGAGTCAAAAGTTAGTCCAAGTCATTCTTTGTGTGTTTGTAAATTTATCATTTCACCAGAGAGAATTAAGATGTTATGCATCTGTGGTAGGAGGTATATTCCAATATCATTAGTCTGCAGGCACGATATTGCCAGCCGTAGAAACTTAAGTGTTATCTGTTTTCCGATAACATCCAAGAACTATGTCTAATTTATGTTCTTTTGTCATGTGTCTGCTTGTATTCATTTATAAACAATGCAAACTAAGTTCCTTTTGAAAATTTGTCTTTTTAATATTACATGGCAATGCAGTGGAATAGTAACATCGAATCTGAATTCGCTGCAGTCAGGGTATGATGTGAAAACTATGGTGGTGTCTGTATTATCTGAAAATACTTTGTATCATTGTTCAGGAAGATGAACCATGGAGACCAATTCCACACAATGAGAAATCAAATTACACCTATCCCCAGTCACGGTCAGAACATAAAGACATAACACCCTCTTCCCCAAAACGTGTTCAAATCTCGGAGAAACCAAGGGACCACAGTCAGTGCAGACTGATTAAGGCAGAAGCAGCCCGACATCCAACCAAAAATGGAGTCTCTGAAAAAGAGTGCAAAGAGCTTCAGGACCAAATGCTTGCTCTCGTGTGTCAGGTAAGCAGTAATCTCTCTCTCCTTCAAATCTTTTAAATTTAAATTTGTGGTGAATGTTACTTGATTGCAGTTAACTAAGATCTGTGGAGGGAGAAAATCAGAGTTAAAAGGTGGCATTTCCTTTTGAGAGGTTGGCATCAAAAGTGGGCCCAAGACCCAATGGAGTTGATAAAAATGTGGAGCTGGAAAAAGCACAGCAGGTCTAGCAGCTTCTGAGGAGCAGGAGGGTCAATGTTTTGGGGCTTGGGCCCAGTTTTGATGCCAACCTCCCAAATCTTCCAAAAAACAATTCCACCTTTAGGGTGTAGGTTTGCTTGCTGAGCTGTAGGTTTGATATCCAGACGTTTCATTACCTGGCTAGGTAACATCATCAGTGGGGACCTCCAAGTGAAGCGAAGCTGTTGTCTCCTGCTTTCTATTTATGTTTGTCCTGGATGGGGTTCCTGGGGTTTGTGGTGATGTCATTTCCTGCTCGTTTTCTGAGGGGTTGATAGTATCTAGATCTGTGTTTGTTAATGGCGTTGCGGTTGGAGTGCCAGGCCTCTAGGAATTCTCTGGCATGTCTTTGCTTAGCCTGTCCCAGGATAGATGTATTGTCCCAGTCGAAATGGTGTTTTTTTTTCATCCATGTAGGGCTACGAGGGAGAGGGTTTTGTCTTTTTGTGGCTAGCTGGTGTTCGTGTATCCTGGTGACTGACTAACTTCCTGTTTGTCCTACGTAGTGTTTGTGGCAGTCCTTGCATGGAATGACAAACCCACCAACACTCTCAAACAAAAACTAAAACTTTAAAAGACCCAATACAACCCATGGACAAAACCAACATCCTCTACAAAATTCCATGCAAGAGCTGCCACAAACACTACGTAGGACAAACAGGGTGAAAGTTAGCCGCCAGGATACACTAACACCAGCTAGCCACAAAAAGACAAAACCCTCTCCCTCGTAGCCCTACATGGATGAAAAAAAAACACCATTTCGACTGGGACAATACATCTATCCTGGGACAGGCTAAGCAAAGACATGCCAGAGAATTCCTAGAGGCCTGGCACTCCAACCGCAACGCCATTAACAAACACAGATCTAGATACTATCAACCCCTCAGAAAACGAGCAGGAAATGACATCACCACAAACCCCAGGAACCCCATCCAGGACAAACATAAATAGAAAGCAGGAGACAACAGCTTCGCTTCACTTGGAGGTCCCCACTGATGATGTTACCTAGCCAGGTAATGAAACGTCTGGATATCAAACCTACAGCTCAGCAAGCAAACCTACACCCTAAAGGTGGAATTGTTTTTTGGAAGATTTGGGAGGTTGGCATCAAAACTGGGCCCAAGCCCCAAAACATTGACCCTCCTGCTCCTCAGAAGCTGCTAGACCTGCTGTGCTTTTTCCAGCTCCACATTTTTATCAACTCCATTGGGTCTTGGGCCCACTTTTGATGCCAACCTCTCAAAAGGAAATGCCACCTTTTAACTCTGATTTTCTCCCTCCACAGATCTTAGTTAACTGCAATCAAGTAACATTCACCACAAATTTAAATTTAAAAGATTTGAAGGAGAGAGAGATTACTGCTTACCTGACACACGAGAGCAAGCATTTGGTCCTGAAGCTCTTTGCACTCTTTTTCAGAGACTCCATTTTTGGTTGGATGTCGGGCTGCTTCTGCCTTAATCAGTCTGCACTGACTGTGGTCCCTTGGTTTCTCCGAGATTTGAACACGTTTTGGGGAAGAGGGTGTTATGTCTTTATGTTCTGACCGTGACTGGGGATAGGTGTAATTTGATTTCTCATTGTGTGGAATTGGTCTCCATGGTTCATCTTCCTGAACAATGATACAAAGTATTTTCAGATAATACAGACACCACCATAGTTTTCACATCATACCCTGACTGCAGCGAATTCAGATTCGATGTTACTATTCCACTGCATTGCCATGTAATATTAAAAAGACAAATTTTCAAAAGGAACTTAGTTTGCATTGTTTATAAATGAATACAAGCAGACACATGACAAAAGAACATAAATTAGACATAGTTCTTGGATGTTATCGGAAAACAGATAACACTTAAGTTTCTACGGCTGGCAATATCGTGCCTGCAGACTAATGATATTGGAATATACCTCCTACCACAGATGCATAACATCTTAATTCTCTCTGGTGAAATGATAAATTTACAAACACACAAAGAATGACTTGGACTAACTTTTGACTCTTTTGATGTCAAAAGAGTAACAGAGTGAAGAGTCTGGGACGGGTGCATTTCCCACAGGGCCATGGCCCATTTTGGAGGGAAGAAGAAAATTTGATCCATCTAGACCCCAGTTCGTCTAACACCTTGGCAACATTCTCCTCTGCAGTACCTCTGCTTTCTGAAAAAAAAACTCAACTTCACTTGTTCATCTTTTGACATTTCCCTTCTGACTTGACTCATGTTTCCATTTCTGGGGATAGGCTATCTGCCAATATTCATTCCAAGCCTACCAACTTCCATTACCCAGCTCCATTTCTACCACCTTCAGTATGACATCATCACATACCAAACAACATCTCCTTTGCTTTTAAAAAATCCTTCCCTCCAGGACAACACACCACCTCCCCCCTCACTTTCCAATGTACTAAACAGTTCAAGTAGGTGAAGTAGAGATTTACTTGAACTTTGTTCAATCTAGGGTACTTTGCTGCTTGTAATATGGTCTCCTCTACATTGAAACCAAATACGGACTGACTAACTGCTTGTTGAATAGCTTTGCTCAGTTCATAAACATCACCCCAACATTCCAGTTGCTTGCCAGTTTACATTTCTACCACAGTTCTGCAGCATTGTTCCATTGTCAGCTAACGTAAGGTAGAGGACCAGCATCTCATTTTCCACTTAGGGACTTTACAACCTCCTAGACTCCGAACTCAACAACAACTTCAGATCATGAATTCTGTCCCACATTTTCATTACCCACTCCGAAGTGTCTAGCTTTCCTCTCAGCATTACTGACCTCTATTCTGCTGTGGGCATATACTCTGGATTCACAACCTTTCTCTCCAACTACAACTAATCTCTAGTTCTGTGCCACCTTCCATTGAACGAATGTTCAATGACAATGTGGCCTGCTGTATGGAATCCATCACTTTTCCACCCTCAGCACAAAATAAGTTATTACTGGACTCAAAACATTAACTGTTTCTCTTCCCACAGATGCTGCCAGACCTGTTGAGTTTCTTCAGCACACATACTTTTACAGTGAGATGCTCTGAGTACAAACCAACCAGGGTATCAACTGTTAAAAGAAATGGATTTGTCTTCAAAATGGTAAAGGTCCATTGAATGTGTATTACAAGATGGTTTTGGTTGTAACTACTCAGCACTTCATGTTGGTTTCTGGATGAGCTGCAGAAGTCAAATTATAAATACATCCTCCAGCAGATACTCTTACTCTCAGGTTGGAGAAGGAAACATGACAGTTGTCCAGGAAGTGAGCACAGAGCACTAAGTTACATTTCCTGTGGTCTCAGTTCAACTGTACATCATAGGGAGTAGAAAGCTTTTATATGAAGGAATTGAGCTGACTAGTCCCTTGTGCCAATGTCATCACCCAGGGAACCAATGAATGGCTCTCTTTGACAGCTGAAAGAGGTATCTATGACCTACATCTGCAGGATGCCACCCATGTTCACAGGTGATAGAGTACTCCAGATACAGAAGAATCCAATGCCATGGTGACCTGAACAACTGCTATTTGGGGTCTGTTGTAGGGTCCTTGAGATTTAATTTTAGAGAATGAACATTGCCTGGATAAGTCATATGTTAGCCTCCTTCAAATGA